>NW_025336481.1:2532585-2660501 GCF_004798865.1 Varanus komodoensis
GGGGGGGGGGGGCGGCTCCGCAGCGCTTTGCCATTCTGTGGGAAGCGACGCGTCTTCTGTGGTCTGTCTGTGGCATACTTTGGCGTGTGAGTCTGAGACACGGTTGGTTGGCGCCTAGGCCAGGGCCGCTGCTGAGGGACGGCAGATGGGAGTGGAGACAGGAGGAGCTGGCCAGGCATGTGGCTGCTGGGAGGAGAACCTTTGTGTGCAAGAGTAACACAGGTGAGGGAGACCTTTGATGCAGCTGCAGGAGGGGCGTTGTTTGTTTCCGTTTTGCCTTGATCCCTGTTCGGTTCCGTAAGGAGAACTGAGAGGGACGGGGTTCCCCGGACTCCTGCCCGCTTAGCTGGGCTGCTTGTTTCCCACAACACCCATGATGCAGGGACACAACGTACAGTGCGCCACCTCTTGGTCACGTCTGCTGTCAGGGCGGTCACTCTCAGACTGGGTTCGGACGACACGGCACCCCCCGCACCAAGGGTACCTGGAGCGCAAGTTGTTGAACCGTGGGTCGACATGTAATCCAGACCCAGCTGCACTAATAAGCCATGGTTTGTTAACCACAAAAAGGCCTATGGGGAGAGACCATAGTTTGTTACTGGGTTGTGAACCCTCTTTTGCCTTTGTGGTCCCAGTTCCCCCCAAGTCTCCCTCCCCCCCGCCCGAGGACTTCTGCAAAATGTAATCTGGCCCTCAGGCTGCAAAAGGTTCACCCCACTGCTGCTAAGAGAGGGAGGGATGCCGTTAGGAAGCCTTGCAAATTCTCACTTCCTCAATTTTTGAGGTTTTCCTGTCCATCAGTCTTCTGGGTTTTCACTAAAAAAAGCCCAGCATGCAAAGCAGCAGGAAATGGGGAAGGTGACGGAAGACCTACATGCCTCACTCACGCTTTGATTGTCCCCTGGAGCCACCAGGGTCGGCGCTTGCTTCCCCTTGAGGAAGGGGCAGAAAAGTCCCGGTGGCTCATCTGCATATTCATTTCTGGAGATCTGTTCAGTTTAACCTTTACTGAGTGCACTGATGCTGAGCCAAAGAAAGGGAAGTTGGCTAAAAGCAAAGAAGAAGGGCAAGGTACCACCGGAAAATCACACGGGGAGGGAATCCTACGGGAACGACTCCAGAGGGAACGAGGGCAGGATGAGAGCCCCTTCCCCAGGGTAGGTGGGTCATTCTGTTCTAAGCACCGTGTCCTCAAGAACAATGTTTTCACTGATGTTGTACGGCAGGCTCCCCAGCTTGCTGTGTCCCAGGTACGTGGGGCAGCACAGCTCTCCACAGCCCCCACTGGGAGCAGGGTTCTCTCCATGGCACACGGGTTGCTTGACTGGGAGGCCTCACCTTGTGCCAGGCGCTTCCTTAAGGTACCCGCAGGCTGGGTTCCTTTGGGGCAGAGTCGAGCCATCGCCCAGCCTCACTCCCAGAGATGTTGCGCTGCCTTCCGATGGCAACCCGACTGTGTCTCTCTCTTCAGTCTTCCCTTTTTCTCATAAGAAAATCTATTCTGGAGGGGAAGGCTGAAGCTTTGCACAAAGTTTGTTTGATGGACAGCACTAGAAAATTGTCGTCTGGAAGCATCCCCTCTGGCTTTGGACTGTATCCTGGGATAAAGGGCCAACATGGTCGTTTATGAAACATGATGTTCTAGAAAGGCCACCTGCAACCTGGTTGATCTTGGGGATGATGGGAGCTGTCGTGTGGAAGGTGCCAGGTTGCAGATGGCGGCCCTAAAGAACAAGATGCATTATAAACAACGACGAGTCTTGTGGCACCTTCAGGACTAACCCCTTTATTCTTGCATAAGCTTTTGTGGACAACACTCATTTCTTTAGATGCCTTGTGTTCTTTTCATAAATCCTCTGCATTCAAATGCTGTCGCTGTGTCAAATCCTACTATTGCCATCTCTGAAGTTGTTCTAAAGGGATAATCTTAATAATGTTCTATGGGGTCCTGACTTGTTCTTTTTAAAATTGAGACCTTGTATCCAATTGTGGGAAGGTTGTGGTGTCCTCGAGCCACACACGTCGCAAAGAACAGCTTCGTTGAGTTCTGTGGGACTGCAGGCCTGGACGTAACGCACCGCTATGATAGGCTGTTGTACTGCATAGTTCTGCAATGGGGAACTGCCATGATCCTCTGCCGAGCTGACCCATTATTCGTGTGGGCTCTGAGGACAGAATTGTTCACAAACACACACCTGACTCAGAGCTGGCTGTCGGGATGGGGCACAGCTTTCCCACAATGCAGCATTCCTTAATGTGAGATAAGTGGAGTAGAAGAGGAGGAGTTGGCAGGTGGCACTAAAAAGCCAACGTTCACAAGAGAGATGAGTCAGGTGGTGACTGAGAAACAAGGCATGTCATGAAGGGAGCCAGCTGGAGCCAGGGGTCAGACTAGATGGCCCAGGAGGGCCCTTCTGACTCGCTCTGTTTCTGTTCTATGCTTCTAAACCATCTTGGGCAGAGGGGGATACCATAGAGCAGAGGTGCACGAATTCCTAGACTCTGCAAGGCAGCACCAGGCCAAATGGGCAAACCAATGCTGTACCACCACACCCTGAAGCTGCATAAACCACCCTGAGGGTGGAGCCAACACTCTGGGAAAAGGAAGAGAGGAAGGGGCTGTTCCTGTTTGGAATCCACTCTTTGCATTGTCAATAGATCTCACAGAAAACTCCCTATGTCACAGCAAAACTTGCTACACTCCAGTTAAGAGCTGTGTCTTACAAGCTTTTCATTTTGATCTAGTAAAAAAGGAAGGAGAAACTTGCTCATGATGCTGGCCGTCTCTGTCATTGCGATGCTAAAGTGTTAGTGGGGGCAGGTCGAGTGCTGCACAGAACACCAGTATTGTGTCATCTTCCTTGTTTCCCACTTCCTGAGCCCAGTTCAAAGAAGCAGTTTTGACCTTTGAATTTCTACACCATCAGACATGGGGCAGTGAGGTTGTAGCTTCTCCAGGCATCCCCCCTTCCCAGAAGGCCAAAGCTCTTCTCTCAATGCGCTGTTTGTTGCTGTTCTGGCTTGATTTGATCTAGCAAAAAGCTGGCTGGGGTGTAGCTAAGTAATTGGTGCGATCCAACACCACTCGGAATGGCAAAGTCAATGTTTAGACCCTGGAGATGGCACAGTGTCCTTCGGAAAGCATCCGACCCGTAGAAGGCACAGGGAAATCTCCACAGGCCACCACTCTCTGTTGTCCAATATCTCATGGCTACCACTACGCATTTTATTTATTTATTTATTTATTAAAACATTTCTATGCCGCCCCATTCGCCAATGCCTCACAACATAAAATTAAAATATAATACAGCCAAATATACAACAAATTAACAATATAAAATAAGTCGCCCTGGCCAGATAAAATAAGCAAATAATATTAACAATTAAAATGACGTTTAAATAAAAAGGTCTTCGCCTGGCGCCAAAAAACAAATAACGACGGCGCCAGGCGGACCTCTCTGGGGAGCGCGTTCCATAGGTTGGGTGCCACCGCAGAGAAAGCCCTCCTCCGAGTACCTACCCTCCTAATTTCTTTCGTGGAGGGTTCCCAGAGAAAGGCCTCTCCGGCAGATCTCAAGGGGTGGGTGGGCGTATATGGATGTAAGCGCTCCTTCAGGTAACCCCAAACATCCGCCCCGAGACTGGTGCCTCACTGTACTTGGAGGGCAAGACCCCCAGCACCCAGCCTGTGCATCCTCCGCACCCGAAAATGTCATTTCTTCCCCTGAGGACAGAGTCTCCAATGTTTAGTTAAAGCACATATTGACTCGGAGGTCAACCGAGGCTAGCAGTAGGACTGACTTTCTCTTGTGCTCAGTTCTTGCTGCTGTGTTGCTTGATGGTGTATGAGTTGATATTTAAAAACTGATTTTACTGTTCTCTCTAAAAGCATCGTTTGCCACCTTGGGGGTCTTGCTGGAGAGAAAGGCAGGGTAAACCTGTTTTAAAGTAACAAGAAAATAAATGGAGCCTGACATTAAATTAACAGCACAGCAGCTGCAGTGGCTGCGGAGGTGAGAGGGAACCTGCCTCGGCAGGGAAAGTAGAAGCGGAGTCTTTCTGACTCCGACTCTCCAGACTTCAAATCCAAGGCAATCTTCTTGATGCTGTAAGAGAGGCTGTTGCCTCCCGGTGCTCCCCACCCAGCTATTAAAAAAGACATTAAGCACCAGTCAACGTGTCTTGACCGAGGGGAATCCCACCAGTTTGAGGGAATTCCACCCAACCTGGCCTTCCTTGCATTTCCTCGTGTATACCAGCCCGGTCACTGCCGTCTTCATCCATCCAAAGGTCTCGTCCACAATGAACCATAAGGAAGTTTGCAAGGAGCTTTCTCAAATATAGTGCCCCAACTGGAACTCGATCCCATTGGAGGTCCAGTTGGTGCCCACTCTTTTGGACTTCAGGCACCGACTAAAGACATCCTGGTTCCGTAGTTCTTTTACCTAGATGATCCTGGATTTTGACTGATGTTTAATCTTAATTCTTTATGTTATGTGCTGCTGCTGATATGGTTTAAATGCTCAATTTTGATACAATTAAGTCTGTATGCATTTTATCTTATTTTGGGTTTCATCTATTTATCTATGTATTTTATTTATTATTTTATTTTGTTTATTCTGGATTTATTGAATTTTCATAGTTTATTTCTGATTTCATTGCAATTGCTCCTGTAGTTGTGTGTTGTCATGTTGTGTCTTTGTATAGTTTTATAGAATTTAATAGGATGTGAGCCTCCCAGAGAGCCTAGGGCTAGTGGTGTGGAATACAAATCAAATAAGTAATGAATAAATTGAGAGCCCAGTGGCCGGAAGCACATTGAAAAAGGGTGGGCACGTGTTCTTTTTGAGAGGGGGCAGTCCTTTAAGTTGAAGGGCTATTAGAGGACTGTCCTCTGCTTCAAGGTTACTTTGTACATGAAGGGCCACCCTGTCTGTGCTTTGCTTTGCTTGAGAAGAAAGGGCTCAAACATGGGGGACTCCAGGGGCCTTGGACTTGCTCAGCCTCAGCACCTGGATGGACTGAACCTGGGAAATACCTGGGTCACCTGCTCCCACTCTTCCACTGCAGGTCAAAGGTATGACGTTAAATTATAATGACAGTTTCTAAATGCACGTGTGTGCATGCCCCCCCCCCCGCCCCCCATGATCACACGCAAGCATTCTGCAAAGCACCCTCCTCCTTAGCCCTGGCTTTTCAGAATTCAGAAGCGGCCACCCTACCTCGAACAATCAGCTACTGGACAAACGCTCGCTCCGGTTGCGGTGGGGCCTCTCGGCTTTTGGAAAGCCCCAGCTCTAAAGGCCGGCCTCGGGAGGGAGCCAGAGAGGCTGCGATTTCACAGCATCCCTGCCAGGGACTTCACAATTCAGGGCGGCTGTAGCAGTCGAACCCCGAGAGATGGGGTGGGGCGGAACGTAGCGGCAACACCCCAGCCTTTCTGGAGATGTTCTGGCCTAGAAGAGTCTCGGGCTGACATAGAAACACAGAAACAAAGCGAGTCAGAAGGGGTCTCCCGGGCCATCTAGTCTGACCCCTGGCTCCAGCCGGCTCCACTCACGACATGCCCACCATGTGCAACCCACGCCAGGGGGACATGAAGCAACCCACGCCAGGGGAGGCGCTTGTTCCAAACCGCTCACCAGCAAAGCGGGTTTTACAAACACACGTGTACCATTCTTGTATATGAAGGAGTGCTGAATTTCCTTCAGACCAGGGGCCAAATTCCACAATGAGTGGAATTAAAATTCCAAAGCTTCCAGCAGTCTTACTGCCAGTAACTATTTATTTATTTATTTATTTATTTATTTATTTATTTATTTATTTAGAGTTTTTGTATGCCATCCCATCGCTTAACGCCTCGGGACGGCTTACATAAATAAACAAACATGATACAAAAAACACAAATTATACAAATCAAAAACCCAATTCATTCCAGCTGCAAATTAAAACCTATAGTTAATATTAAACGTTGTTAAAATATTGTTTAAATATAAAGGTCTTAGCCTGGCGCCGAAAAACAAATAACAACAAAAAACAAATAAGAATATGCAAAACCCACCAAATGATTGGCAGTTAGGAGAAAGGGTGTGAAGTCTGGAACAAGGGACGGGTTTCGGATTGGCACGGAGGGCTGGATTGGGAACGCAGGTGCGCCATCTTGGGCTGTAGACACAACATTCCCTGCTCTCAGCCTGTTATTTTAGCGGCTTCCCGGCTTTTGTGTGTGTCCCCTCTGAATAAGTAAAGATGCTGTTCTGAAGGCATTTTTGCTGACTAAGTTACTGACCTAAATTAAATCTTAGTCTAGCTTTAAACTAAAATATGCTGGGTTTTACTATTTTGGCCCCGAACTACCAATGGAATCCAGCCCGCTTCCAAACGTAAGTTCAGCTCTCAGCCTAACGAGGCTCAACACCCTGTGACAAAATGACCGCTAACATTTCAAAATTTTACATCTGCCCATCCTTCATGGGGTGGGTGGGGGGGGCAGGATGAACAGGTGGGAGGGAGGGAAGGCAGGCAGGCATGCTGTTCTACTTTTAATACCACCTGGGTTTCCACTTGTGGGTCATGACTCATAACTCCCTCGTGATTTCACCTAGCTCATAGTCATAACTGAACCCATTTTAATGCTTAATTGATTTTGACTGGAGTTTTCGTATTTCAGTTGTTGGATGCTGTGCTGTTTTGTTTTAATCAACTCATTTTATTGCAAACTGTCCCAAGATGCTTGTGGTGGACGAGGTAGAAAAGCTTTTAATAAATAAAATAAAATAAAATAAAATAAAATAAAATAAAATAAACGAGGCTATCGCCCAGCCTTCTCCAAATTGCTGCCCCTCCCCCAGATGTGTGGGAGAGGGCAATTGATTGAAGTACTAGCTCTTGCCATGGGTTTTTCGGAGGCTCGGGGAAAGATGCTGCAGAATTTGCGCAGGAGGGCTCTTCCGGTCAAACACTCCCATGGACCTGTTTCTGCCCGAATGAAGCAAGGGGTCCTGTCACAAAGCCAGAGGCTTAACAAAGCCTCATTTGCAAGCAATGAAGTGAGGTGTTGTCCCTGGGATGGGGTGGAGCCCACCAGCCCCAGAGCCAAACCACCTGTCTCTGTTTCAACTGCATTGTACAGATATTCCAGCGCTCAAGACCGTGCGGACGGGATGCCCAGAAAGCGTCCTGCTAGAACTGCCTTTATCTCAGTGGTCCTTTGCTTGCACCCTCAGTCTGAGCTGTTGGAATGTTTGTGGGCATCCAGTGCTTTCATAACCGAGGGCTGAGGGGGCTTGCAGGTAGCAGGCAGGGAACTGTAGGCAAGCCTGCTTAGCTTTGGCAAGGTTGTGCATCGCAAGCAGGCACACCTTCTGGTCCCAGGTAGCATCCCTGGGTGAGAGCAACAGGTCAAGAATTCTCAGAGTGGTGCAGGGGTGAAGAGCCTGGGACTGGGGCTCAGGCGATCCGGGTTCGAGTTCCCACGCGGCCATGGATCCCACTGGGTGACTTTGGGCCAGTCACAGACTCTCAGCCCAACCCACCTCACAGGGTTGTTGTGGGGAGAAGATGGAGGGGGAGAAGGATGTCAGCTGCCTTGAGCCCTTGTAGGAAAAAGGCAGGATATAAATGGAAAGATAGATAGATAGACAGACAGACAGACAGACAGACAGATTGATAGATAATTTTGATAAAGAGGAGAGCCAGTGTGGCGTAGTGGTTAAGAGCACAGGAATGGGACTCAGAGGATCTGGGTTCGAGTCCCCGCTCGGCCATGGATCCCACTGGGTGACTTTGGGCCAGTCACAGACTCTCAGCCCAACCTACCTCACAGGGTTGTTGTTGTGGGGATAAGATGGAGGAGGAGAATGATGTCAGCTGCCTTCAGCCCTTTGTCGGAAAAAGGCAGGATATAAATGGAAAGGTAGATAGATAGACAGACAGACAGACAGATAGACAGACAGATAGATTGATAGATAATTTTGATAAAGAGGAGAGCCAGTGTGGCGTAGTGGTTAAGAGCCTGGGACCGGGACTCAGGCGATCCAGGTTCGAGTCCCCGCTCAGCCATGGAGTCAACTGGGCGACTTTGGGCCAGGCACAGACTCTCAGCCCAACCTACCTCACAGGGTTGTTGTGGTGGGGATGAGGAGGAGAATGATGTAAGCTGCTTTGAGCCCTTTGTAGGAAAATGGCAGGATATAAATCGAAAAATAGATAATTAGATAGATAGATAGATAGATAGATAGATAGATAGATAGACAGATAGACAGATAGACAGATAGACAGATAGAAGAAAAGAAATCTGTGCCCCAGACCTCTCTGGAGCACAGCGGAGACTTTGCAGAAAATCTGTCTGGCAGAGGTACACATGTGTGCGTGTGTCCTGAACTGAGGTTCCTTCTCCGAACAGTCTCTAGCCACAAACCGGTTTCCTTGCAAACTTTCTGTTTTGCTCCCAAGCACAAATCACTCAGAATGATCTCTGAGCAAGCACAGGCAGTTTGTTGAGCCCAGTCTAGGGTTTATTATTCATTTATTTATTTAATTAGCAGGCTTATATGCCACCCCATTTGCCTAAGCCTCGGGGCGGCTTAGAAATAAACAAATATCATCAGTACAATAAAATACAGTTGGAGACATCCTGGCCAAAGTTGTTAAAATCAATAAATAAAATCAACAAAATGACATTTAAATTAAAAGGTCTTGGCCTGGCACCGAAAAACAAGTAACGACGGCGCCAGGCGGACCTCTCTGGGGAGCGCATTCCATAGATGGGGCACCACCGCAGAGAAGGCCCTCCTCCGGGTACTCACCCTCCTAATATCCTTCACGGAGGGTTCCCGGAGAAGGGCATCCGCTGCCGATTGTAGGGGGCGGGAGGGCATATATTGGACGCAGACGTTCCTTTAGATATCCAGGTTCCAAGCCGCTAAGGGCTTTATAGGTCATAACGAACACCTTGAATTCGGCCCGGACTTCAATTGGGAGCCAGTGGAGCTGATGGAGAACTGGAGTCATGTGAGTCATGTGACTGGAGGGTTTACCTGCAGGAACTCTCCTTATGTTCCTGGGCCCCATCCCCTTGGAAGGGGCTCTCCGAAGTTGAACGCACCTCCTTCCCATGTGCTGCGCATCCAGTTGGGCCTCTGCTGACACCTTGCCATGGGTTGATGAGGAGCCCAATCTGTGTTTGAGAATTCCTCCTCCTCAAAGACCTCCCGCCCCCAGGATTGTACATCTTGGTGGTTCCCATGCAGTGAAGTGTCCAGCCTCGAGATAGCCACCTCCTCCTCCTCCTCCTCCTGCATCACCCAGCCCATCCTCCCCAGTCTCACTGAGATATGTGTCGCTTTCTGATTCTGAACCACCTGGCATGCAGCCAGCAGCCCGTGGGAGCGATGGCCCCAGACCGCCATCCCTCTCTCTCCCAACAGCTTGTGTGCAAACGCCTTCACTTAGCACAGCATCACCTGCACTTCTGGATCCTCCGTGACTCCTCTGCCCACAGGTCAAGGTTTTCTCCCGTTCAAAAGTACGGCTGGCTCAAGAAACGCTCGGGCTGGCTCGAGTGAGTTGCAGATTTGAATGTTGCACAGATGCAAGATCAATTCTTCAAGGTAATCAGCAAACAGTTCTGTCAGAAACACTTTGAAATGCATGTAAACAAGCGTGCCTCTCTTGGCATGCAAATCCGGAGATCAGAATTCCCAGGTTTGCTTTGTGCAAACAGGCATCCAGGGTTGGACGGGCAAAAGCGGCAGGCAGAACTCCCCCAGTGGCTGAGGATGCGGATCCCAAGACGTGCAAGCGAGCGGCGTAATCCACCGCGGAGCGCGTGGCTGATCAAGATTTGAATCTAATCACACTGGCTGGTCCGTCATGTCGCGTTCTTGTCTGTATTAATTACATGATAGGGTTTCTGCGCATTGGAGATGACTATCTGTGTAGCCATAATTATGCTGGGAGTACATTGTGCGTGAGAGAGAGAGAGAGAGGGAGGGAGGGATAGAGAGAGATAGAGAGAGGGAGGGAGGGAGGGAGAGAGCATCAACTGCATCATGCAGAGAAGAGACAAGGGGTCCGAAGAAGGGTGCTGGGAAACAGCCCTCAGCAAAGCTCCCAGGGAACAGTCACTGCAGCTTCCCTTTGTTCTTTACAGTCCCCGCTTTCCCGCTTAACAGAAGCCCCCGCGGGATGGCGCTCTCCATGATCTCACACTTGGCATGTTGGCATGTGGGGCTCCATGAAGGAGGTGCCTTGCAGGTGGCTTGATGGAATGTGCGGTCTTGCAGACGGGGTGCTGGAGCTGTGCTTGAGAGTCCCCAGTTTGGGGGTCTCTGGCAGCTGTGGGCTTCCAGAACTTGGGTTTGGGAGTCTCTGGCAGCTCTGCAGAGGACCGTGGAAGCTCCTCTGTTGGCACCCGTGCTCCTTCTGCCTCAAGAGCCAGGTCCTCACTCCCCCACTCATGGCCAGCTCTAAGCAAGATCTGCTGTGGTTGTTGTTACCCTGGAGTTGTGAAGCTCAACCCCCAGCCGTAGAAACTGCAGTCTGAGAAGACTCAGTGGTCAGTGATTGGCTGTGAAGAACTCCCAGTATGAGAGTTTCACTCCGGGGCCACTTCGTGACTTCTGGACCATCCAGCCAGAAGGCTCTTTGTCGGCTGTTGCCTGCATGGTCATCGCCTCGAGGGCCGGCCCTACCACTGAGCAGGGTGAAGCCGTTTTCCCAGGCAGCAAATGGCTGGAGGAAAGTGGAACAGCCCATGTGGTCCGCTCCAGCCAGCTGCTTTCCCTTGCAGAAGAAGGAGCTGTCCCATCACCAGTGCCGCTGATCCATCTCCCGGTCCAGGCCGCTTTTGCTCATTGCATGGCAAGCGTTGCTGTCTCGAGCTTCGTCTCCTGCAGCAGCGTCTCTTTCGCCCGCCCTGCTCTCATCCCATTCTCCAAAGTCTGTCATCACCATCTGCAACTTTCCTCTAGTCCTCCTTTTCATTTAATAAGCTGCAACGCTGCTGCCTGGTCATCACCTTCAAGATCCCCTAATTGTTGGCTTAGCTGCTGTGAAGGCATGGGATGCTCATAAACATCTCAACTTCTTGGATGAAGGTATCAGTGAGGGACTATGACAAAAGGGCAAAGTCAGTTTGGCTAAGAAAAGCTGCAAAAATCAGCCCCTGGGCAGGAGGAATGGTTGAAGGGTGTGGGGAGAGACAAGCACAGCTGGGCATTTGAGGAACTTCAGCTCTGGCATGCGGAGTGAAGAGAAGGTCCAGGAACCAAGCTCAGAAGGGATGGGGACAGAATAGGCAGTAGGCAGGGGCTTAAAGGCCACAGGTGGAGGGAAAGTCTTGGAAATAGGAGCCGTGAAGGCAAGAAGTTCAAAAGTAGTAACCAGGGAGGCACATGGGTTCGATGGCAAAAAATAGGCAGAAAAGCTGATGGAACTAAATCAAAGGACAAAGGAACCCTGGAGCTGGAACTGAAAGAGCATGAGCTGAATTTTACATACTGATTTGAGCTAACCAGACAAATCATTGGCTGTAGCTTTCCTTGCCTTTTTCATTATGGGCAAATGGAACATCTTGCAAAGGCATTGTAGGCCCTGCATAAATATTAAATAGTTATAGTGCATACGAAATCTCCAGCACTGGCTGAGTGATGTTGCTGCAGTTGCTGTAGTAATTCAGATCTTGGCTGGAAAACGCTGCCCCTGGAGAAGCGGATAGAACAGGCAAGCTGTGTGGAAGAAAGCAGACAATGAAAAATCTATTCGAGAGTGTGCCAAGGGCAGGGAAAAAGAGGTTCTGCCGCTGCATTGATTTCCCGTTCCTTTCCTTTCTCTCGGAGACTGATGTGTGTTTGGGCTTTGTGGTAATTTTCTTGGAGATGAACACGGGCCTTCAGGTGAGGGAGGAGGCTCCATCCCTCCCCTTGGGATGCATTAAGGATGGTGAGTTTTCTCCTGGAGACAGGCTGTAGATATTTTGTAGGTGCTGGCCGTGGTGGAAACCCAATTATGATAAACGGGAAAGAGGCTCGGGCGTGGGCACCTCCAAATGAAAGGCACCAGCACACTCTGGTTCCCTCAGACCGCCTTCTGCAACCCAAGCGGCTCCGAATGTATTATTTATCAACATATTCCATTTATATCCCCCCTTTTAACTCCTGTGAGGAATCCAAGGCAACATACATATCTCCATTTTATCCTCACAACATACCCCATCATCCCCAAAAAGCAACTAGCCAGGGATGCTGGAGTTGCAGTCCTAAATGTCTGGAGGGGACCAGTTCAGGGGAGGCTGCCGGGGTCCTTGAATTCATTTTCTCTGCGTTTATTTATGATACACATTTGCAAGGCACCTGTGAAGCAAACTCTGCGGGTATCAAAGAATTATTTTTAAAGCACAAAAATACAAGGATATACTAAGTTCTAAAAATGCAACAGGCCAAAATGCCATCCAAATAGAAACATCAACCTGATAAAAATACAGTCTAAAACCAACTGGATACACTAGGAAAAAAAGGCGTTAAGCCCAGCCAAGAAATAAACTGGGAGCTGAAGTCACCAACAAGTAATAGGAACTGACATACCAAAGATCTGATCCTGGTGACCTTATTCTCCCTTGGCCTCCCGCTTGGTCAAAAAAATATCCCGAACTTCCTTTTGTGTATTCTGCCTTCTAGGCAACAGGGTGGCCCCCAGAATGAAGAAACATTTTCCTTAGGACCTTTCCTTACGGAAAAAGGTTTCCTTAGGACCTTTTTCCAGCCTAGTGAACACCTCTGAAAAATACTCAGTTTTCTCGTAAGACTCTGTCTTCTTTTCCACCAGGGCAGCTTTAATGGGTGCCATTGTGTCCAAGTCCTGCTCTGGCACCATAAAAACCTCAAGGCGCATCTCTTCCTTCTGAGGGTTTTTAAAAATCTTTATATCTTGGACTTGGACTGTCCCTGGAACTGCACTTCAGATAAAGGATGCCTTCTAAAATAAATGAAAAACCTTTCTCCCTTTTCCCACATTCTTTCGGGATCTCCTAGGGCAGAGTGCCCATTGCCTGAAGGATTTTTCTGGAATGTAGAGGATCAGAATGAGAAATCCATTGACTGGCTTTGTCTCTTGCGGCATGTAAACAAACTCTGACATTATTTCTAAATCTGCTGGATAGATACAGGCATATCCATGCAGTGTCCGATAACTCTGCCTCTCTTCCAATCTTTTGAGCGCATAGCAATGGCCCTGATGTGCTTGGCTGGCCATCCCAGAGAATTTCCTCCAGAAGTCCGCTGCCTGGGGGCAAAACCGCATGTGTTTCATCCCCATAACCGGCAGGGCCGACATCAGGGGCAGACGGGCTCCAGCAGCAACCCATGGACAAGACCCCCTCTTCCTGGAGCTGCTTCCCTCTTCCTCACTTCTTCCGCTGCCTTCCCTTCTGGCCTGGGGAAGGATAATGGTGGAAAAGAGGTGCTGGCATGCCTGACTTGCCCCCACGCTGAGAAAGAGGATGAGATGAGGAGCAATTTGTGCAAACAGCTCTTAATTCACATTTTGGTGCAAGGAAAAGACTTGTAAAAAAAACTTTCAGAGTATTTTAGCCGTTGATACTTTTAATTCCAATTTTTAATTCTAATTTTAGGTTGGTATTTTAATTTATGAATTTGAAAATTTTAATGGTTATTTGAATATAAGAGGCTGCCCATTGTACAAGGTCAACATGGGTGCTGCTTCTGTTGATGGAATGAATGCTTTATTTCTTGGAATGGATGTTTTAGTTATTGCATTTGTTAATGCCGCTGGATTTTTTTTGCTTTGTTTGATGGTGTTTTAATTGCTGTAAACCATCCAGAGGGCCAGAGGGTTATTGTGATGGTCTATAGAAGCATGAAATAAATAAATACAACGAGTGGCAAAGGTAGGATTGCCCAGGCAGGGATCCAGTGACGGTGTTCTGCTCTCAAAGACTGGAGTCTGTGCTGTAAATCTGAGGGATGATCAGACAGGCGGTTTCCTCATTTGCTTAGTTTCTCCAGGTGCAGACGCAACAGTTTTCCTTCCTTGATTTCCACAAGTGTTTGTGATCCCCACTTGATTTGCACCCATGAGAAAACGGCACAATTCAAACACAGGCGAATGGGAGAACCACACAAAAGTGGATGCTTTTCCAAAACTGCGCAACTTCCCTCCGCAGACTATAAGACGTGGCGTTGTGCCGTTTTCAGTTCTGAAGCTGCTGGCTGTGGGACTAATTGAAAATGGCACATTCTTCAAATGCACGCGTGAGAATCCGCAAATGTTTTTGGCAGCACGTTCTCCGGCTCGCATTTGCATCTGCAGTGGCATGCGGGGCGTGTGGGGATGGTTTGCAGACACGAACAGGGAACCCTTCCCTCCAACTCCATTCAGTAGATTGGACAAATTATTTCCCCCTCACTCTTCCCTTAAGTGGCAGAGCGTTACGACTGATCCAGCTTGGCCACCCACCATTCTGTTTTCCAGCTTATGGGTGGCAAAGTTGGACGAGGCACTCCAGTGGTTTTGGGCAGGCCCAAAGGGAGAAAAAAACTTATTTAAAGGACAGCTGAAGTCCCTTTCCGCAATCCCAGCAGCTATTCTTGATTCTGACTTTTGCCTTTAAATCGACGCCACTTTTCTTCTACACCTTGTTTTGTTGACATTCAGGATCAAAATAATTTTTAAAAACGCAGGTGGCCAACAACCAGAAGAATTCCTGTGTCTCACCAACACGGGTGGCACAAAATGGGGCATGGGCAGTTCGTGGCCCCTTTAACCTTTCCAAGACCCCGAAGTCCTCTGCAGAGGAGATCCACCCCGCCCCCTTGCAGTGCTGCCCTGTGCACAGAAAAATCTGCATCCTCAGCCGTATTGCCATGGGCATCATGGCCTTGTCCAGAACATCTTTCCCCAGCCCAGCGCACACTGGCTCAGCTAGACGACAGCACCCAGCACGGCCCAGCCAGGAATGCTGGGGGTCACGGTGCCCCTGACCCAGAGGGGGCACAGCCCTGGCCGACTGCTCCTTCCCCCGTTCCTTCGCTCCCACTGTGCGGCACCGCCACAGCACCGATGCATTCTTATTTTCTACTTCGTTCTGCCTGCCGTAGCCGGCATTGTGTGCTTGCATCAAAAGGAAGTCCTCCTGACCTGAATGGGCAACAACGGAGCGTTCCCAGGGGTCCTGAGAGAGGCGCCAACCGAACATTCAGCCCTTGGAAGGGAGCTTTTCCCTCCTTGATTAAGCCAAGCTTCTCCTAGGCCTTCTCTCCGCAGAGCTGCTTCGGTTCCCTCCCACCCCTTTCTTTTCCACTGCCTTGTCTTCTGTTCCCGGAGCCAGCCCAGCTGACACCTCTTTGATATTCTTATCCCGTGCTCCACTGAGCATCCATTTTCATCTCCTTTCATTGTGATGCTCATCCCTCGGCAACGGTGCCTCCAATGGCATGCGTAAAAGGCGCCATCCCGAGAACAAAACAAGCCGGGGAGGAATCGTCCACGGAACATATGGCCGAGGCGCCGCTTGGCCATCGAAGAGAGCACAAACTGGAAAAGAACGGTCGGATTCCCCAGGTTTGCCCTGTTCCCAGTCCCACGCATCGGCCTCCTTGCTGTATCGCCAGTCGGGCCCCTTGAAATCGCTTCAGATCGTGACCGCTCTGCGGGCGTCCAGCCATGGGGGCTGGCCGGTCACCCAAACCTGGCACGGTTTCTGCAGCATGGCCTTTTTTGCACAAACGTGCAATACTGAGAACTCGCAGCTTGCTCCGGGGCTTGCTCCAACGCGGACGGGTTGTCGTGTCATCCAAACCCAGCAGGAGGAGTTTAACACGGGTTCTCGGGAGCGGAGACGGAGCAGCTTGGCGGGAGCAGTAGCACCTCTGCCCTGGCCAGTGACTGCCTCCCCTCAGCAGCCAAAAGGGTGCTTTGGAAGGACGGTCACTTAACCCTCAGTGTTTCTTTTTTAAACAGATATTCAGAACCTCAAAAATAATAAATGCAAAGCAATGCTAAAAAGCATCATTAGGGTCATTTTTCCTCCCAGCTTCTGAAAATTGCACTTTTTTTTTTTTTAAAGTAGCCCTTTCCACATTTCGAATACATGGTGAGACTGCCTATAAGCTAATCTACAGTTTCCAGGGACCAAATGCCCAGCTGCCAATGGACAAGCACCAGTGAAGAGCAAAACAGCAGAGAAGTTGCACCTCAAGGGGATGGGGGTGGTACCCACCCTCCAGCAAGGACGTCCTTGTGACCTTCGGTGTTGAACTGGGAGTTCGCAGTCGTCGTCTCCCCCCCTCCACCACCTCCCCGAGTCTTCCACTCCTCCAGAAACCCTTTAAACCACTTTCTCGGTGTGTTTATCAGTGCAGTTCCTTGACAGTTCTAAAAAATGGACAGGGAAATATATGCACATTTAATAGCAGGGCAGTAAATGGAGAGCCTTGTAGTGTTGTTAGTCAACACTAAGTTGTTGACTAACAACAACAACTTAGTTGTGTTGTTGTGCAAGTTGTGTACATCGTCGTACTGCATCTAATTTTTTTTTTGATGTTTAGTCACAAAGTTGTGCCCGACCCATCGCGACCCCATGGACAACTTTCCTCCAGGCCTTCCTGTCCTCCACCATCCCCCAGAGCCCACCCAAGCCCACACCCACTGGCCCAGTGACTCCATCTGGCCACCTCATCCTCTGCCGTCCCCTTCTCCTTCTGCCATCAATTGTTCCCAGCATCAGGCTCTTCTCCAGGGAGTCCCTCCTTCTCATGAGGTGGCCAAAGCATTTGAGTTCCATCTTGCAGTGACTGCTCTGCAAGTTCAGACTGGGGTGGGGATTTCAGATTTCCCCTTAAGGTACCTGGAATGAGCAAGAGAGGCAAGTGAACTCCCCTTTGCCCACACTGCTAAACAGGAATGTCAACCCAAGATGGGTAGAATCATTGACCGGTATAAAACCACAATATCAGTCTGTTGGCTCACGTCCCTCCCTTGCCCTCTGTTCACCCCCTTCGTAACCTTCTCTGTGTTGGCCCCCTGCACTAGTGCGATCTGGGCTGCAGGCTGCTCGGGGAGGAGTCTGTTTTCCTTGGATTCTCACTGGTTAAAACGTGGTTCTCAAAGTCCTTGCTTGGCCTACCTGCTGGTGGAATATTCAGGAAATATGCCCTCATGTTGCATGGGTCCAGTTTACTGAGGCAGATCATGATTATCGCTATGATTCTCATTCTTTTAATATGGGTTTTATTATACTGGAAGTATGGGATGCTGTGTTCCATTTCATTTGTGTTACTTTTATGGTAAAACCGTCCTGAGATGCTAGTAGTTGGACAGGATATAAAAGCTTTAAATAAATAAATAAATAATCCAACGCAGCTGGACGAGATCGAAATGTGGCAGTGATGGCGTTTGCCAAACCCAGGGAAAATTCTAGCCTGACCCCGAAATGGGACTGCAGGCTCCATGGGCACCCTAGACCTCCGATGCCTGTTGGGGTGCTCCAAGCCAACACCGATTTTCACAGCTGGAGCAGTGCTTAAGGTGCCCTCTAGCACTTCAGTGGGGATAGAGTTTTTCTTTCTTTAGCCCTTGGGAGGAGATGAATTCGGGGGGGGGGGGTCATTTAACCTCCCCAGGAATGCACAGTGGTCAGGATCCAGACCAAGTTTCACACTCTTACACTCACATTGGAACAGATAGCACCAGCTCTGCGCTAACCCTTTAAAGAAGCATGCCATTTGGCTCTTAGCTTTGCTGGGAAACTTTGCCCTTCCTCATTTCCTATTTAGAATATTCCAGCCTGGTTCTGTAGGGAAAAGCGATCCCCTTGCGGTTGGCTCCTATGGAGAGACCACCTGCATATCCAGCCCTATTTGCACACCTTTGTTAAGTTCAAGACTCCGGCCAGGGGTTGTCCCATTTCCTACAAACTTGTCCGAAACCCATCACAGTAAAATAGGATATACATACAGCCCACTTCAGGCATAAATAGCAAACGGTGGCTTGTTTTATACGCAGAATCCCCCAAGAGCCTTGGGTTTGTCTTCTCTCCCATCTCTGTTGCCCATAAATTAGGGCACACATAAATTTTTTATGTCTGGTTTGTTCTAATACTGTGCTAAACAGTTCTCCAGTTAATTGGGAAGCTAATGGGCGGCTTTCTAATAAATCCATTAAGCAATTAAATAATGAAGGAATACACTTACGGGTCAGAACCAGGTATATCATGGCTTTTAACTGACTGGCCTGTACATGCAAACCACAGTTTCCCAAATTAGGAGAACTCAGGAGAGTGTGGTTTCGAACAAACTGGAAACAAGCTCCCTTTGCATGCAATGCGAAGGGGAAACAGAGGCTCTTGTTGACTTGAATTTAGAGCAGCAGGCTTCTGTATCAAATACAGTCTTTAAGTATACCCCAAGTGTTAGAAAGCAGCAGAAACCAAGCCACTGCTCTCACTTACTCTGTTCATCTCACAACAATGGATAACAAGGCTGTGTTCTTTCCCACGCCAATTTCAGCAGAAGCAGAGCTGAGCCAGGCCGTGTACGTGTGGGTTTTCCGAACAATTTTCCTACTGCAATCCCCCACCGAGGCGCTGGGAGGAGGGCTCTATGCTCTTCCTTTCCACCACACTTCCAGAGTGAGTGCTTTGGGTGGTTTTCATGGGTGCCCGTAGAACTGGGCGGCGGGGCAAAGGCCTAGGTCCCCGGGGTCTAGGAGGACCCTCCTCCCAGCCCTGCACAGTGAGCCCCTGATAAGGAGGACCAGGGGAAGTGGTGCAGGGTGGCCACTTCAGCAGAAAGGGTGTTCTCCTCTGCCTTCGCGTTGACCAGCACTGCCTTTCGGGGGGGGTGAGACCAATGAGAGCACAGGGGCAAGGAAAGGGCGGTCTTTTAATGGTCCTCTGCGCTCTTCAGCAAGCCCCCCCCCCCCGCCATCTGGTTGGTTCGGCTCTCTGCTCCTCCAAACTAGGACCCTTTTTCTGCTCGAAGATGCAAATGGCAGGCGATGCGAAGCCTTTAAAGCATGGAGCCGCCGCTTGAAAGGAGACCATGGAAGGGATTCAAATGAGCCCCGTGCCTTTGTCTTCTTGCCAGCATGTTTGATAAGGACGGCCTCACTGTCTCGTTCGCTGGCGAGTCGCTTGGCTACGCTCTTTGGCGGTTCTTTCAGTTGCGGTGACCCGGCCGTGTCGCTCGAAGCAGGCAGAACGATCTGAGCATGTTCTCCTGGCCATGGGGGCTCGGGACATCGGCGTGCCGCCAAGCAAGCAGCTTGAAGGTCCTGCGCTGCGGGAAAGAGCAACTTCCAGCAGGGCTGGAGAAGCACCGAGGCCTCGGCACAACCCGCCGTGGGGTGGCTCCCTCCGGCTTCAGCCCACAAGCCAGTGCGCCGTGCCCCAGATCAGGCGCTGGAGAAGTCAAACCGGCAGCTCCGGGCAGCGGGCGCTTCCATCCCAGTGGCACCAGACAAACTGGCTGGCAGAAGAAGCAGCCACCTTAAATTCTGCTGCTCTACAGTGCCCCCCCTGCTGCAGGCCATGAAGAGTACTGCAGCTTTCAGCCCAGCAGGACCTGAGGAGCCAGAAGATGGGAAGGATCAAGGGAACCGTGGGCAGAACTTCTGGAAGACTGCAGGTTGTCCCTCCTACTGTAATCTCCAGATGATGGTGATGGTGGCCTTCAGTAAGGGTTGTTTCATTTAATTTTATTAAAAGCACAGCGTAAAAGCACAGCATCAGACATCAATTAGCAACAGTAGAACCCATCTGTACAGCAACATCAGAACTTAAAATATTGGGGAAGTGAAAAGGTTTTGGCCTGGCACCAAAGTGCACCTCTCTGGGGAGCGTGTTCCGTAAACAGGGTGCCGCTGCAGAGAAGGCCCTGCTCCGGGTAGCCACTCTCCTGATCTCCTGCAGGGGCTCCCAAAGAAGGAGCCTCTGATCCAGATTTTAGGAGGCAGCAGATATGCATGGAAGGAGATGTTCTTGGGGGGACGGCCTGCTTGGGGAGCAGAACTGAGCCAAAAAGCGGGCACACTGAACCCGTAGCAGAAGCAGCACTTGAGTTGCGGTCCGGATGCAGGATCTGCCTGGCCATACCAGGGCTGCATCTTTCAAAGCTCCTACGTAGGGCATGACAACTATGGTGGCCCTCGCTGTTTGTCCCCAGTTCTCCTGATTCCAGATATTTTGGGCCTGCCTCTCTGCCCGTTTACTCAGGCTGAAAAAATAATTCGCAGTTAAAAGAAGGCGATAATCCCCAGTTGGGCTCATAAACAGCAGTTTCCCACTTTAAACGGCAGCATCTCCTGTCTCCCAAGCCCCAAAGGAAGCGGAAAGACTGAGCCATCGACTGAAAAACAGTCAGGGATGGGGCGAGAGGAGCCCCTTGGGAGGGGCTTCCAAATGACGGGAGAGGTGACTGCAACATTTCTTTCCTGTAGCCAGAATCAAAGTCTTGTGCAGTAGCCACAGGAGGATCGGAACAACCAACTCTTCGCCCTCCGGGGAGAGCCTTTGCGAGCACTGCTGGACTGTATTTACCACTTCCGTTCTCTAAGATTCAACTAATTTTGGAACCCGCAGAGGAGATCTGGAAGATAGGAAGGTGTTGGGTTCTTTCCTTCGATCTCTCAGATGGCTTGAGCTGGTATTCTCAAACCTGACACCCTTCTGATATGTTGGGCTACAACTCCCATGAGGCATCTCCTCCTGGATGGATGGGGATGATGGGAGTTGTGGTAGCCCATGGAAGTTGTGCTGGAGAAAGGCTGGCTTGAATCAAGGAGATTTCCTGCTCTTTCAGGTCTACCTTAAAGTATTCCTACCTGCCAAAGTACCTCTGGGGCCGCTGCTTCTTCGCCGCTGCTTCCCCCGCCCCCTTCTTCTCCTGAGCCTGTGACAGGTGAAAAAGACCTTTTGCTGCTTTGAACTTAATCTGCTCCGCAGGCCAGAAAGAAACAGGAAAGAAAGGATGCAAAGCGAAGGGCTTGCTCTGCTGGCGCTTGGGCCTGCCACAGGCTCAGCCTCTTCTGTGAACTTTTGATATCCGGAGGCAGAAATGGTGTGTGCGCATCTCCTGCTGAGGGACCCATGTTCTTCCCCAGCTCCCTTCCTTCTTTCCTTGACATAAATGCAAGCACCCCCAAAAGGGTGTCAAAGTCAGAAAGCTGAACACAGAGGACAGGGAACGAGGAAGCGGTTACGGCAGGGGGCACCCCCTTTTCCCCCTTTTCCAGGGGTGGCTGGAGCCACTGAGGCTGCGGGGGGGGGGGGGGCAGTGTCCCAAAGCACCTCCGTCTTGGGAATCCTGCGCAACCAGCTGCCCTCCAGAGGGAGGGCACAGGGATGTCTGAATGAGGCTGCCAAGAGTGTGAAGGGCAGTGGGGTGGGGAATTCACACCACGCGCTCCTTGGGACCCACGTTTGCTTTTTGCTGGTTGCACTTTTGCAGTTCCATGGTCCAGACAATCCCTTCATATTAAGCTCATGAGTGTGAAGCAGTGAGGATACATACAAAATAATAATAATGGTGAGAATACTCTCAGAGCCACACAGAAAGCGGTCTTTGCAACCCAGAGTTTGGAGTATGCAAAATCCATCCCTTTGCATGTTGTACCCATAATGACAATCATGGCATCCTAGGAATGGCAGCCCAGAAAAACAGCCTTTGGAATCCAGCAGCCTCAGTGCAAAATCCAACCCACACACACACACACACACACGCGCGCGCGCGCCCAACTTCGTCTCACATACACAGCCCGACAAAAGCATTCTGCACAAGCCACATGCTTCCATTTCGGCGGCAATCCCCACTGCACGGAGAACTGAATGACTTTAAAACATGACTTGTGAGCTGCCCCAAGGCTTCAGCGAATGGGGCGGCATAGAAGCTTTCTAAATAAATTAATTAATTAAAAAAAAACAGACCTCAAAAAGCCCGAAAAGTGATGCTGAGACCTGGTGAGAGCAAGCACTGCCCGATGGATGTCCACTCTGAGGAGCAGGACCAGGACACGCCGAAAACCCCATTGAGGAAGGGGGACTGGCTTATTCAGCAGTCTGCTTGGGCAGCAAGTTTTGAAAGCATCCAAAAGCTATTGCTCTTCTCAGCAGTGACATGTTCTTGCTCAATGAGATACTGAGACAACCTGTGAAGGTGCCGTGCACCCCCGTTCTCACACACACACACACACACACACACACACACACGCGCGCGCGCGCGCGCGCGCGCACAGCCGCCATCTCTCCCCACATGGGAGGCAGCCCCATAAGTAGCCACACCTCCTGACCTCTGTGCCTCTGGGAATGTTCTGCACTAGCAAAGGTTCCTCCACCCTCATTTACTAGCTAAGGGGTCCTCAATGGATTCCAGTTCCCCAACCAGTTTGGATTTCTGCACATGTACAGGAAACCCTGCACTCTGTGGGAAGAGCCATCGTGGCCCAGGGAGAGCACCTGGCTCTAAGAGGCCACCTGCTGCTCTGGAAAGTGTCTTGAAATTCTGGCAGTTTTGCTGCAGACAAAGCAATGCCCAAATGGCGCCGGAGGAGAGTCTTGCAAATGCCGTGGACTGGCAGGAGGAGGAAGAAGTCGCTCCTGGATCCACTCATGCCAGAGTTTTGCACGGCTTCTAGACCGAGAGAGGTATCACTGCCAGTCCATATGAATCTGGTGCGCCCATAGCTGGAGTGTTGTGCTCAGTTCTGGCCCCTCATTACAAGAAGGATATAGCCAGGTTGGAGTCGGTGCAGCGCAGGGCCACGGGGATGGTGGCCGGTTTGCAGGGGAAGCCAGACGAGGAGAGGCTGAGGAGCCGGGCCTTTTCAGGCTGGGGAGGAGGAGACTCAGAGGGGACCTGTGGGCGACATACAGGTCCGTGAGGGGGTGCCGAGCAGAGGTGGGTCATGACCTTTTTTCCCCTGCAGTGGAGAGCAGGATGCGTTCCAATGGAGCAAAGCTCAGGGAGCCAAGATTTCGGGTGGCTGCCAGGAAGTGCTTCCAGATGGTTAGGACCCCCAGGAGATGGAATGGGCTTCCATGGGAGGCAGTTGAGGCCCCATCGGTGCGGGTGTTCAAGGATAGGCTGGACATGCACATGGCGGGCATGTCGTGAGCAGAGCCGGCTGGAGCCGGGGGTCAGACTAGATGGCCCGGGAGGCCCCTTCTGGCTTGCTCTGTATCTATGCTTCCATGTTTCCCTAGAAGCAAAAAAGGCAAAACTGAGACTGTCAGATACTTTGGGCACATCAGGAGGAGGCAAACCTCCCTGGAGAAGAGCATCGTGTACGGGAGAGCCCAAGGTGAAAGTCGAAAGGGAAGCCCAGTGTGAGAGGGACCGGATCCATGAAGGAAGCAACCGCCTGGAGTTGACAAGGGCTGACCGGGAGGCCAAGGACGGAGGGTTTGGAGGGCACTGCTTCACAGGGCCACCATGACTTGGGGATGGCTTGATGGCACCATAAGGCGAGGGCAAACCTCCACCTGAAAGCTGGTTTGGGTGGCCATTAAGGGCAGCCAGATGATGAGGAGAGAAAATTGCAGACAGAAACTGTCTAGCGATTTCAAACGATATTCAGATTTTGGCATGCAGCCCTCACCTCTCTCCTTCAGCTCACCTGCCCCGAGAATAGCAGCTTTCAAATTTGCAAATCCAGCCTGAATATTCATTTAGGCTTTATGAATATTCAGATCTGCGACTGCAGCAAAACCTCAGCAAACTGAATTAATTTTATTTTTCTAGGAAGCACACACCCAAGCTTATCTGAATCAAATGTAAGTGGGGATAAATGAATTAAAATTAACATACCTGATAATGTACTACTTTGGTTAATTAATTTTAATGATTGTATACCTATCATGAGGAGCTCTTCAGAAATTTTAGCCAGAAGGGAAGCAATGGGGAATTTCGCTTTAAAAATTCTGCCCTGTGAATTCAGTTCTTCAAAAGGAATTGAGTTATGTTGTCAGTTTTCAGAGCTCTGTATAAAGAGCATAGCAAGAACATCTGCTGAGGATTCGGACTCGAGAAAAACCATGAGTGGTGCAAAGGGAATGGACAGGAAGTTGGTCATCAACTTCGCCCAAGTTTTTCAGGCTGAGTTGGATGGATCACTATTTTTGGCCTGTGCAAGTTTGGCATGTGTTCATTTATAAGTGTGTTCTATCCTATTTCTATATCGATCCATCATTTTCCTTTTAAGTCCACCTGAGAATTCATATGTACACATGCATTGGAATGTGTGGTTTGAACTCATTTCCTCACAAAATGCACACTTCTAATATTCCCCAAAGTTACACATTTCTACATTTATTTTCTGCAAAAACACACATTTTTAGTTTTGTGCATGCAACATTTAGATTCTGCTCCACAGCTTAACAGATGTCAGAGCAGACAAGAATAAGACATAAAGGAATAACTTGCTATATTAAAAGTTTGAAAAAAACAAACCCAGAATATGAATAGAGACCATGTTGTTGTTACATGTCGTAGAGTTGTCTGCAACTTATGGTCCCCTCGGAATGAATGCTCTCCGAAACCTCCTCTCAGCCTTGCTCGGTTCTTCCAAACCCGAGGCTTTGTCTTGCTGGAAAGCCAAAAAAGGAAGGCTTATGGAAAGCAGCTGCCAAAAACCATTCAATGTGGGCCTGCCTGTCCTCCGGAAGCAGAGTTCCAGAGACATGGAGCTGCAGACCTGAAGGCTTTTCTCTGGGTGGACCTCCCTTGGGCCACAAATACGTGTGAAACCCTCAGAGGGATGTCCTTGGATAACCTCGGTGACTGGGCAGGCTGGTGACGAAGACGGAGCTCTCTCAGGTGTCCTGGACCACTGGGGGCCTTGTGTACCGGTGCGACAACTTTAAGCTTGGCCCGGTTGCAAGTGTCCCACCGGTGCTCGCCCCTCAGCAATGCCGCTGTGTGCTGAAAAGGGGCAGCTCCAGCTTCCGACCACGAAGGGAAGCTCCAGAGAAAGCTCACCACAGCAATCCACTCTGGAGGTTAACCCAGAGGCAGAGAGAGGACTATGAATCGTGATTCGCCATGATGGCTAAATACTGCACCGGCCTTCAAAGACCATCAGCTGCTGAATGTCATCTCCTGGCTCTTTCAGCCTTTCAGCTTCATGGCCCTGTCAACACTCAGAGTGGCCTTCCCCAGATGTCCTGGAGTGCAACTGCAGCTGTGCAGAGAGGTGGGGGCCTCTCCCACACTGGAGACATTCAAGAACAGCCTGGACAGCCACCCGAGTGGGAGGGTATAACGTGGTGTCCTGAAACGGCAGGGGTTGGACTTCATGGCCCCTTCCAACGCTACTGTTCTATGATTCCCATGATTCCCATCCATCCAGTATGGCCACTGATGGGAGTTGTAGTTCAGGATGGGGAAGTGGGGTTCCGAGGGATCTGTCTGGATGTCAATGAAGCTGGAAACAACACCATTGCGATAAACAGAACATGGTGTGCTCCACAAAGGTCGTCCCACCAGTCTGAGCTTTAGGGTGACTTCAGCTGGGAATTGTGCAGCATGCTTCTAGTGCAGATGCAAACTGGTTTCATGCCAGTTCCACCATCAAGAAATCTTGGAAACCATCATTTGTGAGGCTGCGGAGAATTCTTCACCGAAGGCCTTTTCTTCTTACTCTCATGCAACCTAGTTTCCTAGGTTCAGGCCGAGACGGATGGATCCATCCATTTCTAGTGGATGCATCCACTTTTGCTGTTATTCCGCAGTTCCATCACATTCCTGCACCGATCCACCAATAAAAACCTCCATGAAAATCTGACGTTTCATATGCGTTTTAAAAAGAATCGTTTCTTTAAAGCAACAAGAGAAAAGCTTTCTGATACTTTTGCTTTGCAGAAAGTCCCAGAACCCATTCCTGGAATCTGCAGTCAGTCCCGACAAGAGTGGGACGGATCGAGGGGAGCCAGCACAAGGTGTAGGCCCCGAGTGCCTCTGAATTGCTCTGGCTGCGACTCCACCTGCAGCGGAAGGAAGCGGCCCCCAGGCAGCTCTGCTAGGCCCCCAATGGCGCTTGCCTCCGGGCCAAGCCAAGCCGTGATCCCAGGTCAAGGCAGCCACCCCACACCACGGACCCAGCTTCCTTGCCAAGAATGGCCTCCAGTTGCGGCCATCATGTGCTGGCCTGCTGCTTTCCCAGCTTTATGCAACAAAAGATAACATTTCAAGGAGATGAACGGACAATGACAAGCCAAAATGCTGCAATGAGCGTAAAATATGCATTTGAGCCCACTAATCTTAATATGGCACTGTAATGCTAAGCTTAATAAATATAAATTACACTCAGCTAACGAAAGAGTCAGTAATAATTCATGCTAGGGTGTAACAATAGAAATGGAAACGCATAATCCAAAAAGCCACAAGAAGTCACCCACAGCAACATCTGCTAGCAGCCTTCCACAACCCAGCGCCCCCTGGACGTGTTGGACTATGACTCCCATCATCCCCAGCCAGCAGCCCAGTTGGCTCAGCTGTCTGGGGGCGATGGAGGTTCTGGTGCAAGCCATCCCGAGAGCACCAGGATGCGAGCGTACCAGATGGACGGAGCTCTCTAAGTGCCTGGAGCGTCATCACCGTCAGCCTGGGCCCGTTCCCCCAGGACAGGTGGAAATGACGGTTCGGGCCAACCTCAGCAGGATCTGTCCCTCCTAGGATCCACAGGCTTCCTCTTGTGCTCGGCCCCATCGTCTGAAGCAAGCCAAGCTGAGACAAAGCCCATGAATGCTCTTGGATCCCCTGAGAGTGCAAGCGGCAACCTTCTTCTGCAGTGGAGGCTGGGGAAGTGAGCCAGGTAACCCAATGGACGGATCCTTCCCACATCCCTGGGGAAATGAGCCGGAGGGAGAACCTGGCCTGGCCTTGCAAGCTGCACCCCTTCATCACCCCTGCCTTCGAGGCCACTCCACGCAGGGGCTTCCAGATATGCCTCAACGCACTTCTGCCTTCTTCAGCGGTGACGGGACCCGCAGATACGCACCTTCCTCCTTTACAGACAGCAATGTCCAGCCGCACCGTTCCACAAACTCGAGTAGCGCCAGTTCAGCTCCACCATATCATCCCACTGCTCAAGCTGTTGCCATGACACATGTGCAGCCAGTTGCGCAGGCTGCTGGGTTACACAACTGGCTGCACAAGAGTGAGGCATACTAAAATCTGCAAGCGTATCAGGCATACTTATGCAACCATGCTAGCACAAGCGCAACCTGAGTTGGGTTGTCTTCTTCTGCATCACTGGGAACCCAGATGCTCATGCTGTTTGTTGGAAGGACACCATTCAGTACTGTCCAGGGACTGCATTAGGCAGAAGGTTCTGTATTGGATGGGTTTTGCTAGAAGAATAGGGAGTCGGTTATTAAGGTTCAGCAGGTAGTATAATAAACTTTTCCAGTGTCCAAAACTCAGGAACGTTTCTTGAAGCCACGTCAAATCCTTCTGACCTTCAGCTTGTTAGGAAGAGCACCAGAGACAATTGTCTTAAAGCTGCTTCCTCCAGGGATATTTCTTAGATAAGAGCTACTTTTGCTGTGAGAATAAAGCGGGTTGCTTTCCCCAGGTATATTTCTTAGGTAAGGGCTGCTTTTGCTGTGAGAACAAAACAGTTTGCCCTCATGAAGCAGCTGCTCCCAGGAACTGGGGTTGGAATGTCTGAAACAGTGAAAGAGAGGCACTCCATAACATCCATGGTGACAGGCATCGTCTTTTGTTCTCAGTCTGGAGAACAGGAGATGATACAGAACTTGCGAAGGCAGCTATGCAGGCCTATGCAATCTCCCCTGATGCATTCAGTGGGAAAAGGGAAGAGCAAGTGTCCTTTCACTCATTTCTATTCTGCATCCATTTTTCTTCTGTGTATTCACTAAATCATGCATCATCTTCGGCACAGATGGTTTCACTTCTTCTTAAGCATCCTCAAATGTAAAGTGAAGAGCATTGGCTAGACCAGGCCCCTGGGGTTATAAGAAGTCCTGACAGTATAAACTGTTTCACAACATCCTAGTCTAACTCTCTAGCCACTCTACCATACTGCCTTTCATTCCACACCCAGAGAAATGCGTGGAGGAAGAGTACAAAGACTCTTGTATCACAACCTCCCCCCCCCCCCCGCATTTCTATGGCAGGACTCGCTGCCTCCGCTCCTTCTCTACCATCACGCATTCCTGAAGGGTCGTCCGGTTGTCTTTGCTTGCAGCGTTCTGCTTTTATTATAGAAACACAGAACAGTCATTCCAATTTTAAACAATAATATTGTTTGTTCTTTGGGTTACAGCTCTGCTAGACAAATATGATTGGCAATGAATGTCTCTCCAGCAGCTGGGAGAAGCAATACGTTCAATTGCAGGCTAGCCCAGGGGCCCTGCACTGCCCAAAAGAAATTGCTTCTTGCCCCACAACTCCTGACTGACCCAGGAGCTGCTGAGCTATTTGCCCCGACCCTGGGGAAACTGCTTGGCTTTTTTCCCTTGAGCCAACTGAGTCAGCGTCTTAGCCAAGGGCAGCTCCACCCAGACAGCCCTCTGGGGTGGGAGGTGGGAATCTCCTCCTCCTCTTATGGTGCCAGAGAGGCTCCTCTGCTAGTCGCCGGGCTCGCGAAGTACCTGGGAAATGTAGTTTTCCCCAGCACCTCTGTGATGGGAGGCCTCTGTGTCCCAGGACAACACTGTGCCTTCCGTTCCCTCCCTCCCTACTTCATTCCTCCCACTTGTGAAAAGCGGAGGTGGTGTTAGAGGGTGGGCCACTTGGACTAGAGCCCCATATCTCTGCGAGGTCACCCTGAGGGTCTTAACCGGCGGTTTGACGGAGGCCTCTTCCTCCATTTCCATTGCAGGAGGAAAAACACATCCAGAGGTTTCCCCAGGTGTTTGCCGTTCTCCGCCTTTCCATGCATTCTGCTGAGCAAGCACCGGGGGGCGCTGCGGCACAGCTGCAGTCCAGCGGCTTCGCAGCGTCTCGCCAGCTCCTTGCTCCAGTTTGGATTTGAATAGCTGACTTTCCGCACGCTCAGACCTCTGGAAAAATGGCTCGATTACCTGGGAGAGGCCCCCGGAAGAGGCTAAACCCGTGAAAAGTCCCACAAGCATGTGTGGGAGGGATCACAATTGATGTCTTGGGCAGAGAACCTGCAGTGAAGAGCCAGTCTGGCGCAGTGGTGGAGAGTGCAAGGACCGGGACTTGAGGCAACCTGGGCTCTGGTTCCCGTCCAGCCACAGAGCTCAGCGGGTGACTCTGGGCCAGTCCCAGCTCTCAGCCCGACCCACCTCACAGGGCTATTGTGAGGATAGATTGAGAGGAGGAGGAGAATTAGGTAGGCTGCCTTGAGTTCCTTGAAAGAAAAAAAGGAGTGGTATAACTTTGTCAAAGGATGCTTTGTTATGAGCTGGGAACCTCCTCCTGAGTAAACGCTCCACTCCAGAACTTTTTCCAGCAGACTTTATTGTTACAAGCCTCGGAGTTCACCCAGAGTGAATCACTGACCCGCCTTTAACATCCATCTTGATCTGTATAAGCCCTTCAGCACATGAGAACCAGCAGGGCTGAATGGATGGAGCCAAAAGACCCAAAAGGAAGATGCCTTCGCACGGCCAAAGTGTACTTGGGGGTCAAGCCTGGCAACGCGGTTTCCTAATGAGATCAGGATCCCACCTTAAGTCCCAAGCCGTCCTCACAGGGCCACCTTCCTTGCCTTCTCCATCTGTCTCTCCTTACAAATCGGAGTTCTTTAAAAGGCCGGGTCCTTTACAGTTTTTTGAGCATCTTGAGTGAGCATATACACTTAAGAGAGCCCGTGTGGTGTCGTGGTTAAGAGCCTGGGACTGGGACTCAGGCGATCTGGGTTTGAGTCCCCACTCGGCCATGGAGCCAACTGGGTGACTTTGGGCCAGTCACAGCCTCTCAGCCCAAGCTACCTCACAGGGTTGTTGTTGTGGGGATAAGATGAAAGTGGAGAGATGATGTCAGCTGCCTTGAGCCCTTTGTAGGAAAAAGGCAGGATATAAATCAATCAGTCAATCAATCAATCAATACAGATCGGTTCCCCTTTTCTGTGCCCTGTGTGTCTGAACCCAGGATCTTTTCCATTCCCTGCACCGCCCCGGTAAGAAGAAGCTCTTCATGTATGAGCTGGTGCTGTTTCTTTCTTTCTGTCTATTCCTATCCACCTGTCCCTTCCAGAAACCCTCTCAGACCAAGAGGCAATCCAATAATCAAAGCAGTCAATGGATAACCCCCCACCCCCAAAATACAACAGTCCAGTGACTGAAGAGGGTGGGGAAGGAGCATCGGAAAAGCAGCTTCTATTACCTGTTGAAATGCTTGAACAACGGAAGCCATTTTGGCCAGCTCCCAAATGACATCTTTTGGCCATCTGGCACCAGGGGAGCATTTTTGGAGAGGGACTGGCACAGACATGACCCACAGGGAAGTCTCCCCAGTCACCACCCACCTTGCATCAAATGTCAGCTCTTCTCAAAGAATCCAGACAGGCTTGCTCACCTGGGAGAACATGGCCCTTTGGGTACTCGAGTACCAATCCATGTAGAAGATAGGCCAGAGCATAAGACCAGCCCTGCTGGATCAGGGCCAAGGTCCGTCCAGCCCAGCACTCCACACACACGGTGGCAAACCAGCTGCCCCTAGGATCCCTCCAGCAGGATGGGTGCAGGACCCCCTCCTGCCAAGCCCCTAAACAGCTGATGCATGAGTGCCTGTCACCTCTGGGGAAGGAGGGAGCACCTGGCCAGCAAGGCTAGTAGCCACCGATAGCCTCCTCCTCCACGAATCTGTCCAGCCTCCCTTTAAACCCACCCAAATTGGTGGCCATCACCACTTTCCGTGGCAGCAGATTCCACAGCTGAACCACCCACTGTGTGAAGGACTTCCTTCCATCTGCCCTAGACCTCCCCACAGTCACCTCTGTGGGATGACCCCATGAGTGTTATGGAAGAGGGAGAGAAATCCCCCCTCTCCCCTTTCTCCACACCCAGCATTATTTTAAGCCCCTCCGCCCTGTCTCCCCTTCCTCGCCCTCCTTCTAGGCTGAACAGGCCCTGCTCCTCCAGCTGCTCCTTGCAGGGGAGCTGATCCACCGCCTGGTCATCTTCGCTGCCTGGTCATCTTCATTGTCTCTGTGCTTTTTCCAACTCAATCACGTCCTTTTTTAGGTGAAGCGACCAGAACGGAATGCAGCGTTCCAAGTGAGGGCATGCAAAATATTTGTCTAAGGAGAGCAAGACCTTGGCAGTTCTAGTTTCTCTTCCCTTCCTAATTATGCCTAGCCTTGAATTGTGACTTGGAACAGAGTGTCCGCTGGCACAGTTATGTAAAAGTGTTTTTACACAATTGTGTAGAAGTCTACGGCTGTTCCCAGTTAGGAGCCAAGCCAGCATCAAATTTTGGATCAACAGAAGTTTCCAAGAAGTATTCCAAGACAGCCCAATGCACAAGTCATTACAGGAATTCAGCCCTCCGGTGGATTACAGTTCCCATGATCCCCAGCCACAGGTTCCCCATTCCTGCTAAAAATATCAAGAAATGTGGGAGCCTAGGAGGACCTTGAATCATCCATGCCATGGAGCAAGCAAGAGGAGAACCAAATCCAAGCCAGATAATATGTTGGGAATTATATTTCACCCACACAGTCAGAGCTTCCACAGCCTTGGCAATGGTCATATTGTTCAAAGTGCCCCGAAAGGCACAAGAACGATTTACCAGGAACAGGTCCCTGGCAAACAGACCGCTGGCTAACAGACTCTAAGTCCTCTCCAAACGGCTCACAGGATCCTCGGAGAGCTTTTGATCTGGAAGGAAAGAGCCTAACCCTGCTGGGACAGTCCTCTGTTTATTACTTGGAGAATGGTTTAATTAAGCCGAAACAACCAGAGTGATGAGAGATGGGGGGAAGCTCATGTTCCCATTGATGTTTCTTAAATATTCTGTTTATTAACCTCTTTTTCCCCTCGCAGGTTTTTGGGTTTTTTTGTGAGTTTTGATGAAAGAGGGTAACTGGGTTTGGGGATTTGGGGTTGTCATAGAAACAGACTTTCCTGACAGTTACTCTCTGGCTCCCAGTAGCTGTTTCTCATTTCGGTTCGACATTGGGGATCTGAGCTGCAGCACAGGGAAGGTTGCTTCGCCCTGTACCAGAGGCGTCTCTCTCTCTCTCTCACCTCGTGTAATTGCACCGGTCAGAAAGCCTGACCGGTGCAATTAACCGCACACATTATTGGAAGGAGGCAAATGCCTGTGACTCAAGGATTTTGCTTTGTTTTGTGTAACGCAAGGATGCTCTAAATGAGCACTTTTGCAGGGGAGCCATGCGCGGCTGGCTTTCATTGCAGGCGCTGAGAAGTTGGAGCAGTGCAAACTTCAGCAGAAAAGCCGGACTCAATGTCCCTTGGAAAGCATCCTCGGTCGCGGGAGGCGGGAGCTGCCGGCAGGCCGCTTCTGGGAACTGGCTGGAGCCACTGCCGAGGGAACAGTGGCGTGTGGGGCAGAGACGCCCAGCGGGGCCCCCCCCGCTGGAATGGGGACCGCTGTTCCACGCAGCTTTGCCAAAACACACAGAGCCAGTGTGATCCGTAGAAAAGCTGTTCTTCCAAAGCCATCTTGCTCTCCCAGATTCCCCTGATGTAACATAGAAACAGCGAGTCAGAAGGAACCTCCCGGGCCATCTAGTCTGACCTCTGGCATGTACCCAGATGCATAGCCAGAAATGTGGCTTCCAGAACTGGGGAGGTGTTGATACTGCTCTACACGACTCTGGTGCACCCACAACTGGAGTACTGAGCCCAGTTCTGGGCTCCACATTACAGGAGAGATGGAGCGAGGATAGAATCGGTTCAGCACAGGGTCACAAGGATGGTAGCCGGGTTGGGAGGGATGACATACGAGGAGAGATGGAGCAAAGTGGGTCTTTTCAGCCTGGAGGAGAGGAGACTCCGAGGGGAACTTTTCGCAATGTATAGCTGCATGAGGGGGTGTCATGTGGAGGTGGGCAGAGATCTGTTCTCCCCTGCAGAGGAGGGCAGGATGCGTTCCAGTGGGGCAAAGCTCAAGGGACCAGTCTTCAGGCTGGATGTCAGAAGTACTTCCTGAAGGTTAGGACCCCTAGGGTATGGGATGGGCTTCCAAGGGAGGTGGTTGAGGCCCCATCGGTGTGGGTGTTCAAGGAAAGATCAAACAACTGCATGTCGGGTATTACATAAGCGGAGCCGGCAGGGCCAGGGGTCAGACTAGATGGCCCAGGAGACCCCTTCCAACTTACTTTGTTTCCATGTTTCTGTGCTTCTACCCACTACTGGATCCTGTGTCCAAAGGATGTGGGTATCTCACCCTCAACAGGCCCCCTTCCTTGTGAGTCTCCCTTCTCACCAGTCGCAGTTCCAGAGTGGCGGGCAAGGCAGAGGTGGTGCCTGCCACTTATCCCCACCTCTGTGGTCTGGGCCAGAGCGAGAGGCAGGCAGAGAAGCAAGTAGCCAACGGCCAGGCCAAGCCAGGCAGCCCCTTCCAGCAGGCCCCTCGGCAAGGGCTCACTCATGCCTACCCTTGGCCCAGGCCCGATGTGAGCCCAGATAGGTAGACATGTGGGTTACATTCTTCATGGGTGTTTCCCCCAGGCAGCGGCGGGGGGGTGGGGGTGTTTGCCCCCACCTCACTGGTACCTCTGACTGCCCCTCCCTTCCTCCAGGTGAGTGAATGTACACATCCGTTCCTCTGGGGAAAAGTTGTGCTTTCTCATGCGGACAGTGCCGTGGCGAAAGGACCATCACTTCCGCTGCACAGCTGCCCAAGCCCTTCAGCAGACTTCCCTGGGACCCCTGTTGAAGGAGGGAGGTGTTGTCCGCCCAGGAGAGAGCGGCCTTCTTGGCTGTGGCACCCCAGTTGCGGAAAGATCTTTGCAGAGGGCCTCTCCAGCATGTACATTGTGCTATTTCTGGTGCCTTTTTATCTCCCTGGGCATTTTAGGTTTTTTGGTTATGCTTTAAATCTAGTCCTGAATCAAACTTCATTGCACTGCTCCTTGTTTCTATTTTGTTGTTGCTTTTCATTTTTATGCTGTAGTTTTAACCTTTTATCTTGCATTTTATCACCTTGTATTTCATGCTTTTAGCTGTCACAAACCACCAAGAGAGCATCAGCTATTTGGCTGCACAGATCTAAAACAAAATCAGAAATAAGGTAGATGTGGTTTAAACCCACTCACGGAATTGTTGTCCGAAGGGTACCAAGTTAAGGCATACTGGCTTTCATCCTTTTAAAAGTACGGCATCTGGAACTGTACAGAATCTTCCCTGTGAGGATGGACTAGAACACAAGCAAATGCAATGAAAAATTCTGAAAAATCAAAACACAAAACTAAACAATAACAGCATTAGAAAACCTCCCTGCATTTAAGAAATGAAAAATAAGCACCAAACCAAAATCATGCCTCCACCTGTTTGTAAGACTGAAAAAAGCATCTTCTGTCATTTTGAGGAGTTAAGCTGCAGAAGAAAAACTAGCAAAGAGCCTTGCAGTCCCTTAAAGATCTCAATCCCTAATCCCCACCCCCCAAAAACCCTATTGCAGTAAAAATGCAACATAAATTTTGCAAAACGACCAAAGATTGTCTTTCAGGAGCCCAAAGTTTGCTTCCCCTGCCCCTGCACCCCAATTTAAGCCAAAGATTCTTGTGAATATGACTGGTTCCCATCTTAACCCCCCAGAGTGTGGGGAGTTCCAAAGGCCAGGCAGTGGTGATGCTTATGTTCAAATAAGCAGGTTTTTAAAATTCTGTTATCTTTGGCATCAAACCAAAAACTGGCTCTTTCATTTGCACTCCACGGATGTGATATATACATTCAGGGACTCTGTGCAAAGAGCTGCTGTAGTTTCGATGTGGAAGCTGGGAATTAGAGACAGTATTTCTAAGAATGATTATTTTCGGCATTGTACTAAAAACCGACTCTTTCATTTGGATTCAGCAGACTTGATATATACATTTGGGGACTTTGTGCAGAGAGCTTCCATGGATTAGATCTGGAAACTGGGAATTAGAGACTGGTTTTTTAAAAAAAGCAAAAATCAATTACTTTTGGCATTGTGCTGAAAACTGACTCTTTAGTTTAGATTAGACAGACTTGATAAATACAGTAAGTGGCTTTTTGCAAAGAGGGCCTAAATGGTTTACGTTTTCTGTGCAGATTCCCATCTGCACTGGAATTTCGCCACAACCTCTTTTGAGCAAACACAAGCCTTAAACCAAGCGCCGCAATGTTCTCCCAGACCCAGGAGGCAGCAATTGTGCGAATAAATGCTTTCTTCTACTGGGGATGGAGTTCTTTCCAGGTCATCTTCCCAACTGTGAAATAGTGGAATTTGGGGAGTGTAATAAAGGTTGCCCTCTTGGCAACAATTTTCCCTTGGCAGTTCTGCTGCAGGAACTCGGATGGTGCAAGAGTTTTTAGCACAATTTAGCCGATTTTCCCCCTAGTTTGGAGTGGGAAAAGTCCATTATGCATGTAACCGGCACCTCTAGTACCTGGAGTGTTTTTACATCCTGAAAACAACCTGGCTTATTTTGCTGCCAATGAGCACAGTTTAATCACTAGATGGCACTGAAAGGAGTTTTATTCAGGTGGAAACAGAGGGTTCCCTGTTGCTAGAAAGAGATAATGAAGTTCCAATCTAGCCTTCCTGCCTGAGCCTACAATGACAAAAAGTTACAGAAAAACAGAAATGACACAAGATTGGGTAGGATCACTAATACACAGAAAAGACAGAAATAAATTCAGAGTGATCTTCACAGACTGAGCAGAAAATAACCGAATGCAATTTAGCAGAGATACCTGCAATGTTCTTCATTTAGGGGAAACATTAAAAGCACAGTTGCAAAAGACCAGGCTGGAAACGGCACACGAGAAAAGGAACTTGGAGCGGTATTCCTTCGTGACCTGAGCATGAGCCAGGGGGGTGATGTGGCAGCACAAAGGGCGAGTGCCATTTCAGATGGCTTCACGAGAAATCTCGTTTCAAAACCAAGGGAAGTTCTAGGCACTTTAGGAAGGCTTTCAATCCAGGATTAATTCAGAGAAGGGGAAGCAAATGAGAGCCACTTGGCTTCTGTTTCTGCAGCTGCCCAAACAGGATTACACTAAAATTCTGGATTTCCCAATTGTTCTGTGCAGCAATCACTATTCTGCAAAAACAGCCCACAGTGGGAGTGGGTGGGGGTTTCAAGATGAGCCAGAAATCCTTCTGCAGACAAGCTTTTCCTCTAGCTTTACTTCTATGGCTGAATGTCAGACCAAGCTGTGACTTCACTTATCAGCTAAACACACTGAAAGCTGGTCACAGGCTAACTTCTCAAATGATTGTCCATCTTGCAAAACAATTGCAACGTGCCGGAATATTTTCCCCAAATATTGCAGGTTACACTAGGACTGAGTCAAGGAAGTAGTGGACCAGATGGGGTCCTTCTGACCATTATCAAGATATCATAGAATGAAGGAATCATAGAACCATAATAATAAAACACGAAGGTGTGCTTGCATTTCCTATAAGTGGCTGTTTGGCCGTTCGTACTGGGAAAGCGGATGGATCGCCCAGCATGCAAAAACCATGTTGCACAGCAGGTCGTTGTTTAGCCTTTTCCCTTCAGCGCTAAGAGCATGAAAAGGTCAGCGGGGCCTGTGGGGCCAAACCGGGATCCGTCCCGTCCAGCAGGCTGTTTGCAGGTGGCCTGCCACTGGAGCCTTCGCACCTGCAGCCAAGACCCTCATTCTGGGGAGTTTCCACTGGAGGCCATGGCGTGTGGGGGAGGCCAGGGATCCCGCTGCCATCCCAAGCGGGGTTCCCTGCCCACTCTTTCACAAGAACACCCATCCCCACGTCCACCAGGAAAGAGAGGCCCAGGGACGCAGCCACGTTCCAGCACCCACTTTGGGAATGAGTTCGCGGTGACACTTCCGTACCCTCCGTAGCCAAAGCTCCGTGCCTGATTCTCCCCGTGTTTGGGGGATGCTTGATTGACAAACCGTCATTCTGTGCCGGCTCTTCGTTTAGCCAGGCAGGAGTTCTGAGGAGATGAAATGGGAGCGAGCTAACCAGGGAGAAGGAATCACGGAACAGCAGAGCGGGAAGGGGCCTCCCTGTCGCCCCTGCTCCCCCCAGGCCTCCAGCGAAACCTCCCCCTCGGAGGGCTGTCCAGGTGCACCTTGAACGCCTCCAGCGTGGAGAGCCCACTGCCTCCCTGGGCCCTGGGCTCCACTGTGCGCTGCTCTGACGGCCAGGTGCTTCTTCCGGATGCCCAGCCGGAACCTGGCTCCCTGTGGCTTGAGCCTGCTATTCCGTATCCTGCAGTCTGGATGACTGAGGAGAGACCCTGTCCTTCCTCTTTCCGGCATCCTTCAAGTACCTGCAGGGGGCTATCATACCTCCCCTCATTCTTTTGGGGCTAAACATGCGTGCTCAGTGCAAACCACAGTTTCGGTTCTGAATCATGCTCAATGCAAAAACCCAGGGTTTGGTGTGAAGTCGGAACAGTGACCCCCGGGCACGCCTTTTGTCCACGGCGGTGGCTTTTTGTCTTCATTATAAATCACTTGGATAGAACAGCCACAGAGCTGGATGTGAATATTCATCCCATCTCCTTTTTCCCATCAAGCTGTCTGTCTCAAGGTCAAGCAGAAGACAACAGTGATATTGGCGGCCGTGAATCCTGGGCCTTGCTCTGCTCCAGCGAGCAATTTGTCATTTCCAATGAAGATAAGGGCTTCTTTCTCCCCTACAGCTGATGCAAGCCACGATCTCTCTTCACTGATCAGTATGGAAATATCAGAGTCACAGGTGCCTGGAGAAATCTACCGTCCTGGCAGGATGGATAGGTTCAGGCATTATGCAGAATTCTCAAGTTTTACGTCCCAAAGTGCGTCCAGCCATCTCGCAGCATTAGCATGAGGAAGATAAATGCAGCCTTGCCTTGAGTTCTCCAGGAACCTGACTTGAACCCCTTTCCCGGCCATGGCTGGGATTGTTGTGTGTTGTGGCATCCATTGGAGGTTCTCAGGCTGAGATGGGCACGGGCCGAGGAAGGCCAAAGACAGGCAGAAAGGACTCTTTAGGTTTATATCCTGCCTTTTTCCTACAAAGGGCTCAAGGCAGCTTACCTCTCCTCCTCCATCTCATCCCCACAACAACAACCCTGTGAGGTAGGTTGGGCTGAGAGTCTGTGACTGGCCCAAAGTCACCCAGTTGGCTCCATGGCTGAGCGGGACTAGAACCCGGATCGTCTGAGTCCCAGTCCCACGCTCTTAACCACGATGCCACACTGGCTGTCCAGGCAGAGCATGAGAATTTGCCCACCTTGAAAGGACAGAAGGTTATTTGGGGTGGGAGGGGAAGCAGATACAGCAAGAGCTCCTTGACCCCATCAGGCAACGGTGGATGAAATGAGTGGGCTGGTTGTGAATTCTCCAGTATTCCCACCATCTTGTTCTCCAGCAATAAGAGGCACCCTCAGGGTGGAATCAGAAGCTTTGCCGAAAGGGATGGACAGAGGGGAAGTTCCACAGAACCCTAGAAAAGCTGAAAGGGGCCAAGAAGGCCATCAAGTCCAACCCCCTGCTCAATGCAGAACTTGAAGTTCAACCATCCCTCTCAGGTGGCTGCTCAGATGTATCTTGAAGGCCTCCAGGGTGGAAGAGCCCACGACCTCCCCAATGAGTTGATTAATTGATTCCATTGTAGTACTCTTCTAACAATCAGGGACTTTTTCCTCATTTCCAGCCGAAATCCAGCTTCCTATAATTTGGGCCTGTTATTCCGTGTCCTGCACTCTGGGCTGATGGAGATTTCCATTTCAATTCAACTCTTTACATGGGCAGACGATTCTCCATCATTCTGGCATCCAGTTACTTTGGTTGTTCTGTAACCAGTTAAGTTTCAAGGCAAGGGCTGCACTTCTGACGTTTCCTCTTGAGTTTGATAAGAGAAGGGGAGAGGGAGACCGATCAATATAATGCAGAGAAGCATACATCAAAAATGGTTTTGGGTGGATTCAGTTTGGGGTTTTACTAACAAGAATTAGTAAAGGAAAAATCTTTTAGATTCATTTTTCACAATTCACAGAAATAGAATTGTAGCATCACACTGAAATATAGCTTACAAATAATGACAAACACCTGCTGTTAAATAGAGCATTCCTAAGGATTCGTAGATTTTACTCACTTAACTGGAAACGGCACTTCTGAAACATTCTGAAACTGAACATTTCCTAAACATTTTTTGCCTGTAGATGTCTAGCCTTTATACCTTAAAAAGAAGAGAGCTTAACCTGAGGACCGAGCTCCCCATCCAGTCCTGAATTCAGCCAACAGGTATACAGGTGTGACGAGTTGCTCAGGAGAATCTCACACATTGTGAAATGCGCACAATTTCACAATATTCGTACCTTTCTTGTGGAGATGTTAACTCAGGGCAAATAATACCTACTGCCCTGTAAAGCAGGATGCATGGTCCGAATGATCTCTTTGTTATGAAACAATTTTAGGGCGGTGTGGAAGAGGGCCACTGTTCACACAGCTTGTGGGACTTAATTCCAGGTGTGCTTAGACCCTGGGCCACTCCAACGTGGACCGGAGGCTGGGCAGCCGAGCCCAGGCAATCCGACATTTTCCCATCCCAAAATGGGTTCCTCACAGATCCTTCATATAAATTAACACATGCAAATATTATGCGATTTGATTTCCTCTTTCCTGGGAATGCCTTTCTCTTTTTTCTTTCATTTTTTGGAGAAATTAGTTTCACAGACTGAGGGAGGTCCACAAGCCCATGAAGCTTAGAAGCACCTGGTTGTTCCCTCCATATCATCCAACTTTCCAGAAGAGGAGAACAAATTATTCCCAGCTCTTAAGCCTTCCAACCTTGCTGCTGGAGGAGCACTTTGTGAATACCCCAGACCAACAGGAAAGGACAACTGGGCCCTAGATGAAACCCAGCCAGTTCTTTCCCTGGAAGCAAAACCGAGGCTGCCACACTTTGGACACATCATGAGAAGAGAAGACTCCCCGGAGAAGACGATCATGCCAGGAAAAGTCGAAGGCATGGAAGAAGAAAAGGAAGACCAAACAGGAAGTGGATGGACTCCACCAAAGAAGCCACTGCCTTGAATCTACAAGAGTTGAGCAGGGCCATGAAGGAGAGGAAGTCTGGAGGACCACCATCCGCCGGGTTGCCGTAAGCTGGAGGCAGCTTGACGGCACAAACAAGAGCAGGGCAGGACTGAGGCAGCTTGCTCCCTGAGGCAAGGGACAAGATGGCCCCATGCAGGCCCACCTAGGGGGACTGGCGGCCGGATCTCACTGCAGTGGTGGCGGCCGGACAGTTGCCCAGCGGTGCATCTCTGCTTCTGCTGCTGCTCCTTCCCAGCAGGCCAGCCTGTGCTACCTTACGGGGGCATGCTGCAGTTGGTTACGAACAGAGTGCTCCGGGTAGTAACAGGGACCAGCAGGTGTGGACACATAACGCTGGTCCTCTATCAGTTACACTGGCTGCCGATTGAGGTCTGGGCCCAGTTTAAGGTGCTGGTCATGACCTATAAAGCCCTAAATGGCTTGGGTCCTGGATACCTGAAGGAGCGCCTTCTTCCCTATGTGCCCTCCTGCCCCTTGAGATCTGAGGTGGAGGTCCTGCTCCGGGAGCCCTCCCTGAAGGAGATTAGGAAGGTGGCTACCCAGAGGAGGGCCTTCTCTGTGGTGGCACCCCGACTGTGGAACATGCTCCCCAGAGAGGTTCGCCTGGCGCCAACGTGTTTTTCTTTTCAGCACCAAGTGAAAGCCTTTTCACTCTCCTGTTATTTTAATGTTTAATTGGTTTTAATTGTGATTTTATTGTGAATTGCTGGATGCTGTGCCATTTTCATCTGTGCTTGTTGTAAACCATCCCAAGTCACTAGGTAAGGGGAAGGTCTATACAAGCTTTAAATAAAATAAAGAAATAAAGAAACCTCCCCCCCCCTCCTCTGCCCACCCTCCTGCTTTCCCTTTAAGGAGAGTGTGGGGGGTTCAAAACATTTTTGCAATGCACAGACTGCTTCTGTGTGTCTCTGAAAATCATTTGCAGAGCTTGGGGAGAAACCAGATTATCTTCCCACTGAATCGGCGGACCTTCTTGGCTTGAGACAAATCCCAAACCCATCAAACAGGTAGTCTCTGAGATAAATCCTGCATCTGGTGACCATATTTTTTCAGAGCTACCCACAGGCACTTTTTGGACATGCAGAACCTTAAAGCAGGTGTATGTACACATGCACGAGTGTTTGTGCAGGCGCGCGTGTGCGCGCGCGCACACACACACACACACACACACACCAGGGCCCATACAGGTAGGAAATCAAAGTCGGTGTTTTCCCAGCACCTTTGGTGCCTTCTCTTTATTGCATTGGACATTTAGGATGTTTTGCTTGATCCTGAGAAATTCTCTGCATATCACTACAGGATTTAGTTTCCCCTGGAGAAAGCGCATTGGAAATTCATGGTGCCTTGGAATCCGATCTGTTTTGTTTCCTAATACGCATGAGCTGAGCACCGTAAAGCCAGCTGCTCTCCTATAAGCTGATGGGCTTGGCTCCCCAGAGAGAGCTCTTGCACCCGTGTTCGGCACCTCCCAGCACTCTGTGTGCCTTTGCAAGCTGCGACTCTGCCCACGAACTCTCTCTTCGGCCCTCCCCTCAGTTCTCAGGGGGCCACATTTCAACGCAAGTGGAGAGAAATTTCCAGCTGGGAGAAGCAGGTTTCCGGCCATTAGATTCTGCTAATGAAACAGCAACTGGCCATCCCTGATTATTATCAAGCAATCAGCCGAAGAAAAGAGGCGTGACTAGTCTGTGGTCTGAATACTGGGGAAATGCCACGGAAGAACTACCCAAGAAAGGCGTCTGGATGGCAGGCCATAAACAGACCAAGCACTCATTTATCGCTCTTTAAAAAATATTATGCAGAAAGGCCCCAGGGTATCACAAAAACGATCAAAAATATATTGCATACATTTGCACAAGAATTCTCTCCTGGATCCTGAAAGGTTCTTTTCTCCCAGAAGTGTTTTAAAGAAGCTGTTACAGAATTGTTCACCACTCGCTGTGAGAAACCTTCTTGAGTGAGTCCACAGAAATCTGATTATGAAAATCCTCATTTTTCTCCTTGGCTTGGAAGCTCCCTCTGTGATAAGAGTCGAGGCATAATAGGGCAGACACTGAGAATGCCGGCTGCAAATGCCACGCGCATCTGAATGCAGAGTTTGATGGCAGCTCAGCCCCTCGGTCGGACCGGGTCAAATGCGGGGCGGCCTCATAAGAGAGAAGTGAGCCTCGGACCTGAGACAAGCTGAGATTCACCTCTGTCCCCATGGCCACAGAAGCAACACTGTTGCAGGACCCATCAGCCACAGCATCTGGGCTCCCTTCACCTGTTCATCTTTCAAAGGGCACATGGACAATGCCCTGCACAACTTGCGATACGGGTAGAACGTCTCGCGTGTCCACCCGTCTAATCATGCAGGTCCTCGAGTGGCACGCTGCGGGTGGCTCCTGGCAAAGTCCGTCCTTGGTGTGGTGGCCGCCCTCCCGTGGAACCCCCAGCCTCACACAGCCACCAGCATCGTGTCCTCTTTGGCCCTCGCCGAAAGCTGCTTTATTTCAAGAAGATTTCTCAACTGACCAGCCAGAGTTTTGATTAATATTCTGTTCACCCCTTGTATAAGATACTTAGCTATCTCATACAAGATATCGTGTAGAACATAGATATACTGTTCATGCGGTGTTTGGTTCTTCTGCCTGTTAATGCTCAGCACTACGTAATCTGCATTAAGAAAACGAAGATCGTGGCATCCGGTCCTCTCACTTCCTGGCAAATAGATGGGGAAGAAATGGAAGTAGTGACAGATTTTATTTTCTGGGGCTCCAAGATCACCACAGATGGGGACTGCAGCCAAGACATTAAAAGGCGCTTGCTCCTGGGGAGGAAAGCTATGGCAAATCTAGACAGCATGCTAAAAAGCAGAGACATCACCCTGCCAGAAAAAGTGCGTATAGTCAAGGCGATGGTTTTCCCAATTGCAATGTATGGCTGTGAAAGCTGGACCATAAGGAAGGCTGAGCGCCGAAGAATTGAGGCCTTTGAATTGTGGTGCTGGAGGAGACTCCTGCGAGTCCCTTGGACCGCAAGGCGATCAAACCAGTCAGTCCTCGAGGAGGTCAACCCTGACTGCTCTTTAGAAGGCCGGATACTGAAAATGAAGCTCAAATACTTTGGCCACCTAATGAGAAGGAAGGACTCCCTGGAGAAGAGCCTGATGCTGGGAACAATTGATGGCAAAAGAAGAAGGGGATGGCAGAGGATGAGGTGGCTGGATGGAGTCACTGAGGCAGTCGGCGTGAGCTTGAGTGGACTCCGGGGGATGGCGGAGGACAGGAAATGTTGTCCAGCCCTTGAACTGTGTACAAGCTTCCTGCTGAGGACCCATCTGGAGAGCCCGTGTGGGGAGTGGTTGCAAGTGCGGGCCTGGAAAAGAAGCTGCGGATTCTGGGCCCACTTGGGCATGGACCCCCCACCCCCGGGGGGACTTTGGGCCAGTCGCTCGCTCTCAGCCTAGCCAAGCCTGGGTTAAGCAGGAGTGGGCAACCACCTAAAGCCACCTTGGGTTCCTCAGAAGAGCAAAAAGACGGGCCATAAAGGCAACGCAGAGCTAACAGTGGCTTCAAACAGCAATTTGTCCAGGTGCACATGGCCACAGACGGCCCTCCCCTCCCTTCTGTGCAGCTCTTAAAAGCGGAAGGATCCTGCTCAGGATGGCCGCATGGGGGAAAGGGCCCCATCCCACCACCGGGCCGGCCCTGACCCCTTCAACTTCCACCCCGAAGCCCAGCAATCTGCCCGCCCAGCTCCCGCAGCTCAGATCCCAAGCCCTGCTTCATGCGTTGTCTAATTTCGCCAGAGGGACGAGCGCACCTTGTGCTTTCGATGACGTGGGCGCTATTCCGTGTCAGAATTAATCTGCTAGCCTGTAAGTTGGGAGATGCTTGTCGCTGCTGCTTAAAAGGAGAGTGTCTCTGACTTGGATCACATGCCCCACGTCTTGCCACGGATTCTCAAATAATCACAGTTTGCCCCTGGGCAGCAGAAATTTTAGAGAAGCTCTTGAGCAGAAGGTGAGAGTTTTGCCTATCTGTGAATTCCCAGTGCCTTTCCTTTCAGAAATGAGGATGAGGCCAAAATCTTTGTCCTGTTAAGAAGTTTGTTCTGGTTTGTTTCGGACCTAAATGAACCCAGTTGCAGCTCCTTGTCCTAAAATGCAACATCTGTTTCACTTCTCTGTGAGCTGGCAACACAACAACAGCAGCAACAGAAAGTGCTCACAAAATTGGATGTTTGGAAAGTGCACACAAACACACCTCAATCCATGGGGGAAATGTTTACATTTAAAACTTGCATGCAGCATGAAAAATATGCCTGAAGTGGCATGTGGAAAGAGAAAAAATTGCAGTAGGATATGGACATGAGTTGGGTGAGCTCCAGGTAGAATTTGGAAAAACTTGATGAGCTCCTGTTTGTTCCTCTACACATCCTTTCCAGACCCACCCATATTTCCTTGGAAGTGAATTCTGCTGCTCCCAGGTATGTAAAGGTCTAATCCTCCCCAAGTGTCTTTCTTGGAAATATGTCCCTTTGAACAAAACGAGACTTACTTCTGAGTTAGCATAATTAAGATCCGACTGTAAAAGAACTGGAGATTCCTTTTCTAGGCTTTGGTCCACCTTCGCTAGCCCCCACTTTTACATTTAGCCAAATGGAGCTGCAAGGTCAAGGGCTGGAATCATCCCAGGGTATATTTTAATAGCAATTTCTGCTATTTAATTGAAATTCATACAGGGATCGATGTGCTGATCACAGGGTGTATTGACAGACAAAGCATTTAAGGCAATGTCAATTTCTCCAAATGCAATCTGCATCCTTGGGGAGAATTCCACCCGCTTTGCTTTTTGCCAGTCAGTTACGAAACTCCTATTTTCTGCCTTTCTCTGGCTACATTATTTGACCCGGCCATTCCGCAGCACGCACGATGACGGGACGGGGGGTGGTCAGCAGCTGGCAGCCACCGTCCCTGGAAATCCATCATTGTTCATTTACGGAAGACGTCAGCCTTTAATAGCGATCGAACTATCCAGAAAGTCTGACCCCCCTGCATCTGCTATCCACAACAATCTGCTTTTTCAGAGGAGTCAGCATCTCCGGCTGTATTTTTGTAAAGCGTCCGATGAGATGTGGCATGAGATTGCCGTTTCACAATCTGAAATGCAGCTGGGCGGGTGAGGGACCCAGAGCAGGGCGACTCTGCTCGCGCTTAACCCTTTGTCCACAGGCTGCTTTTCCCATCAGGTGCACCCCCCTCCCCAGCTAGTTTTCCCATTCTGGGAGAAAACGCATCCTTGGGAGACAATGAGAGTTGGCGCTGTTTCCCCCTTTCCTTTGTTGCTCTGCGCAGGTTTGTGCCCCCCCCCACCCCCGCTGCATATCAAGCCGAAATGAAAAATGGGAGAGGCCGGTACGAATCTCCTGTGCCCTATCTTGCCTGACCCTGATTCTTTCCCCCCTCCCTCCCTCTGCACGGGTTCCCAGCCCGGCAATACAATTGGCAGGCACACCATGCGTGCTGCAAGTGTGTGTCTGTGTCCGTGGGCGTCCGTGTGTGTGGTTGTGGCGTATTGTGGAAAAACTTTGCTTGGAGACCGCACACTGCAGAAAGGCACAAGCGGCTGGCGGAAGAGCTTCCGAGGCCGGCAGAACGGCCGGCAGTGGCAGCATCCGTATGGGAGAAGGAACGGAGCGCGAACGCGGCCCCCGGTCGGAGGGTGGCCGCCCGAGCGAGTGGGTGGCCGTGCGGGGAAGCGATTCGGCTGCAAGGTGCAGATTCGCAGCTATCTAAACCAGGGGACTCATTCTCCCCCAGCACTGCGTCAGAGCAAAGTGGCATGACCTTGGGGGCAAGAAGCCCACCCACCCACTGCATGCGCGAGAAAGGGAGCCGGGTTTTAATTTCCATGCATCTGCATATGAGTATCATGACATAATAGCTCTCCACAAATCCTTGAAAGCTGCAAAAAGAGGAAGGACAGGGTCTCTCCTCAGTCATCCCAGACTGCAGAGGAGGCGGAATAGCAGGCTCAGGCCACAGGGAGCCAGGTTCCGGCTGGGCATCCGGAAGAAGCACCTGGCCGTCAGAGCAGTGCACAGTGGAGCCCAGGGCCCAGGGGGGCGGCGGGCTCTCCACGCTGGAGGCGTTCAAGGTGCACCTGGACAGCCCTCCGAGGGGGAGGTTTCGCTGGAGGCCTGGGGGGAGCAGGGGCGACAGGGAGGCCCCTTCCCGCTCTGCTGTTCCGTGATTCCTTCTCCCTGGTTAGCTCGCTCCCATTTCATCTCCTCCGAACTCCTGCCTGGCTAAACGAAGAGCCGGCACAGAATGACGGTTTGTCAATCAAGCATCCCCCAAACACGGGGAGAATCAGGCACGGAGCTTTCGCTACGGAGGGTACGGAAGTGTCACCGCGAACTCATTCCCAAAGTGGGTGCTGGAACGTGGCTGCGTCCCTGGGCCTCTCTTTCCTGGTGGACGTGGGGATGGGTGTTCTTGTGAGAGAGCGGGCAGGGACCCCCGCTTGGGATGGCAGCGGGATCCCTGGCCTCCCCCACACGCCACGGCCCCCAGTGGAAACTCCCCAGAATGAGGGTCTTGGCTGCAGGTGAAAGGCTCCAGTGGCAGGCCACGTGCAAACAGCCTGCTGGACAGACGGATCCCGGTTTGGCCCCACCGGCCCCGCTGACCTTTTCATGCTCTTGGCGCTGAAGGGAAAAGGCTAAACAACGACCTGCTGTGCAACATGGTTTTTGCATGCCGGGCGATCCGTCCGCTTTCCCAGTACAGACGGCCAAACAGCCACTTATAGGAAATGCAAGCGCACCTTCGTGTTTTATTATTATGTGCACAGCCAGCCTTACCCTTGAAAGAGCTCCAGGCAGCCTCCATGCTCCTCCACTCAATCTCCTTCACAACAGTCCTGTGAGGCAGGTCAGGCTGAGAGGCAGCGACTGGCCCGATGTTCCCTGGTGAGCTCTGTGGCCGAGAGGAGCGAGAAGCCGGATCTCCCTGATGCCAGCCCCACACTCCCAGCACTGCGCAACAGGCTGGCAAGAATTAGCTCAGGCCCCTCTCTTGGCACCTGCTAGGCTCCCCCCCCCCCCACACCAATTTCCTTTCCGTATCTTTAACTGGCACCTTGGTACGCTGCAGAGCAAAATACGCGGTCCTGCAGCACCTTCTTCGCTTGGCTTCAAAGGAGCGGCTTTGTCCTTCGGGGCCCAGAGCCTACCTCTGCTTGGCCTTCGGTTCTCAGTCATCTGGGATGCTCCTTTCTGACTCCCATGCTGGGAAACGCGTGCTTTGTGACTGAACCGCCATGCCAGCCATTGGGAAGAATGCCCAAAACGCGCTCTCAAAATGCCAGTTTGTCCACTGACCCGAAAGGCTTCGGCGAGGCTCGGTGTTTTCCACTCTGCATGGCAGCAACTCCCTGCTGCTTCCAGGAATGTAGCCCCCCCCCCCCAGCCTTCTGCCTGATCCCTGAACTGGAGGGGTCAAAGACACAAGTGGCTTCCACACGCGAGGAATTCACTCCGCCACGGAGCCACGGCCCTTTGCCACAGCTCCCACGAAAGCGCCCCCATTTCCAGTGTTGGGTTCCGTTTTGGGTTTCTCTGTGCCATACTCCTTTACTTTTAAAAAAGAAGACAAATGATCGCTTCATTTCTTAGAGGACTGTTGAACGAAATTTCCGGAGACAGCCAGCCTGTTCGGAAGGAATCAAGTCTGTCAGGTTGCGCATGCTAGGAAAGCGGTGAAAGGGTCTTCTCAGTTGGAGCCCCCTCTGTTGACACCGCTGAGCTGCAGGGACCCTGCTCTGACTCACGAGATAAACCGCACTCAAGGCTGACTGTTCCCTGTTGCTGAAATAGGGCTTGTTCAAACGTGGATTATCGTGTTCTCTGCACCCAGTCAAGAGGGCCAAAGACACACATGGGTTCCCCATGTGATGTATCCGCTCTGCCACAGAACCATGGCCCTTGCCACAGCTCCCACGAAAGCGCACCGGTGTTCGGTTCCGAAGAGCGTTCTGGGCTCTGGTTGACAGGTCAGATTAAACATCGTGTTGTGTAGAAGAGCTTCCCAGGGTCGTGCAGCCCCAGAGCTTCTCCTGCCTCTCCCGGCCTTCTTCCCCTCACAAGAACCACCAGATTCAGGCAAGCTCCTTGAAGGGATGGTGGCGTGAAGTCTCTTTGCTCACAAAAGTACATCACAGCATGGCTGCCCCAGGAACAGGGCTGGAGCCGCCTTAAAACTTTGCTCCTCTTGGCTGGATGCCCTGGGAAGTTGGCAGGCTTGTTCCAGCAGCCACAGCCACCCTTCTGATGAGGCACAGGAGGAAGAGGCTGAGAGAAAATACTTAGAAGGCGGAACGCACGGAGGGGGAACCAGAAATCGGAAGAAGCCAAGCGCAGCCTTGCGAGCCATTCCAGAGTGCAGGGGCTTCAACTGGGTTTGTTCAATGGTGAATGTCCAAAAAATGAACTTTGCAGCCACACCAAGAGGAGAATAAAATCCTGGGAAAGTCCTCCTGGGTATGTGAAGGCTCTGCTTTGTGGCTGAGATGTCAACTTTCCAGAGAGAAGAGAGAAGGAACGGAAAACTAAAACATATACAAGGAAAGACCAGCTAATGGTGATTCGCCACCAGCCAAAGTTTTCTAGCCTGAACCGACTGGTTCACAAGCTGATCTGTTTATCAGAGCCAACAGAGTGTTAATGTGCACAGTTTGCATTTTCCATAAAGCTGCAAAAAATGAAATTAAAAAGAGGGGCGCCTTTTTTGCTTTGGTCGTCTTATAGCCAAAGGCCATTGCAATCTAAGCATAAAAGAGACTAACGTTCCCCAAAATACAAAGCCAGCAGACGGCATGATGAAGATGACGGCATTCACTTCAGTGCCACGCAGGTTAATAGCAAACAAAACGAATCCTCTCTGGTCATTACAAGAGCTAAAAGAGGATATTTACAGCTCAAAATGTTGCTAACACTTAACCCATCCCATACAGAGACACTCTTTCATCTTGTCTATTCTGGTCTCAAGGGTTCCTTGTTTCCAAAGCAAATGTCACCCAGCTCAGGTTGTAATCTTACACTTCCCTGGGTGTAAGCTCCATTTAATTCAAGGGGGTTGCTTCTGAGTAGAGTTGCACAGCATTTCACTGCTGGACTGCCTTCAGCCTGCTCTTCTGTCTTTTTCAAAACTTTGGTATGGACACGAGGAGAAACAGAGCAGGAGGGGAAGCTACTGTGCTAGGAACAAAGTCACTAGAACTTGTGTAGAACTGTCACTTTATCATGTTTCTTTTATTTTAGGGTATGATGCTATGCATGGATTAGATAGACAAAAAGCCGAGAGTGGCGGCCCGCTTCGTCTGCCACAACATGTATAGGGCTGCACTCATATTGCTCTTTTAATTAGCCAACATGATGTTACATATTATTAAATCATTTGTGAAATGCTGCTTAAATAAGAGTTATGGCACTGTAACACCATATGGGTATTTGAAAAAACAAGGCCACCTCCTGATAACGATCATTTGAACAGCATTTTTTCCTGTACTGAAACATTTCCCAGTCTCTGTTCCCAAAGCGGAACACTAATCTCTTTGTTTCTGACATCTTGTGGGTAGCAGTGGGCAATCATGCTTCGATGAGTAAACACTGGTGCTAAATAAACTTTTTTCGTACAGATCCCTTGCTTTTCTCCCCCTCTTCCCTTTCAAGTGGCTGCTCCAGTGAATTGGACCCTTCTACCCACAACGGATGCGTCACACCTATTAGTATGGCTGCAACATAGCAGGAAGAACATAAAGGGAAAGCACAGTTTACCAGATAGTGTGGAAAGCCATTGTAACTTGGTTCGTAGCTTACGAAAGAGTGACAATTTTATGAGTGTGGGGAGCCTGGAAGCTGCCTAAAGTGTCAATGAGGAAGGCACACCTTCAGTGATTCTACCAAGGATACCTGGACAGGTAACTGGTAACAGTCCCTCCTTCCCTGATCCTCAGATGCAGTATACCAAATTTCCCTTCCTGATAAGCAGTGGAGCTGCTTATATAGTCGGGAGATGCATTCTGGGGTGAATTGGACCCCTAACCACACCCCGATTTTCATTTTAATGGCGGATGCAGTTGGCTTTAGGCAGTGTCCTGGAGGACGTGTCCTGGCGGAGGCAGGAGACGAGGCGAGTCTGGACTTGAAAAATGGCTAATGTCACATGGGGCAAGCCAGTCGCTTCATTCCTTTGGTCAAGTTATTATCATATTTATTATGAGTCTTTCTTCTCCTTGCAAGGAACCCAAAGCAGCACCCCTGCTCCTCTTCCTCGTTATTTTATCCTCAGAGCATCCCTGTGAGGCAGGAGAGGTTGAGAGTCAGGGGATGGTCCCAATTCATGCTGCAAGCTTCACACCTGGGTGGGAACTTAAACCGGGCTTTCCTGAGCCCCAGGGCAGTGCTCTAACCACTAGGCAGCACTGGCTGGCTTTTACCCACTGCGCGCACATGCGTTGCTGCATGGAAGCGACTCCGTGCGTCAGATGGTGCTTCAGACTTCCGCAGGGCAGCCGCAGCGCCAGTGCGGGCTGCGCACACGTGTCTGGAGCCACTGGCTCCGTGCCGTTCCGGTTATTGCCAAAGCTTGGACTTAGGCCTCGTTCTCCCCAGACTTATCGCCGCCTTCATCTGACACACACTGGCTCCAGTCCCTCCCCTCACCCATAACAAGATTAATTAAATATAAGCCAACCTTGGCAGATGTTGAAGCAACCTATTTTGTCGAGCTTCCAGAGACGGAAAACCCACAACTTCCCTTGGTACCTCGTTAAAGCATCCATCTGTTCCAACCATTAGGCTTCGCGTGCACCGGCGGCTCACAGATTTGAGGTTTCTTCTTTGAGGCTTCTCTACATTGTGCCACTGATGAACATCTTTTGCTCTAAGAATATCTAGAAATCAGTGCTAATGCCAAGGGGTGCTGCTTTGAGACAGGTTTTGGCTCTGAGTTTTCTTTTCTTCTTAATAGAAATAAAGCCAGGGCTGAGTGGGAGGACACCTGAAAGCACATGTGCCTCTGGGCATGAGGAGATCACCTTCCCATCACAGGCAAGGCATCCCTACCTTCCACACCCTCCACGGTTTCTCTCTCTCTGTCTCTCTCACCTGCTATCTTGATAGACGTGTCCCCAGACCCTCCTCTCTCCCAGCTAGGAATATTGGAGGCTGAATTGCTGTGGCTCTTACCTGTAGATTCTGCAGCAGGCTGGCTTTTTCTGAGTCACACCAAATGCATTGACTTGGAAGCCATTCTTCTCTTCCATGTGCGTGCATGGGAGGCTAGATTTGTGCAAAACTGCATGCGTGCAAGAGCACCCTTCTGCAGGGATGCGTCAGTCCAAGGGCATATTGGCAAACGAGCAAAATTCTTCCACAGGAAAAGCCCAATTCTACCCATGGAACTTGCCTGACAATCCACGAAATACAGAGGGAACTATTTTAACAGCATCCATAGCAATTTCCTTGCCAAATACTGGCCACATTAAAAATATAGCATTCCTAGCAGGCCATTAAGCACCACAGCGACAGGATGGTCAGTTCCACAGAAGCACCAACAGAGCAGCCACGTTCCAGGAAAAAGGGGGTGCAGGAGGAGCTTTGGCAAAATTTTCCTCCCAAAAGCCCCCATTTTGAGCCTGAATTTGAACTCCAAGGAAAATGACCCAGCGCAAAGCACAGCAGAATGCGATTCTTTGCAAAGCAAACCGCGTTCTCCCCTCATGGGAGCTGCCTGTCCCAACTCGAAAATCATATGCCACAGAAATAAATGTGCTGTCCCCAGTTTTTGCTTTGTTTTTCAAATTTCTCCAAGGATAAACAACCAGATTTTGGTCTCTCCACTTATGTACGCACCACCTTTTCTCAATGAATCCATTTGGGTGACACAATCGAAATCAAATGCACATGCAGATACACTGCAGCCAAGTGTTACATTAGGGGGGCAGGAAGAAGACAGACTGGGTGAGGGGAGAGATAAACAACTTGCTCTTTTCAATAATTGCTTTTGACAGATCCATTTCTTCCACAAGGTTCAAGCATAATTTTATAATGGTATCGGTAACTATAGCAACATGGGGGGGAGAACAAGAAAAAGACCAAACGGTATCCTGGAGCAAGGCAAAATCTCAGTAAACAGTTCTCGTTCCGATCAGCACAAAAAGAAAGACAGCAAAGGAGGTGAAACTCTCTGCACAGCCAGGATGCCGAGACGATGGAGAAATAATTATTGTTCTCAGGTGTGTCTGTGTTGCGAGCAGCCCATAATGACCTTGGGAAGACAGACTCACAAGTGCCGGGTGGGTTGGCAGAAAGCTGCACCTCCTGCAGCCCCGTCTTCCCTCTCAGCCTGGTGCTTCCAGCTCACAAAAAAGCAGCTACTTTCTGGGACTCCACCAAAACATTGGTCCATCCACTCAAGAAGGCCAGGACTCTGTCCATGAACGATGACATCGGATGCATAAGTCCCATCAAGGTGGACAGCCTGGGATCCTGCAGGTGTTTTGGTCTACCACTCCCATCAGCCCCAACAAACGTGACCGGGGTGGTGGGAACCAGAGTCCAAACCACCTGGGGACTGGTGGCATCCTCCAAGGCGCATCCTTGCTTTCCCATGCGTCTCGTCTATGGTACCCCTCGCTAGCCAGTGCAGGTTTCTGACACAAGCTTCTCTCGGCCTCAGCTGGTGATTGTGGGGCTTAAACCTGGGGCTTGTGGCCCTTCCAGCAGTCCCATAGGGTGGCCCCCTGTGACAGGGGTCCCCAACATGCTGCCTGCAAAGTTCTCCACCCCCTGCCCCTTAATTTAAGAAAAAAACTTGAGAGAACATTGGGATTCTTCCTGGGTCTGAACATGCCTGTGATCAGTGGCTCAGTGGGAAGGAAGGGATGGGAAAAGTCACTTTGGGTCCCATCCAGTCTTCTTCCTTGCCTCTTTGCTGCCTCCGCTCCCGGCCTCTAACTTCGCTATTTCTCCCACTTAATCTTGCTGCATGTCCCTCTCTTCTCCTCAGCTCTAGCCTTGCCTTTTCTCTCCTCTACCCGCTTCCTTGCTGTCTCCCCTGCCCTCCAGTCTCATGACTTCTCTCCCTGCATGTTGAGATGGGCCCTCCCGGCAACCACTGGAGAATCGTAGAAGGGCAGAGCGGGAAGGGGCCAGGAGGCCATCGGGCCCAAGCCCCTGCTGAGGCAGGACACCACGCTACACCAGATGCCTGCCCAGATGCTTTTTCCATTTCTCCAGTGAGGAAGAGTCCACCACTTCCCGAGGTCAACGGTTCAGTTGTCTCTGACAGTGAGGAAATTCCTCCTGGTGTCTAGCCTGAATCTGGTCCCTTTTACGTTAAGCCCATTATTCCGTGTCCTGCGCCCTGGAATGGCTGAGAAGAGACCTCGTCCTCCCCGTTGTGACAGCCTTCCAGGGGCTTGTGGAGGGCTATCAAATCCCCACGCAGCCTTCTCTCCCTGAGGCTGAGCATGCCCGGTTCTCTCGGCCTCTCCCCACAGGGCTTTGCCTCCGGTCCCCGGATCACCCTGGCTGCCCTCCTCTGAGCCCTTTCCAGCTTGTCTGGATCTCTCTTAAGCACAGGCGCCCAGAAGTGGACACAGGACTCCCAGGGAGGCCGAACCAGTGCTGACTAAAGGGGAATGAGTGCTTCACGTGTTTTGGAAGTGACGCTTCTGCTCATGCAGCTCAAAATAGCCTTTGCCCTGTCTGCAGCTGCATCACGTCATGTTTAGCTGGTGACCTGCAGCAACCCCCAGATCCTTCTGCTGAGCCAAGACTCTCCCATCTTGCATTCGGTTTCTTGTTCCGAAGGGGAGGACTTGGCATTTGTCCCTATTGCGGGGCAGCCACACTCTCCTCAGGAACGATTTCGTGCTGCCACATCGCTTCCTCAGTTTCTCAGATGTGCCCATGAGTATATCGGTTGATGGACCCCGGTGCTCGGGACATCCTCTGCCTCCTTTCTGCTGCAGCTGCCCGGCTGCAGCGTGTCCGACTTCCCTGGTGGCTCATTGTACAGGCCAGATGTGCAGCTAGAAAAACACATGGCATATGATCCAGCTGCTCTCCATTCCCCAATGGCACTCCCCACTTTCGGAACGTTGTCTAGGGCAGATGGCTGTCCAGATTTCGTCCTGATCTTTGCTCCTGGAGAATCATCCCTTGTATTTTCCGCAGCTCATCTGAGTCTGTGCAGCAGCCTTCCACAATCCTCTACCCACTTGACACGTTGAGCAAGGATCCCCATTGTCCTCGACCACCAGCCCAATGAGGGCTGATGGGAGTTGATGTCCCAACCATTCTGAGCACACAGAAGGCTGCCAAGGAGACTTCAAAATTGAAATCTCTGCCTAACAACCAGAACCATCTTCTTCTAAAGCACAGACATGAAAGTATCTGAGCAGCACACAACCTGCTGTTTCGCAGACTCCTTTTGAATGGCCAAAAATGGAATGTCGGACAGGTTTATCTCAGCCTAAAGGACAAATATTGTCCTGCCTTTTAAAATAGGGCAGGAAATTTATCAGAGAATTAATGTGTGAACAGAATGGTGCCGTTACCAACATGGAACGGAGCGCAGGGATGCAGAATGGTATTGTGAGCCTGCCGCTGACTTACCAGCTCGCCCGGCCACCAAGGTCATGGGCAGAGTGCTCCTGGGGTCCCACATGGACCCATGGCCCAGGTGGCTTCTTCCTGGTGTGGAGCCTTTACAGGGCTGGCCCCTGCCTTTGGAACCCGCTGCCTCTGGCGGTCAGGCAGGCACCAGCCTTGTGTTGGTTTTGGGACCTGGCCTGGTGTTCCTCATTTTGAGGAGTCTTCCTGGATCGACCAGCTGTGGTTTTGATCGATATTTTGCTTTGAAAAGCTTTCCGTGATGATTTTATTCTTGCAGTCTTCCGTTCACTTCTCCTGAAACTGTTTGGATGTGGAACTGTATAGAAATGTGGCAAATATCTGATTAAATGATTAAAAAATTATGAGTTGGGGTGAGAGCAGGGGAGTGTCTGGAGGTAGGAACCAGACACTCAAAGTGGCTGTCCCATATGCTGACCCCCCCCCACCCTCACACACACACACACACACACACACACACACACACACACAAAACCCCTGCCACAGTGGCATTTTCACAGGTAGAAAGAGACATGCTTGTTCAGGTAGACCTTTGGCAAAACAGCTGGTCTGTCGCTGACAGTGTTTTTAATTGCTTGCAGCTCCTTCCTTTTACAGTTGTGCATTTACCATATTTTTCGCTCTGTAAGATGCACTCCCCCCCCCCCCCAAAAATAAGGGGAAATGTCTGTGCATCTTATAGAGTGAATGTGTGTGTGCCCGATGCCCGGGACGCTGCCGGCCCGCCTGCACCACGTGGCACCACCTGGCCAGCACGCGCTCGGGGCACCCTGTTCCATGCCCCCCTCCGGCACAGGTGAGAGCTGTTAATCACAGGTCGGTGTGTGTTTTCAAATGGCAACCCGTCTTTTAATGAAGCCCATGGGGAAGTGATGGGGAATGTGCCTGTGATTATCAGAAAGCTTTCCATGGATCCCTCCTCTAAAAACGAGGTGCGTCTTATGGTCAGGTGCGTCTTATAGAATGAAAAATACGGAATTGTGCCTTTATGCATATGTGTTATGTTCTACTTTAATTAAGAGTTTGATTTTCCTCTGCGTTTTCTTATTTTGTTTTGCATTTGGGTGAAAATGTGGGCTACGGACAGGAAGCTGCTCAGTCCAAGCCACAGAAATGCTCAGGGCAGCCTGTTCGCTCGCTTGGGGGCTGCAAGGCGGAGCTGCCACAGGGCTCCGCTCTCTCCTGCACAGCGGTGGCTCTCACCAGCTCGTGCTCCCTGGGAGCCCCTGGGTGCAAATATTCCAGACGCAGCCCGGGCAGGCATCAGTCAAAAGGCGGCAATGGGGAACTCCAAGAGCCAGGCAATGCATTCTGGGTGACTACAATGCCCATGGCTCTGTCGTCTTCTGCCGCAGGCAAAGATGGTCTTATTCATGCAAGGCCATGACATGAAAGCCGGTACATTATCGGAGGTGAGGAATTAATAGGTTGATTGCTGCCGCCTTCAGTTTTATTATTGTCTTATTTGGGATCTGTGTTTTTTATGTTTTAGTGCCAACTTGTAAAGCAATATTCTGCTATGGTCAACTGCCACAGAGGCAAACTGTTGAAAGGGGTCAGGAGGCCCATTGGGTCCAACCCCCCGATCAATGCAGGACTCCAGCCGCCCATCCAGAGTCTAACAAGGGCCAGCCCTGCTTAGCTTCCAAGATGAGGCAAGATCAGGCACTTGGGGCCATACAGAAGCAGCGCGCCAAGGTTCGCATCTCACGCTCTACACCCGCTTTCTCCTGCAAGTCTACCTTCTCACCGTGGCACCGGATGCTTTTGTGCCCCATTCTCTTCCTCATCGTGTCCACCCCTTGTTTGATGGGCAGGCAAAGAGCCCAGGAGGAAGCCGCTCCGGGCACTTGCTCCCATCCTTCTCCCCACCAGCATCACCTGGGCCCTGGGAGGCAGGTGAGCAAGCCAAGGTGTGCACGCTCAACAGGTGCCTGGTGAGCACATGAAACGGGCCCTAGGAATGACCTGCCGACCCGCTGCAGCTGGGAGGATTGGCAGATGCAGTCTGGGGCTGAGGGTGAATCAGTGTTGCAGAACTCAAGCCATGGGCAGAATCCGAAGCAAAGAGACCCTCCCTTGCAGCAAGGGGTAGAATTACTCAAAAAAGCCAGCTTATTCAGGGAGGAGGGAAAGGGAAGGGAATGGCTGCAGACTGAGCCTCGGGCATCCCGAGGGGTTTTCTGCAGAAGCAGCCCAAAGCCTTCTTGATGGAGATCCTGTAATAATGTTGGCCTGCCCAGTCGTCACACTAAAACATGCACCAGCTCATTTGCAGAGTCCAGTCCAGGCTGAGCCTGAGAGTTTGCTGCCTCGTCTCTCTTGAAGCACTTTCGTGCTGACACAAAACTGTGACAGAATTTGTGGGGGTGGAGGAAAAAAGCAGCATTAAAGGTGTCTCCAATCAGCTCCGCAGGCCACGAGGAAACCTACCTATAACTGAGACCTACATATCATCGAGCAGTTTCACATTTTTTCCTGACCCAGCAGTTCTGGTTTCCTCTTCCCCTTCCTCCTTCTGGGTCGAGCTGCAGGAATCTGAGAATGCCGACATGTCGGGGGGTATCAGGTTGGGCAGGGGAAGGCTGTTCTGGGGCCGATCGCGATATCTTCCAATACCATGCTTGCTTTGATTAAAAAGAGCAACCGAGCATGCATTAAACTTTTGCTTCCAGTTGCTCAAACAAAATATCGCCTTCCTTGGATGATGGGGATTTGAGTCTCTCATCCTCTCCAGAAATATCTATTGAATGGTACATGTTTCCCATCTTTCTACTTTAGACTGCCTGTTCTTCTGTATAATGATTAAAGGCCCAAGGACTGTGGCCTGTTCCACCTTCCTTAAGCATACAGTTTTACAAATTAACTACTTCCATCTAACATCACAGTGAAGTAGAGGCCTTTCCTTCCAGCCCCGTGTGTAGCAGCAGCTGACGTGCTTCCACCCCCTCAAAATGTAATGATTTAATTAAACCCACTACTGATTCCCCCACGGTTTGTACCAGTTCCTGACACGTGAATGGACTGGGAGAATCTGATCTTGTAGCTTGGTTGAAAGGGTGGGTATGGCTTTGAACCTGGCTGGTGTCTGGATGGGAGAGTCAGGAGCCTTGCATAAGCCTCACTAAGCTTTCCAAAATGAAGAATGGGAAATCAGAAAGACCATATATTGACATTTCTGCTTGTGTACCGTGCACCGGAAATTAGCTGCTGGTTGCACTCATCATATCTGGGCTCAGAGTGCATGAAATGCTGAGTGAGGAGAGCCAGAAGCCTTCCTACCAGCTCGCAGCATGACACGGCTGGACGCAGCCGCCCAAGGGCTGGGAATGGGCCAGTTAGCACGGGGTGCTAGGATTGCAGTCCGGCCGGCAGGCTGGCTGGCTGGCTGGCTCCGCAGCACCACGGAGAGCTCCTGGGAACAAGCAGACGTCGTTCTAGGAAAGCCCCAGGCCAAACTTGAGTGGTTCGTGCGCCAGGCTTGCGGCTGCTCTCCAAGCACCAGGGGTGAATAACTGAGCAGTCTCCAGAAGGACTACAAGCCCCATTAGTCCTGACAATTAGCCATGCTGAGAAGACTGGTGGGAGCTGAAATCCAAAATACGCGGTTTGCTAATGCTATACACAAGACCAATGGAAGTCGGTGCTGCGACCAGGCTCTGTGGAACCCACTGCTCCAGCGCCCACAGACTTTCCAGAAAGGGAGCTGAGCTGGGAGGACGTCTGCAGATGCTCAGAGCTGGAAGGAAGCTGATGTGGCCACTGACCCTTCTTCCACATGACATGCAGTGGTGAAAACAAAGGCTGCTGTGCGTGATGCCGAGGGGGGGGGGGCGCCTCCTGTGCGCTGGTTGTGCAGGGCTCAAATCCTGGCAAGAAAATTAAAAGGAAGCAGAAGGCAAGCTAGCCCTCCCTAACCAGATAGGCTGGACTTCCAGTCCCACCATCCATGGCCAGCATGACTGCCTCTGGCTAACTATTCAAGGGGGTCTGAGAATGCCCTTGAAGATGGTCCCAATACTTCAGCTGGTCCAGAACAGAGCTGCCAGGATGGTAACGGGGACCGGCAGGTACTCATACATAATGCCAGTCCTCTACCAGTTACACTGGCTGCCAGTTGAAGTCTGGGCCCAATTTAAGGTGCTGGTGAGGACCTATAGAGCCCTAAACGGCTTGGATCTGGGATACCTGAAGGAGCGGCTTCTTCCCTATGTGCCAGCCTGCCCTTTGAGATCTGAGGTGGAGGTCCTGCTCTGGGAGCCCTCCCTGAAGGAGATTAGGAGGGTGGCTACCCGGAGAAGGGCCTTCTCTGTGGTGGCACCCCGACTATGGAATATGCTCCCCAGAGAGGGTCACCTGGCTTTTTTTTTTTTTTTGGCGTCAAGTGAAAAAAAAAATTTTCCCATCACTATAATGTTCAATTGATTTTATCTGGGGTTTTAGTATTTCAGTTGTCAGATGCTGTGGTGTTTTGTTTTATTCTACTTGTTTTTATTGTAAGCCGTCCAAGACACTAGTGGTGGATGGGGTAGAAAATAAGCTTGTCTGCTTTTAATAAGCTTTTAATAAGCAGACAAGCAAACAAATAAAACGCAATCTTACAGGTGTCTACTCAGCCGTAAGACTAAGGAGTTCAGTGGGACTTACTCCAAGCAAAGTTTGCACGTGCTGGCAGCCTTTGGCTTGCAGCCTTGCCAGCTTTGCCAGCTTTGCTGCTTTGCCAGCCTGCTCGGCGTTTCCCGAGGGTGCTAACATCTTCAGAGTGAGCTGCTGCCTGCCCGTTTCAGGAGAGTGCCTTCATCCCAGCCAAGTATCCACTTCCCCAGCATCGCAAGAAGGCGCTCAGGTAGAATCGGATGCTACCCAGGAAGGGCTTCAAGGGCAGCACCACAGGGCAGGGCCTTCTTAGGGGTGGCTCACTGGCCATGCAATGACCTCCCCATTCCGGCCCGCCCGGTGTCAACTCTGCCATCCTTTCAGCCCTAGGTTATGACAGCCCTCTGTGCTGAGCCATTTAACAATATCTCAGCTCGATGTTTTTAATAGGCCCGTTCTGTGTTAAATACTGTTTTTAGCTGCCAAATTGTTTTAATCTTTTTAAACTGTTTAAAAGAAAGGATATGGTTGCTTTCAGGGCATCCTATTCCTTTTTACAAGAGCCTCAGACCTTGGGTGGTGCAGAAGATAAATACGTAAATACGGTATTTCAGTAGCAGGGGGTGCACGTCTGATGACACCCCCTGTGGCGTCATGATCCGTCCTGGAATGCCGACACCCATCACAGCTATCCCAGCATCACAGCTCCAAGCAGAGCCCCGGAAGGACGGGTTGACCATATCCACACAGAAGTCCCAGCAGCTTTCCGCTCCGCCAGGAGCAGACAGAAAAGCTGCCAAGGCGATGAAGGGGAGCAGTCCATGCAAAAACAAGCCAGTCCTAAATACTCCGCATTCCGAGAGGGAACAATAAATCAGGCCAGTTCAGCTCGTGGCAGAGAGGGAACAACCCACGATGGCCGCTCCACCATTCAGCGCAGGCCGGCCGGGGCAGAGGGGGTAGGGTCAGGCCAGCTCCCACTGGCAGCCCAGCTCGTTCCAGTGTGGGACACTGGCCGGGGCGGCTGGTTAAAGGGATCCCACCACTGCTGTTTCCACAGCACACCAGTTATTCTCACGCCCGGCACATGAGTGTGCAAATATTATCAGCAGCAGTAGCTTTATCTCTCATAACTGAAGCTCACCGGGTGGTTTCCAACAATAAAATACAACAAAATATCATAAAATCAGAGGAGCATTTACAATAGTTAAAGCAAAGAACAAAGAACGATGCTATGGAAACAACAGGGATGCGGCAACCTCCCTGAGGAAGATCCCAGAGGCGGCGCATAGTATCCGAGTCGAACTTGGCGGGGATCACTGTGGCTTATTCACCTCTGTCATTATGAAAACCTGGAAGTCGTTGGTGGGAAAGCGAACGGACAGCGAGTGGGCTTGCACAACGTGAGGCAGGGTGGCGCGGTGTGGTGTGGAGGCTTGTTCACTGGCCCCGCGTGCACAACCCAGACGTGTGGCTCGGTGCTGGCAAGGGTGGCCAGCTGGCCGGTGGGGTGGTTAGCTGGCCACCCAAATGTCCATGCCCAGGGGCATTCTGAGCAGGCATTTGTCATTGCGGACCCTGTGGATCAAAGCGTCCCTGTGCCACATCCCTGCGGCAATTAGTGCCAGTCTTTGATTTGTGGGTAGGGGGAGTAATGCTTTAAGAACTCATCAATGCGCAGCTTCGTGCCCTTCTGTAATCAGTTCAAAAAGTGCATTTGAGCAGCCCGGAAGTTTGGAACTGGAAGTCAGCACAGCATTTGGACAAGATCCTTTGCAGGGCATTCCACAAATTTGCAGTCAAGCGTTCTGCTCCTTTCACTCTGCCATTAAAATACCATTTCTTGCTTTTTTCCTTTTCTCTGAGCAATAGGATGATTTGTAGACACCTTCAGCAAAGATTCTGTATGTAGACAGACATCTCTCTCTGGAGGCGTTGGGTGTTTTGTAATATATGTTTATTTACAAATATGCAAGTTAAGCAGATAATGTTTTTGAGTTGCAGTTTCTCCTAAAGGCAATAATATACATTCGTATCTTCCTGAAATGCCAAAAATCCCCTTTCATTTCCTTTCTCTTGGAAGATTCAAAACTTCCAGTCCCGACCCAGGAAGGGTGGGAGGTGCATGCAGAGGGGAAGCTGCACCATGGCAGCTATGCCATGGGGTTCCGCAGGGGTCCATTTTGTCCCCCTTGCTGTTCAACATCTACATGAAACCACTGGGAGAGGTCATCCGGAGGTGTGGGCTGCGGAATCATCAGTACGCTGATGATACCCAGCTCTACCTCTCGTTCTCCACCAATCCAGGTGAGGCAGTGGCTGTGCTGAAAGGGTGCCCGGCCGAGGTGATGGGCTGGATGAGGGCCAATAAACTGAAGCTCAGTCCAGACAAGACGGAGGTCCTGTTGGTAGGTGGATCGGGCTTTGGGGAGAGTGAATTGAACCTAGTCCTGAATGGGGTTGCACTCCCTCTTAGGGACAAGGTCCGCAGCTTGGGAGTGCTCCTCGACCCGGAGCTTTCACTGGAAGCTCAGGTGACAGGGGTGGCGAGGAGCGCTTTCCTTCAGCTTCGGCTGATTAATCAGCTGCGCCCCTACCTGGAGCACAACTGCCTGGCGACAGTGACACACGCGTTGGTGACTTCCTGCCTTGACTTCTGTAATGCGCTCTATGTGGGGCTGCCCTTGAAGACGGTCCGGATACTTCAGTTGGTTCAAAATAGAGCTGCCAGGCTGCTGACGGGGACGGGGCGTTATGTTCACATGACTCCAGTCCTCCGTCAGCTTCACTGGCTTCCCATTGAAGTCCGGGCCCAATTCAAGGTGTTGGTGATGACCTATAAAGCCCTAAACGGCTTGGGTCCTGGTTACCTGAAGGAGCGCTTACATCCATATATGCCCGCCCGCCCGCCCCTTGAGCTCTGCGGGAGAGGCCCTTCTCCAGGAACCCTCAGTGAAGGAAATTAGGAGGGTGAGTACCCGGAGGAGGGCTTTCTCTGCGGTGGCGCCCAATCTATGGAATGCGCTCCCCAGAGAGGTCCGCCTGGCGCTGTCGTTCTTTGTTTTTCGGTGCCAGGCGAAGACCTTTTTATTCAAATGTCATTTTAATTGTTAATAGTATTTATTCATTTTATCTTTGGCCAGGGCGACTTAATTTATACTGTTAATTTATATTATTTTATGTAAGTTTATTTATTGTTGTGAGCCACCCCGAGGCTTCGGCGAATGGGGCAGCATAGAAGTCTTCTAAATAAATAAATAAATAAACCTGGGTTGATGACTTTTCTCAGATGTTATCCAAATTTGTGTTTCAGAAACAACAGGGTAAGGATCAGAGATTTTAAGAACCCAAATGACGGAAAAACTGAGAGATTTGTCTGTAACGGTTCCAGGCTTGGAGTGCTTAATTCTTAAAAGGCCAGGTTTGAGTTCCTGGGTACCCAACCATCTTTGCAGTGCTGAGCTAAAGCGGCCTTTTCTTTTTCCGGACAATCTCATCAGCTTTATCGTCATTATCACACCATCTGTCTGTAACCCTCTTTCCCCTCCAAAGCAACTAACAATTTCATCCCCAGAACAAATATAATAGCATCAAATACACTTATCAGTGTTTTATAGCATCAAGCCCACTTAGGAAAGCCAAACAATGTGAAATCTTGTTTAACAACAAACATACTACAATAAACTTATAAACACACTGTCAGTTCTGAACTTGAGCACCACGTCAATGGATAAATATAAAATTCATAAATATAGGTGATGGGGGAGATAAGAAAACGCTACCCTTGTGTTAAATGCAGACTTGTAGCCCACCCCAGCAGCCAAAACAGTCCAGATCTATTGTGAAAAAGATCAAATTGGCCTGGGAAAAGTGAGGGGCAGAGGGTTGCTTTCAGCCCGAGGGCCAATTCCAATTTGGGAATGCTCTCTGGAGCTGCAGTCCTGTGTCTGATGGGTCAAAGAAAATGGGATGTTGGGAGAATAACGGAGGAACGCCAGCATATTTTTCCTTATGGCTGTTCTCACCCGTAACCGAGCCTTTCAGAGAGCTGGGGGAAACTGCCCAAAAGCCGTGCCAACCCCCAGATGGCTGGTGTTTGGGGAGAGGGGGCTGGGCCCCAGGAAGTGGGTACAGTTGACTGGCTGGACTGGGAGAAACCCCCCTTCATGGGCCTGCTGGGTGTGTGCAATCAAAAGCACATGTACAGTTTATGCAGACATACGGGAAATACCTGCGGCAGGTAGGCAGCCCTTGGAGGGAATACCGAGGTGGAGTTTGTTGTTGTTGTTGTTAGTTGCGAAGTCGCATCCGACCCATTGCAACCCCATGGACAACACTCCTTCAGGCCTTCCTCTCCTCCACCCGGAGTCCACCCAAGCCCATGCTGACAGCTTCAGTGACTCCATCCAGCCACCTCATCCTCTGCCGTCCCCTCCTTCTTTTGCCATCAATTGTTCCCAGCATTAGGCTCTTCTCCAGGGAGTCCTTCCTTCTCTTTCTTTCTGTCTTTCTGTCTGTCAGCCTACAGCATTTGTATGAGGTGGCCAAACTATTTGAGTTTCATCTTCAGCATCTGGCCTTCTAAAGAGCAGTCAGGGTTGATCTCCTCTAGGACTGACCGGTTTGATCGCCTTGCAGTCCAAGGGACTCACAGGAGTCCCCGCCAGCACCACAATTCAAAGGCCTCAATCCTTCGGCGCTCAGCCTTCCTTATGGTCCAGCTTTCACAGCCATACATTGCAACTGGGAAAACCATCACCTTGACTATACGCACTTTTGTTGGCAGGGTGATGTCTCTGCTTTTTAGTATGCTGTCTAGATTTGCCACAGCTTTCCTCCCCAGGAGCAAGCGCCTTTTAATTTCTTGGCTGCCGTCCGGATGCTTTTATAAGCTGTCAGTTGCACACACAGTTTGGCGGTGTGGGGGGGGGAACCAGGTGGGGGATCAGATACAGGGACTGCTAGAGGCCTGTTAGGATAAAATAATAGGCTGAATGGGATTAGGACAACACAATGCAAAAAGAAGCACCTTCAGGACAGGTAAGCAATTAGCATAGCAACAGTGTCCCTGAGCAACCTGGATTTCTGAAGCTGTTCTTACAGCCCGAGGATGGCAGAGCCTTTGCTCTTTTTGTCGCAGGAATCTCAACCCCACAGACCCCTGCTTGACACAGAAATGGCCCAGAATGCAGAGGAGGACCATCCCCGAGCCCCCTGCCCTTCCACCGAAGCCTCATACGGCGCGGGGGCCTGGGAAGGGGGCAGCACCAGCTTGGCTCTCATGCCGCCTGGCCTCCTCAAAAGCCAAGAGAACTCCAGCGCCCTGCGGCCACCGCGGAGCGGCAGGTTCGCCCTCGGAGGGGCTCGGGGGGGCGGAAAGGCAGCCTTGCACTGTCAGCAGGGAGCAGAAGCACGGATCCTGTCCCGTCTGGCTGGCTGCTCACGCTTGCCTCCTCCCGCAGCCGGCTCGCCCGCCTCCCCGCAGTTCCGGGCCGCCTGCGGCGCCCAGGCCAGGGCTGAGATGCGGAGCTGGCAGCGTGCCCTCCCTTCCTTCTGCAGAGCTTTCGAACTGACCGCTGTCCATGGAGCAGTTGTCGCTGCTGCTTCCCGACGCCCCCTCAGGGACCAGACCTCCGACAACACGGAGCTGCATCCTTCGATTACGCTCGGAACGTGCGGGATAGCCTTCCTCATTTAGCATTCTCTCAGAAGCCCAAGTGGAAATGGAACGGGACGGTTATGTGATAAAGATGTACCAGCCGTACGAAGATGGAGCATTGTGTGTTTGAAGAGAAAAACAACAACAGGGCCCTGGGAGAAAGGGAATGGGGGTTTTTTTTCAGGATGAAAGTTTACAGCGTGGCATGCGAGCTTTTGAATTGTGTAGAACTATTTCCTCAGAGCGGATACAATTAAAAAGTGAGGAAGAGAAGTCTCTGGGAAAAGGAAAGCTTTTAGCCCAGTCTGCAGTCTGCTTCAGTCATCAGTAGCCTGCAGAAAATGCTCTTCCAGACTAATTAAGAGCTAGCCATATTTATGAGTTTAAAACCTTTGCATGCAGCTTTGTGTTAAGGCAGCTCTCCAAAGTTGTTGACAAACGATGTCAACAGCATGGCACCACAATCCTCATGCATTAAAAGTCCCAAATTATTATTGTGCAAGACCAGAAAAGCAATTTACTCTCACTCTCTTATCTATGCGACGGTAATTCCCATTCATGTCCACAGGGCATTTCCCCCACCTATCTGCGGTCTGAGAATCCCAGGTGGGGCGTACAACCCCCACCACGCACCCCACCCTGCCAGCAAGTTCCAAATGCCGTCTCTACCAGCAGCGCCTTACGAAACCTGGGGAAAGGCATTAATCTGAGAATGGCTTCACCAGAGCCTAGAAGCAAAAGCTGATTTGAATGCTGTGGGTCAGCTGCAGAAGTGCAACCTCTGAGCATGAGCAAAGTTTTACCACCAAGTAAATCAAACCACCCTATTTCAGGGATCAGAGAGTGCAGGCTAGGAGCAACAGGCAGTGTGCCACTATATTAAAAGCTTGTCATGTCATGGCAACCCAGCAACTGCTGCCAGGTATTCCTAGCAACTGCCCAACACAGGGGATGCATCAGCAAAAAAGGACCAAAGATGATGTCGATTTGCATATAATTTGCATATGCTAATATATATGTGTACAGAGGCAAACTTAGAAATCATCAGGGGGTTTTTTTGCCATAGAATGAACCGGAACGGTGTTCCAGCACCTTTTTTTGACAGATTTTTCCAATGGAGTGATTTTGAATCACCTGCGGGCTGCTTGTGCGTCGGCGCTGATTGTGAGGGCACTGCTCGGCTCGGGACGCTGCTCGGCTTGGAATCGGCCGTGTGGTCGCATACTGAGTGCTTACTGCAGGCAGCGCCCATTATGTTTATGTGTGTGTAGAGTGACTGGCCACGTGCAAAAGGTAAATAAGTTCTTTATTTCAAAAAATGTTGGTGAATTGAAAATCTTTTTTAGTGTAAAAGTGTGACCCCAAGATGTGAGTCCGGCACCTTCTTTTTTTCTTTTTTTTACAAAAAAAGCACTGGAAATCATTACTGTAGGTTCATCTCATGGTGACGTGGAAGCCCTCTGAACTGTCTGCCAGTTTAGTCTCCTTCAAAGAGAGGACTGTTCTCTATAATAGAGGACACATGATCACCCCATGATCTTCCTCAAAAGGTGTCTGTGTGTACCTCTTGGGGTGTGGAGGAAAAGTCACACAGTCCCAGCCCATGGGGAGACATCCCCAAAACCTGCAGAACACAGAAATGGGGGAGGGAATGGGAATGAGCGATCCTTCTTACCCTTTTGGGTAACTTGTCAACGTTCTCATTTCTCCTTCTAGCCCTTCCATGCTGCTTGGATTACGCTCCATCTCTTTCCTCCCCCCGCCCATCTCCAGCCCAAATCCGGTTCTTTTCCTTCCAAATCTCCTTGCTTGTCCCCTTTTTCTCTTTTTCCTGCCCAACTTTCCACCTTCCCTGTTTCTTCCTGCCACCAAACAGAGCTTCCCTTGCTTTTATTTTGAATTTAATCCAAGGAAATAATGCTGAAAAATGGAATAATCCATTGAAAAAGGATGTCTGTAAACGCCAAAGCAGAATTCAGGTGGGAATTGGGGGATTAATTAGCTGATTTGTATTAGCTTGCTTTTCGATTAGCACCCTGGTTGGATTTTTGAAATTCCATTATTGGAGGTGATCTGGGTGAGTCTCTCATTGGTTGGTGGCTTTCTACGAAACATAACTAAATTGCAAATAAATAAATACACAAGCACTCATGCAATTTCTCCGTAGAAGTGTGTCTCAGGTTTTTGACCCCGAAATATTTTCAGTGCCTAGCAATGCCCCAGCTTTTCTTCTTCAGCATGCTCAGCCACAACCCAGAAATTTCTATGCCCTGCCAAGAAAATTCACCCATTGGGTTCAAAATATAGTTCCTGTAAGGACCAAGCCGCTGAATTGATCCTTCCAGGCTGGAAACTCTTGAAGGATATAGAAACAGAGCGAGTCAGAAGGGGTCTCCTGGGCCATCTAGTCTGACCCCCGGCTCCAGCCAGCTCTGCTCACGACATGCCCACCATGTGTGTGTCCAGCTTATCCTTGAACACCCGCACCGATGGGGCCTCAACCACCTTCCGGGGAAGCCCATTCCACACCCTCGGGGTCCTGACTGGCAGGAAGTGCTTCCTGGCATCTAATTTGAACCTTGGTTCCCTGAGCGTGGCTCCGTTGGAGAGCGTCCTGCCTTCCTCTGCAGGGGAGGACAGGTCTCTGCCCATCTCCATGTGACACCCCCTCACATACCTGTATGTCACTAACAGGTCCCCTCTGAGTCTCCTCTTCTCCTGGCTGAAAAGACCCAGTTCCCTCATTCTCACCTCAGTTAATAATTTAATTAACGAATGACCGCATGCACAAATGACACCCTCAGCAAACAGCTCTCCCACTTTCTTTCCAATCTCCAGTGGCTGATCCCACGCAAGGCTCCCTCTCTCACTCCAGGGGCACCATAAACTCCAGCAAGTTCTCCTCCCCGGGCCCTGCAATGTTGTTGTTGTTGTTGTTGTTGTTGTTGTTGTTGTTATTATTATTATTATTATTAACATTTCTATGCCGCCCCTTGCCGAAACCTCGGGGCGGCTTACAACATGATAAAATACATTGAAATACAATAGTACATAATAAATTACCATTAAATATAAAAATACAAAAAATACATTGATTTACAAATATAAAATTAAAATTATCAGTATAAAATAAAAATATAGGGGGAGAAAGAGAAGGAAGAAGGGGTTGCCCTGGCCAGATCATATGTTTTAACAATTCAGATGATGTTTAAATAAAAAGGTCTTTACCTGGTGCCGAAAAACCAGTAACGACGGTGCCAGGCAGACCTCTTTGGGGAGTGAATTCCATAGGTTGGGCGCCACCGCAGAGAAAGCCCTCCTCCGGGTACTTACTCTCCTAATTTCTTTCATGGAGGGTTCCCGGAGAAGGGCCTCTCCCGCAGATCTCAAAGGGCAGTCGGGCATATACGGACGTAAGCGCTCGTTCAGGTAGCCAGGACCCAAGCCGTTTAGGGCTTTATAGGCCATAATCAACACCTTGAATTGGGCCCGGGCTTCAATGGGAAGCCAGTGAAGCTGACGGAGGACTGGAGTCTGGCTGCCACTCCGCCTCCCGCACTTTGGTTTGGGTTTCGCCTCCAGCTTTCTGAGCCAAGGAGCCCTGAGAGAGCCGTGCGGAGCAGCACACGCAGGAGAGCCGGGCATGAGCAGGAAGGGCCCCAGGGAGCGCGCATGGCATGGTCTGAAGAATCGGCACGGAGGAGCCCAGCAACCGGCTAGTGGGCAACCTTGGGGCTAGAGCCAGGCCCAGCAGTGCGCACCCACCCAGAAATGCCCAGGCCTTCACAGACTCCTTTGGGCCCCTGCTCCTGCTTGTGCAGCTTATAAGCGAAAGAGAGAGAGAGAGCTTTTTTCATACAAGAGAAATAGGATACAAATAAGAAAAGAAGGAAAAGAGATATGCATAGGAAGGAGAAAGAATACCAAGGGATATTACGGAAATATAGCATATAATTTCATCTTCTAACCTGCGCACGAGAAAGCAAAAGTCTCAATCTCCGCTGGCCACAGTTCAATCAATCAATACTCCCTTTCGGTCCAACAAAAGATTAATCTAATGCATCAAAATGGGTGTAAATAATGTCATGAATCGAGCGTGCTGGCGCAGGTTTCTGAGCCAGGGTTGGGGTGGCCCCTCTTGGAAGCCCCCCTGCCAGCACCTGCAGGCCTTCTCTCGCGCTCGGTCTGAGCCAAGCTGAGCCAAGAGGAAGCCCCCAATGCTCACGGCCCCCTGGCTGCACAGGCAGCTGCCTTCCCTGTCCTGCAGGGCATGGAAGAGGGGCTGTCCGAGCAGGCCTGCCGGGTGCCATTCCCAGTGACCAACCTTCGCGGTTGCACACGCGGGAGAGCGGTGCTGTTTGCATCACACATGGGGCTTGGTTCCTGGCGCGCGCCCTGCGTCTGCCGGGCACGCTCCCCAGGAACTCATGCTCAGAGCAAAGCCGACCGGAGTCTGGGGAGCCGAGCCCAGGGAACCCGACAGATCCCCCCGGCAAGGCCGATTCCTTGCACATCCCTCCTCTGAGCTGCCTCATATGATAAGTGCCCCCCTCGAATTCCTCCACTCCCTCGAAGTCACGGAATAGCCATAGACACTCCTTCGTGGGGGATGAATCACGCCAAGAAGATGCATGTGGCGCTGGTACCGCCGTGGGCGAACTCTGAGGCTGAGACACCAGCATGGCCAAAAATATGCCCCCCAGCCCCACCAACAACCCCCCGGGACATTATATCTTAGGGCAGTCATTGCCACTAACTCAGCCGGAGGTGAGGCAAATCCCCCTTTTACTACCTTTTGGAGGGGGGGTGGGGGGAGCTACACAAAGCCAGCAAGCACCGAAGGAGGGGTAGGCGGGGGGGGGGGGGGGGGGCTCTCTGATGAGTCAGGCAGGACCCCCTTCTGAGAGCAGCACCAATGGCAAGCTCTACTCCCGTATTTCCTGAACAACACGGGCCTATCAACATGCAGCTGCCGAGCCAGGGCCGTCCGTGGGATATTTCAGCAGCCGATCCAAGGTGCCTGCTAGGTTTTGCTGCTGCGTCCCAGGCTGCACACACCTGACTTTGCCTCCCAGGCTGCAAACTGGGAGGGGTGGGCGGGTGGGTGGGAGGTCGAGCCCCTGGAGAGCTGCACGGCAGGACTGGTGGGAGGCTGTGTTTGGCTCGGTGGGCCACACGCTGCTCTGCCTGGAGGGGCTAACTAGACGTGCGGCATATGCCAGCCGTCTCCGTATCTGTTGATAGCGATTGGAAGAGACGTCGGTCAGATGAGACGTTTGCAAATATATGCAAGTCGGGCTGACACAGACTGGGCTGCTTGATATTCAGGATGAACACTGAATGCTCAAAGCACTGAACTCTGGACGTTCCTTCTTGACGCCTCTGTTTTCCAAGGAGAGCAAAACATCTTTACCTTGGGAACAGAGACATGCAAGGAATCCATTTTCGGCACAAAATCTGCCAGATCCCCTGGATTCCGGTCCACACCGGCAGCAGTGAGCAGGCAGGACTACCAGGCCGCCAGGAATGGTGGCTGGGGAAGGTTGCTGCGGGTCTGCAAGCGCCTGTGGGCTTCTTCTTGGCTTGGCTCGGCTCGCTTTGCAGGACCAAGCCGAGCCAAGAGCAAGCCTGCAGATTCTGGAGGGGTGGATTCCAGAAGGGTCCATCGAGCCCTACTTGGGAAGTGGGGCTGGAGGCAGACAGCCAGGAGAGAGGGGAAGTCTGCAGAGGGCAGGCAGGTCGTTTGCAGTGGGACGTCCACAGGGTGGATCCAGGACGTGCAAACTCCAGTTTGCATAAGCATGGACGTGAAGACAGCTGTGCCGAGCTGGGGTTGGCGACGGATGGCCACTCATCCATCGGCCCAAAAAGGAAATGCCACCAATGTTGGTGTGACCCCCAGGGCATGGAATGGGAGGTGGTTTTAGCCCAGTCAGTGAGGGTGTTCAAGGACAGGCTGGACATGCACATGGTGGGCAGGTCAGGAGCGGAGCTGGTTGGAGCCGGGGGTCAGACTAGATGGCCCAGGAGACCCCTTCTGACCCACCCTTCCTTCCTTCCTTCCTTCCTTCCTTCCTTCCTTCCTTCCTTCCTCTCTCTCTCTTTCTTGTCTCTTGCAGTTAGGCAGGGAAATCTGGCTGATTGAGAATTAAAACTGGTATCTCCAAGCTCCTAGTAACTGATGCTCAAAAAGGCACACGATCCATTTAGGACATGATCAGTCAGATGAAAAGAGAAGGTGGGGAAGCATCAACTGGTCCAAACCGGTGGGGGAGTTCAAGGATAGGCTGGTCATGCACATGGTTAGGCATGTCATGGGCAGAGCCAGCTGGAGCCAGGGGTCAGGCTAGATGGCCCAGGAGGTCCCTTCTGGCTCACTCTGTTTCTGTGTTTCATGATGGTCCCCAGGGTCACACGCCCCGGTTTGCACCTCTCCAAAGACGATTTGAGTTTTGGGGGCATAGTAGAACAGCTCACAGTTTCTGAGAAGCCATGTCGGTGGGGTGTTGGGCTGGTCAACAAGCCAGTGACAATCCTAAAGCAGCTCGTGGGTCCGGGTGGTTTGCCAGCAGTGCCACAAGCTCCTCCCTTGGTTTTTGCAGCTCCGTTTCAAGCCAACAAGCATTGCTTGCCCTTGTCTTCTCTTTCCCCATCCTCCACCACCACTGAAGGACAGACTCTGCCCCTTTCCCCTCTTTCCTGTCTCCGAGGTGCAGCACGTACTGGCAAACGGCAGGGTGCTGGCACCTTTCCACATGATGCCCGGATGTTGCCAGGCCTTGGAGCTCTTTGCCGCAGGAGCGTTGCGCTAACAGCCTCGCCTGCAGGCCAGAAAGCTGGAATACTCTAAATGCATGAGCTCCTGCCAGCCCCCTGATGTGTTCCAGCAAAGAACTCTCTCCTAGAGTTTCCCTGCAACCTTAAGAGGATTTCCACGACAAATGAAACAGAGGATTTACCTGCTCAGGCTGCCAGTTTGCACTGAAATAATCCTCCATGAATGTGTCTTGCAGCTTTCCAAAGCTTCAAAAAACCCTCCAGGCCCTGAGATACTCACTCAGGGTCCACCCACCTGCCTGGGGACTCCACTTTGGTGGAGCTGATGCCTCCAAACCGCTCTGCCCCGGGGCAGGTACCCGCGAAGCTGCACAGGTTGGCGTGTGTGGAGGGCTGGCCATGCGGAGCGAGGGAGGCATGTGGGGTGCTTGCAATCCACCCCCCCCCCCGCACCATTCCCGGGGCAAAGAGAGGGAACTGCCTTGGGTTCACATCTTCGGCCCGATCACAGGGGAATCTGACGGAACGCCAAGATTCTCCGTGCCACGAACAAGCTCGGCTGTCGCCGTGCCTGCTTCTCCCAGAGACGCCCCGGTGGCTGCACAGCTGCATTCTTAACAATGCCGTATTAGATACGGAGGGCGAGCACAAGGCGTTTGCGGCTGTTATCTCTGCCAGTAATAGAGTTGCTGTCCCCGGCTAGCATTATCCCGAGCAAGCGGTTCGACACCCCGTGGAACACCCAGCACCAGCCGCAGGACCGCTCAAGCGCCAGCCGCAGGTTGCCCCGTCAGGTGGGAACAGGAGCGGAGATGCTCCTTTCGGGGTGGGTGACCTTTCTCCTGTGGCGCCGGGATGCTGGCACCTCGCCATGTGGTGGGAGACAAGGGGGACGAAGGACCCGCCGCTCTCCTTGCAGCTTGACTCCTGCTCCCTGGCCCGTTTGGAGATCACGTGGGCCATGGCGGCTTGCGGACCAGAATAGTCCAACTTCCTGCGGAAGTTGCCGGGTTCAGCCATCGCTGAAGGAGGGGCCTCGGGGGGCCATCCTGGAAAAGACACCTTGGCTCGGCTCTGCTGACAGCCACGTCGGCACAGCAGTGGCCCAGGTGGGGCAGTTCGACTTAGGATGAGGCCGCCTCCTCCCCTGCAGAGGCTGCACAGACCTGGGATGCTGGTCGATGGGGAGGGCATCCGGCTCCTTTCCAGATGGCCTGGAATGCCCGCAGTTTGGCCACTTGGTGCCGGTGCGCCACTCAAAAGAAGGACGGCAATTTGCACAAGACCCGCACATGTCACAGGCAAGTCTAGAAATCGTGACATCAATTTAAGGAGAAAAACCACCGGAGAGCCAGTGTGGTGTAGTGGTTAAAAGCGTTGGACTGTGACTCGGGAGATCTAGGCTTGGTCATGGGTCTCTCCGGGTCTCAGCCTAGCCCACCTTGTGGGGGTGTTGTGAGGATACAGTGGGGAGGGGGAGCACCTCTTGATTTATTTCTTTGTGTGTGTGTGTGTGTGTGTGTGCGCGCGCGCATTTGTGTGTGCATTTATAGGCTGCCTATAAGTGCTGAGGCCTTCCTAGACAGCTTGCAAAGCATAAAACTTCTTAACAAAACAAAACACATTAAAACCTATTAAAACATCTATGAAAGCAATATAAAAAGGGCCACAGCATCCAGGCTAAGTGCTACAAAATCTCATAGAAAGCTCTGTCCTTGCCTTGTGCCAAAAGGAAAGGAAAGACGACGCTAGCTGAATTTCCCTAGGGAGGGAGTTCCAAAATGGGGAGCAGCAGCAGAAAAGGCCCTTTGCCTGGTTGCCACCTCCCCCCCGCCCCCATCTCCCTGAGGGGTGGCTCTCGTAGAAGGGCCTCCTGAGCTGATCTGAGAGGGCAGGTAGGTCTATAGCTGTCTTGGGCTCCTTGCAAGAGGACAAAAGGTGGAATATTTGAATTGTAAGCCATCCAGAGAGCCACTGGGTATTGGACAGGGTAAAAAAATACCCAAATAAAAAATAAAATATAAATGCAGTGTAATAATATTTTAAAAGTCACTCATGTGATAGTCCCTAGGTGAAGAACTGGCAACCATCTGGCCTGGGTTTGTGCCCCGCCAGCTGCCAGGTGCTGAACTGCTGCTAAGCAGCTTCTGGGATGGCTGCTCCCCCTTTCTAGGATTCTGCACCTTGAGGCTGGACTTCACGGGGCAGTCCTTGACCTAGAGGAGGCCTTCAAAGAGAGGACTGCCCCCTACCCAGCAGGACCCCTGGTCCCTTCCATCCCCACTGCACAGCGGCTCTGTCCTAGAGGTGTTCCTTGCTCAGCAGATTTCTCTTCTGGTTTGAAAAAGAGGGAGGAAGCCATGAGGAAGCCCCGGAGGATCCAAATGGAGGCTGAGGGCATCTGGACGCCCCGTAGAAATCTGTGCACGAGAGAAGCAGAGGACACAATGGACGCTTGGACAAAAGCCTTCTTGGGGGAAGGAGCACTGCACAGCTTCTTCTGCATCCCCAGCAGGGCAATGCATTGTTTATCCAGTGCGTATTTAGCACTCCTTTGCGGATCTTTGCATGGGCAGCTTGGAGTCGCGTGCGCTTGGATGATGCGTAAACACTGCCCACGCGACCGGGCTCTCTGCATTCAAGGAGGGTCGGCCGCTTTACAGAACGGCAATTTCCCTCTCGCTGCATCTCCGTGTATCAGGGAGCACAGTGGAGTATTGATGTGAAGTGCGCCTGCCACGCTTTAGGGTTTGTGCTAAGGCACACGGCGCAGGTTCCACTGAGCTGAGAAGGTGATCTTGCGTGACCCGTGAATGAAATTGTGAGAGAAGTGGGAGGGGGTCAGGAAGGGGAGGCGCTCCTTCACAAGGGCTTGGGTTTTTCTCCCTATCCATTAATCATGTTGAAGGGCAACGGAATGAATGAGCAGGGATTTTTTCCAGAAAGGGAAGAGAAGGTGAAGGCGAAGGAGGAGGGGATCGCAGAATCATAGCACAGCAGAGGCCAAAGAATTTCCATAAGAGGTCAAAGAGGCAAATTACATCAAAGAGGCAAATTGCAACCACATCTCTGGCTCCCAGTTATCAAAACATGTCCATTCTGAGCAAGTGCCCTTAAAGCGGTCTTGGAGTTTCTAGGTGGTGGGAGGAGGGATTGGGACTGTTGGCATGTCAGCAGCCAAAGGGGAAAGAAGCAACCGACACCACGCGGTCCAAGCCCACAAGTGTCAACCAGGAGTAGAAAGGGCCAGAAAAAGGCAGCATGGTCCAAGGTAAACTGAGGGCTGAATTCCTGGAGAAATGGCAAGCTAACACAGTGGCTTCATTCAAGCACCATAACAAGCACACCTATGAGGCTAGCATGGTTTATCTCGCTCCGTGACCATGATCTACCTGACAGATGATCGAGTGGTTTCTACGTTATCATGGCTTCTATGCTCCTGGCTCAGCCCTCCTGCTGCTGGCACATGTTCCATCAGCCTCGGCACCCGAACTTCAATCTCAAGGTGCACCACATCCTGCCCAGCTTGCCTGCCTCTTCCTCACTGGTCCACACGTGCAGGCCGGAAGGCTGGACAATCTCCTGGAGGGACAGCTCTTTCCAGGGGACTCTGTTGTTGCAAACCAGGACTTTGGTATTGAGCTAACATAGAACAAAGCACCGTTTCTTATAATTATTTCTAAAGTACAAACTTACCGTGTGTCCCAGCCCAGCACAAGGGTGGCAAAGTCCAGTCAGAGGCACTGGGGCCAGGGCAACAGAACTCAAGGCAAGAGGGGGCGCAAAGTCCAGTGGTAAAGTCCAATATTAAAGTCCAAGTCATGGCCACAGAACACACTGAGGGCAGGAAGCAGAAGTGAGTGTTTGGGCAAGGTAAGGGCACAGTCATGAACAAGCCCAAGGTCAAGACCCAGGAAGACAGCAGAGGTACAGGTACGTTGAGACAGAATAACTGGTCAGGGTCCAGGAGCAGCCAAGGGGTGGCAAGCAAGGCTAGGCAGCAAGGCAGTGAGGCAGGATGAGGCGAGGTAGGGCAGGATGCAGCAAGGCTTGGCATGGCATGGCCTGGATGCACCGCAAGGGCCAAGCGAGGTGCAAGAGCGGTTTCAGCAGGGCTTGTGACTGATCCCGCCAATACTGAGGCGGGCATCCTTGTTCTGGCCACCAGATGGAGCCCCAGAGCAGCCCAGGTCCTCACAATCACGGTGAAATAGTGAGACTGGGCTCGGAAAACACCACAGACCAGCAATAGTAAGAAGCCACCATGGCTGGTCATGGTGCTAAGAGAATAACCAAGTCTTGAGCAGCCATTTTATAGATTGGTCCCTGACCTCACCGGGTGCACATGGGTGGTGCTGCAGCAAGGAACGATCAGGCCAGTAATGCCTATCATGTTAAGACAGGTGAAGGCAACCTCATGCTTGAACCGCCAGTCCCATCAGCCCCAAGTCAAATGTCTGGACCCACCAGTCAGCATGGCCAATACTCAGGAATGCTGGGAGTTGTCCAGATCCTCAAGCACCAGGTTGGGGTGGGCTGCATTCGGATCCTGACTGCACAGGATCCCTCAGCAGCTGCGTTGGGCAACATTTCAACTGATGCTGTTACCCCCTTGCCGGGAGAAGGGAGAGCTGCCGAATTTTTGCCCGCTGAACTGCTGCAATGCATCGTCTCTGCTGAGTGGGGACCCGTTTTCCTCGTGCTAGAAGTGCCCAGTCCTTCAAACAGCTGGTCCCAATGTTGCAGCCTCGAATCAGCCAGGATGGGACCGATAATTTCATCTTTCTCCGTCGTCATGGACCGACCTGCAGCTGTTGTCTAGAGATGCAAGCTGTTGCTGCCGTTACCATTAAGGGAAAATATCTGTACTAATCAGCAGAGAATTGTCTTAGAGTCCTTGCTGTTGGTGGTAACAGAAAACCCCCATGAGTCGGTCTAGGATAATTTCCTGCGATCCGTTTCCAGCAGCAGCAGAGCGAATTTGGGAAGGAGCTGCAGAAGTCACGGAGCCGTCATAGCAAAACCTGGCAGGAAGAAGTTAAAGTCGGTCAAGCTGAGTGGGAGCTGGAGAGGATTGCAAAGGTGATAATGGAAGTACTTTCCAGATAACACTGTTCCACTGAGTACAAACTCCACTTTCAGAGAGGGAAAAACAAGTCTCGGGGTTGCAAAGAGCAGCTCTCCGGGCCTGGCTGATTACCCAGTGGATGCACCATGCCATGGGCTGCCACAGGCCTGGGTCGAGGTCTGTTGAGGCTGCAAAGGAGCACCGCCATGGGGACAGATCTCCCCACAGGTCGGGTAAGAGCAGGCACCTGGAAGGCCTGGAGAAGGGCACACGTCTTGTCTGTGTGTAAATCTCAGGGGTTGCTTTCCTGAGCCCATCAGGCCGGCCTACGACGGCGGTGCATGCCAGGTGGGAGCTGCCCCTTCCCCTGCAACCTTCATGTTCCCAAAGCAATCCTTGGAAATGCAGCTCTGGCAGAGCAGCTTAACCCTAAATGGTCCTTCCTGATGCTGGAAGGAGAACCTCTGTGCGCAGAAAGCGGTGCCTCCAAACTGGGACTCCCAGGGAACTGCAACTCCCTCCCAGAAAGGCTGCTCGCTCCATGCCCTCCTTTCTGTTGGAGAGCAAGGCGGTGAGAGCGACGGAGCCGCGCATCCCTCGCAGTGCATCCTCACAGGGTCAGGGGCTGGGTCCCGCGTTTGCTCCCTCCGCCCCAGAAAACCCGTCCTCCTCTTCCAGAACAGATGGGCCTCGTGCTTAAAAATAACACCAAACAGACGCCTGCCTTGGAATTCTGCTACTTTCTGAGGAAGAGGCACAGAGATGTCGATGTTTCCAGAGGGTGGAAAATGCCCCATTTTGGCCGCGGCACCAAATCCTGATCACTCCCCAGCAGAGGCAAAGTGAGAGGGCAGCCGCCAAGGGCTGGGACCCAACTCTCTGGGAGGCCACCGGCTCCATCGCCCTGCAGTCCAGGGGCGCTCGCTGAAAGGAGGGCACGGGGGTTGCGGTGCTCTTTGATGCACCTGATTGACCGGGATGAGCCGGCTGTGGCCGCTTGAGCGGCACCTCCGCTGGAGCCGTTCTGCCCGAGGGTTCTTTCTTTCTGCCCTCAAATGCCCACCTCTCCTCTCTCCTTAGGGGTGTCTCTAAGAGGTAAGGTAAAAAAAGGTAAAGGTTTCCCCTTGACGTGAAGTCCGGTCATGCCTGACTCTAGGGGACAGTGCTCATCTCCGTTTCCTGGCCAAGGGAGCCAGTGTTTGTCCCCAGACAGTCTCCGTGGTCATGTGGCTGGCATGACTAAACATTGAAGTGCACAGAACGCTGTTACCTGCCCACCGAAGTGGCACCTTTTCATCTACTTGCATTTGCAGGCTTTCGAACTGCAAGGTTGACAGGAGCTGGGACGGAGCAGCGGGAGCTCACCCCATTGTGCAGATTCGAACCGGCGACCTTTCGATCAACCAGCCCAGCAGCACAGCGGTTTAAACCACTGCACCACCTGCAGTCCCATCTAAGAGGTAGGGTCCCCCAAACTCTCTCTCTCTCTCTCATTCTCTCTCTCTCCCCAGAGAATAGGTAATTCTGGAGCCTTGCTCTGGTGTCATCCCCTCGAGAGGCTCAGAGGCTGGCAACTAGGAGAGGGCCTTCTCTGTGGTGGCCCCCATCTTTGGAACAGCCTCCCTGCTGCAGCCCCACATACTGCCAAATCTGCCGTCTTTTCCACCCCAGGTCAAGGCAGCCCTCTTTGCCCAGGTCTGCGTCTAGCGGCCTGACATGATTAGACAGCTGCCTTTCTTTTATTCTTGGCTGAGTCTTTTTAAATGTCCTTTTCTTATCTTCTCAAGTTCTTTTGTGCTATTTTAAATTATTTTTAACTCTTCTCAGTGCTTTTATCTATTGTGTTATTGTTTTTATATTTTGTTGTAAACCGGCCAGAGAGCTACATAGGCTGGACGTCCACATGGTGGGCGTGTCGTGAGCGGAGCCGGCTGGTGCCGGAGGTCAGACTAGATGGCCTGGGAGACCCCTTCCGTCTCGCTCTGTGTCTATGTTTCTACATCTATGGGTGGTCTAGAATTGAAAATCATAGTCGTCGTCGTCATCATCACCTTCATCTTCATCGTCTTGCATAATGCAAATGCCTTCCTTTTATTTATCTGGTTTTTTTGGACCTGAGCCTCCAATCTTTTCCCTACCTCGCGCCACCCCAATCCCCATTTACGCCCAGTGCTGCTACTTCTGCAAAATTAAAAGAAAAAGAAAAACTGATCTGGTGCATTTTGGCTCATCCCTCGGGTCACGCCATCATTGTGTCATCCTGCAGCTTAATAGCAATAATTGTGTACAGCCATCAGCACACACGAGTTTCATAAAGGAGAGATAAATCCCTGCTTGGAGAGTTTAAAATTTAAAAGGGACAGAGTGCCAGACAAGAGAGAGCAGAGTGGGAGAAACTTGAGTCACGAGGGATGAATGTAAATAAAATGAGCTGAGATTACTCTCGCCCCCTCAAAGAAACAAAATAAACACCCTTCTGCAAATGGGTGGGCATTGCTCCCAGAGTGTAAAAATATTTGTTAAATATTTGATATTCAGCTTTGGGCAAAGGTGGAATCCAGTGTGGGGCAGCCAGGATGCAGTCTAGTTCATGTATGGGGCAGGTCCAGTCCGTCTGCCTTTAACCATCTTCGAGTCCTTAGCTATCCTTTAACTTTTTACTTAGATTAACAGAAAGCAAGAGAAATCTCCAGAAATTTTGATTTCAGCCTTTTATTTTAACCAAACGTGGGTGGGGGGCAGTTCACACAATCAAACAAGCCCCCATGGCTGAAATAAACTTTGGTGGCTTATTTTGATCGCTGGCACACGCTAGGCACCGGTCCCCAGAGGACACAGCTGGTTTAGGGTTGTTGTGTCATCCAAACGCAGGTGGCATGGCTTGTTTGAGGGGGTCACAGCGCTCAGATAATCCTGTGTCAGGAACATGGCAGAGATGAAAGCAACTCATTTATACTGCAGCGCTTGTTTTGATTCTGTGCTCTGGATCAGTGGGAGAACATGTGCCTAAAGAGGCGACAGCAGAATGATTCCAAATAAATAAATGCATCCATGCAGCATACTTTGGATTTTCCTGTTGTGCACCTGCTTGTTGTTTGTGTGTCCCCTTGGCTGGTTCAGTTGGAGAGCTGGCTCTCCGTTCATTTGGAGGAAAAGGCAGCAAGAAAGCCACTTGATGGTGGGGGAAGACTCATCCTCCCCAGTGTGTGTGTGTGTGTGTGTGTGCGTGTGCGTAGGGGAGGCATCTTCTTCTTGAGTGAGAATCCCTCCCATGGCATTGGCAGGAAGCGTCCAAGGAGTTTCAGCGTCAGTGGAGGATCTGAAAGGAACTGACAGGTGACATGGAGCTGCCACCAGCATCTGACAGCTGATGTGCCGGAGGGAGGCGGCGCGGGGTGAGGAGGCAGCCGGCCAACCGGGGGGCCCAGCGACCAGCCAGAGGAACCGCCAAGTGGCGCCCTTGGAATCCACACAGCAGGGATGGCGGAGACTCGGTGCGGTGCTGTCAGAGGCCAACATTGTTCTCTCTCTAGCAGCACCTGATTTCCCCGGGCGATCATGGCCTATGTGTTGAGGGTCCCAGTCTGCAGCTTGCCAGTTCCTCCTCAAGCACACAGTCCGAGAGGCACAGGAAGCCGGCAAGCGCGATCTGCGAGGAAGTATGTGCCATCTCATTCTTTCCACCCATTTCTCCAAGCAGATGCACTTCGTATTTGGGAATCCATCAGTTTCAGGATTTGTAATGTATTCCGTGGCGCAGGAAAAAATGCATCTGAGGAAACCAGGGCTGGGGTGAGACCTCGTGGAATCTGTCCCCCTTTAGTTCATGGACTTCATCTCAAGCTCAGCCCAGTCTTGGAAAGCAAGCCCAGCTGAGAGGAAGTCTGCAGATGGCCGTGGAATAAAGGCTGTGCAAAAATCCATGTTCTTCTGTGGCATATGCGAAAGCACAAAACGGATGCTGAAGGTGGACCAGGAAAGGGAGGTAGCTTCCACAACACACGTGCCTGATTCCTGGAGAGCGCCCCCCCCCCCAAGCACCCTCCTCCCGTGTCAGCTGCGGCGACAGGAACGGCTGCTGCAGCTGGCAGGGAAGAGAGATGCAGCTTCTGCAGCCCATGGGACTCCATTCCTGGCAAGCACCTGCCAACACTGGGCGCACTTGCTAGAAACTCAGGTGCCAGTGCAGCACACATGCCCTGCGCTCAGGGAATCTAACGGATCCCCATCGCCAATGGCCCCAGATGAAACGTGCACAGTTGTAATGTGCTCACAGAAAGGCGCACCTATTTCAAATATGCTTCCATGGGGGGGCGGGCGGGATTGCCTTCAAAAGAATGTGTGCAATTCAGAAAATGCACACTTTCTTTAAAATAAGGGCAAATCCCCGCAACCATCCAGGTATATCTCTGTACCACTACCCAGAAAACCTCCCGCAACCACACAGAATGGGTGCCGAATGGACTTGGAGGCAGGGCCGCCAGGGCCTCGGTAGACTCGGAGGAGAGGCGCCCACCCAGGCTCTGCAGGGTTCAGCACACGACAAGGAGGCTCCTCAAAGACGCCCCTGCCGATCGCCGAAGGATCGGGGCCAGACGAAGCTCTGCGCGTCGGAAGGGCAAAGGGGCCCCGCGCTGCCGCAGCCCCGGGGTCGGTGCCGCATCTCCCCAAGGCCTCTGCAGCTGGCGAGAGGGCACGTCGCTAGTCCCCCCCCCCCGGCCGCCCCTGCCTTCGGTGGACATGGCACCGAGGTCTCAGCTCCAGAGCTGCAGCTGCTGGAGAGTCCGTGATAAATGCGTCAGGCGTCACTGGCAGTACAGCCGTTCTCTTATTAGCACCTGTAAAACAAAAGACGGCAACGTGACGGGACTGCTGATGCAGTGCCTGGCTGTGCTTCGAGGGCTCCAGCTGGGTCTCCGGGATGAGGACGGCCACTCTCATCCACATCTGTTTTCTCCTCCTGCCTGAGAGCTTGCTTTCCACGGTGTGTTTGGTGCTTGTACTTTCTTATCCACGCCCTTATAGAAGCCCGGGAATGCGATTTTTAAAAGTCAGGGCTAGCGTTGGGTAATCTGCCCAGGCGCAGTCTGGTTGCAGGAAGGCGATCAAGGAGGTGTGGGATTCAAGATGCTGGTAGATGCTGGCTCCTCTGCCGCCGCTCACGGATCGTGGCTGGCCAAGTTGCACCCAGTATCAAAGCAACTGGTCCTCTCTTCCTACTCGGATATTTAGTGATATATAGTGCAGGGTTTGGAATCTCTGTTGCTCACAGTGGAATTAGCTCTCACTTCACTTGACTGAAACCATTTTTTCCAAGCAGGGGCTTATTTGATGAGGCTTTATAGGACCCCCATGAAGAGTCGGACAACAGTATTCAGGGCTCATGTTGTGAAGGGCTCGGGCTCGGGCAGAGAGAGAAGCAGTGTAGCTGGAACAGAAATACAACCTCACGGCGCTTTGGTGAGAGAGGTTTGATATCTGAGATGTGGCTGCAGGGAGGGGACTCCAAGCTAGCTTTCTTCCTGGGTTGCTCATGTTTGCAGCAAGATGCTTTTTTTTTTTTTTTTAAAGGCCATCATCTCCACCCTAACAGAAGCCTGAAGTGCTATAGCTGAGACACAGGATGACTCCCTGCCCCTTGATAACAAGGCCCTGCTCATCTGTGGCGAGTAGGAAGTCTCTCCAAGCGACCAGAAGGATGGCTTTTCTTCCTTTAATCCCCAAGTGGCAAACATTGGTCTATATGAGCAAGAAGGGTTTTGTGGTAAGATGGAAATGTTTGGGGGACTCATGTGTAGAGCAGGGCCATTGGGCCAGTGCTAAGGATGGAAGGATTCCTCCTGTGTTAAGGGGACGCCTGGTAGGCGGCAGAACTGTTGGCCAAACAGGGGAAAGGTCTTTTGCATTTCAGGGCCTCTGGGAAAATTTTGCATGAGAAATGTGTGTACAGGTTTTGCATGCAAGTCTTGCATGATTGAGTTGTCTCTCCTGCTTATGCTGGGTGAGCATGTCAGAGACCCACAGCTGGGGCGGGTGCTATTTTGTCCTTCTAGGGCTGAGCACATAAAAGCGGAATACTTGGCTTATGTGAGATGCCGGCCACGTGCCAAGTTGCATGGACAAGTGTTTCTGGATAAGTGTGGCAGGGGGCCGGGGGACCTCACAAATTTTCTCTAGCTCCCAAAATATATTTACAAACAAATAATTTGCAAAGCCTTTGAGAGAACCAAGAAGAAAGTTATTATTTTGGGACAGTGCCATGTTGGAATCTGTAACTGAAACTCCAGCTGAGAAAACAGAATGTTTTGATGCATGCTCATAGTCGTACATATTTTTTAAGAAGGAAACCATTTATTAGATTTATATCGGCAGTTCTTGAAAACACCTCTTGGTTTAATGATGGACGGGATGCGGATTCAGTTACAGTTTTATGTTCAGATGAAGAATAAATTCTTTCCACACTCAAATTCATCAGAGCTGCTTCCCCATGTGAACTTTTGCCCATCTTAAAATGAAGTTATTGGATTGCTCACTCAGATCAGGCTCTTTCTCTTCCCTTTCTTATGAATATTGTGCTATCAGCACTGGGGTATCTTAGAAAAGTAACATCATCGCTGCAACAGAAGAATCTGGGAATTGGAGCAGCATTGGAAGGTTATCCGTGGGTTGGGGTCGCACAACACAGCAAAGAATCCTACGCTATTTTGACAGTGTATAGGTGTTTGCCTGAGCCTTCGGGCCAGGCGATCCTGTGGTGACCCAGCCAGCATCGTTTCCATGCTCCACCCTCCTGACCTCCTCACATGCCCCGACAAACCGCCTCCCATGTGAGTGACATCCCAACCCTTTCCCCGTTCTTGCCAATGGAATGCAGCAGCCTTTTCCTGATTGGTCCACAGAGGTCCTGAGGTGGGTTCCACTTCCCCCCTTCCAAGCTGAACCCGCATGTCTGCAGTGCTTCCCAGCAATTCCAGCCCCCACGGAGAATTTTATGAAATGAAAACGATCAGTTTTGCCACAATTTCCCTCGTCTTCCTTTGAGTATTTTTACATGGCCTCCCTGTTCCTGAAGTAAATTTTATTTATGTTGTATTTTATTCTATTTTATCTATGTGAGCCATCCTGAGGCTTTCGCGACAGGATGGCATATAAATACTTTAAATAAACAAACAAACAAGGAGACAGACACTTTGCTCAGCCAAGAGGAACCAAGTGAGCCTTGATGCACCTAGTGCCAGCGTGCTAAGGGCAGAAGAGATCAAAGGCTAGAGTGGCCTCTTCTGCAGCCACTCTCACCAGAGGACTCTATGGTGTTTCCTTCCCAGCCATGGTAGAAAGACACTCCCAGGCCTGGATTACCAGAGAAGCTGCAGTGAAGCATGGAAACCTGAGAACAGGGAATTCTTTCTGTGGTTTCAGAAAACTGATTCTGCCACACCGGAACACTAGAACTGGGTCTGGATGACACACTGCAACAAGATTTCACCATGGCTTCTTGACTCCATGTGTTTGAAGGCAGCTACAAGAAAAGTTGTTTTTGGTCCCATGTTTGAGGCGGCCAAGAAAACATCCAAATCAGCTGACCGTGAAGCAGCATAAAAAGTCCCATGGACTTGAGGGACGTTTATGTTAAGTAGAGTTCTACAGAAAATCCCAACAGGTAGAGACATGCAAAAGGTGGAAGGAATGCTAATTAGATTTGCAGATGACATAGAAGTGGCTCAGACTTGAGCAGAATCAACATGCAAAATGATCCTGTCTGGGCAGAAAATAATAGAATTAAACTGAACAGAGACAAGGCCAAAGTTCTTCATTTGGGATAAAGAAAGAAAATGTGCAGGTATGAGAGAGGACATCCCAGGCATGTGAAAAGGATTTTGGAGCTGCAGTCTGTCACAAGCGGAATATGACTCAGCAGAGTGATGTGGCTACAGAAAAGGCAAATGCAATTTTAGGTTGCTTCAGTAGAAGCATAGCTTCAAAATCAAATATAGTTGACAGTCAATTACCGTGTCCTGCTCTGGACACCACATTTTAAGAAGGATTCAGAAAAACTGGAATGAGTTCAGAGAAGAGCAATAAAAATGATGAGGGGACTAGAAATTATGTCCTACAAGCAGAGATGAGAAGAGAAGACTGAGGGGGATATGTTAGCATTTTCCAAGTGCCTAAAGGATGGTCACAGAAGAGAACCGCATCTCTTCTGTTAATTGGTGGCAAGAGCTGAGAATCAAAGAAGGGAGGTGGATCTCTCACAGCCCGAGAGGTTGATGCCTGAAGCAAAAACACGGATTGATGATGTGCTGCGCCAATGGAAGAGCTATAGCTCAGGGCCAAGCTCATGCAGAACACGCACAAGGTCCCAAAATCTGCCCCTATTCCTGGTGGCCTTGCTGAACCTGCTGGTAGGGCTGGTTATTGCAGAATCTGAGAGCAGGAGACTTGGAAGGGCCTCAAAAGCCATCACGTCCAACCCTCTGCCCGAGGCAGGACTCCAAGCATCCCTCACAGGTGGCTCTCCAGCTACATCCTGAAGGCCTCCAAGGTGGGAGCGCCCGAAACATATTTAGCTTATTTTTGCCCTGCTCAGATTCTAGACAGACTCTGGCTTCCTGTAACCTGAGCCCATTATTCCATGCCCTACCCTCTGGCATGATTGAGAAGAGATCCTGGCCCTCCTCTGGGCCAGCCTTTCACATACTTGAAGAGTGCTATGGTAACATAGATGCCTAGCAAGTCAGAAGGGGCTTCCCAGGCCATCTAGTCTGACCCCCGGCTCCAGCTGGCTCCATTCATGCAGTCCCCAGCATGTGCTTCTCCAATCTGTCCTTGAACACCCTCATGGATGGGGCTCCCCACACCTCCCCTGGAAGCCCATTCCATATCCAGGGGTCCTAACCATCAGAAGGTACTTCCTGACCTCCAGCCCTGAAACCCAGTTCCTTGAGCTTTGCCCCATTGGAATGCATCCTTTCCTCCACTGCAGGACAGAACAGGTCGTGACCCTCTACCATGTGACACCCCTTCACATGCCTGCATGTCGCTCTAAGAAGCCCTCAGGGTCTCCTCTTCTGCAGGCTGAAGAGACCCAGCTCCCGCCACCTAATCGCATATGGCAGCCCACCAATCCAGCCGCCATCCTTGTGACCCTGCGCTGGACCAATGACACCCTTGCCATGTCCCTCTTGTGACGTGGAGCCCAGAATCGGACATGGTACTCCAGTTGTAGGTGCACCAGAGTCTTACACAGCGGCACCAGCACCTCCACTATCATATCTGCCCTCGGTCTTCTCCAGGCTAAACTTGCCGAGTTCTTGCAATCTCTGCTCTGAGGACTTTGTATCCAGTTCCCAATCATCCTTACAGATTCATAGAATCATAGGGTCAGGAGGAGCCAAGGAGGCCATCCGGTCCAACCCCCTGCTGGCGAAGGACACCAATTTACACCAGCCCACTCAGAGGTCTGTCCAGTTTCTCCTTGAATGTTTTCTAGTGTGGGACAGCCCACCACCTCCCTCGGCAACGGGTTCCACTGCCGAACTGCTCTGGACGGTGAGGAAGCTTTTCCTGGTGTCTGGCCTGAATCTGCAGTGCTGCAGTTGGAGTTCGTTGTTCCACGTCCGACAGTCTGGGATGAGCGGGAAGAGCTCTTCCCCTTCCTCTCTGTGACAGCCATTCAGTGCTGTCACCTCCCCTCGTAGTCGTCTCTTCTCGAGGCTAATCATGCCCAGCTCTCTCAGCCTCTGGGCGTAGGGCATAATTTCCAGACCTTGGGATCATCTTTGCTGCCCTCCCTGAACCCTTTCAAGTTTTTCTGCATCTTTCTTAAACTGTGGTGCCCAGAACTGGACCCAGAACTCCAGATGAACCCTAACCAGTGCTGGGAAGAGCAGCACTGGGACGTCACATGATTTGGAAGTGATACTTCTATCCATGCAGCCTAAAACAGCATTTGTCCTTTTTGAAGCCACGTCACATTGTTGGCTCATATCCAGCTTTATGCTCCAAGCTGTCTGAGAGCAACCAGGAGATTCCCTTTGCAGCACTAAATCTACCACGGCTAAATCTACCTGCCTCCTCCCTACACCTCACCCATTTGGATGTCCGGTTGCTGCAGGAGCAGCTGAGATGACTTCAGAGGTTGCTTCACCACAGAGAGACCACAAAACCTGGAAGAGAGGATGGGCGAAGCAAAGCGCTGCGTATGGCTCAGAGCATCCGAGTGGAGGAACCACACTTGACATCACGTGACCAGCCAAATCTGGGCTCGTAGGTATTTATTTATTTAGGAAGCTTCTATGCCACCCCATTCGCTGAAGCCTCAGGGCAGCTCACAACAATAAAATAAATAATCACAATATAAAAACAATATAATTTGAATTGACCTGGCCAAAGAATAAAATAAATAAATAATATTGACAATTAAAATAATGCTTAAATAAAAAGGTCTTCGCCTGGCGCCGAAAAACAAATAACGACAGCGCCAGGCGGACCTCTCTGGGGAGCGCATTCCATAGGTGGGGCGCCACCGCAGAGAAAGCCCTTCTCCGAGTACCTACCCTCCTAATTTCTTTCACGGGGGGCTCCCGGAGGAGGGCCTCTCCCGCTCATCTCAAGGGGGCATATATGGACGTAAGCGCTCCTTCAGGTAACCAGGAGCCAAGCTGTTTAGGGCTTTATAGGTCATCACCAACACCTTGAATTGGGCCCGGACTTCAATGGGAAGCCAGTGAAGCTGACGGAGGATTGGAGTCATGTGAACATAATGCCCCGTCCCCGTCAGCATTTAGTGTTCTTCATAGCGCTGAGGCCTCCTTGATTAAGAGCCTAGGGTGTCCCCTCCAGGGGGTAGTCAGGGAGGGGGCTTCCTTGTTCATTTGGGGGGGGGGGATTCATTTTAGAACTCATTTTGCGATAGCCAGCTATTGTCACTGTGGTCGTCACTTTCATCGTCGTCAACCGTTCAGTCTCGTCCAACCCTTGGCCTCTCTGTGGATCGTCGCTCTCCACGCCTCTCTGTCTTGCATTGCTTTCATCAAGACTGCCATGCCCACCCCAGTGCCCTTCTTTCTGGTGTCCAGCCAACAGGTGCTGGGGCAGCCCCTTCTCCTTTTTCCACTGATCCCTCCCAGATAATTGACTTTTCGAGTGAGTCAGCTCTCATGACATGGCCGAAGTATGACCGTCTTTGTTCGAGGATCTTGGCTTCGAGTGATCTATTTGGCGAGACTGTCAAGGACCGCTTTGTTGTGGCTTTTGCAGCCCATGGGATGCGTGACAGTCGTCTCCAGCACCACAATGCGAAAGCATCCACCCTTCTTCTCTCTGCCTTTTTCAGAGTCCAAGTTTCACAGCCATATGTGGCAATTGGAAAATTATTGCATTGACTCAGGTAAAGACGGCCGTGCTTCAAGTGCCAGGCAGTAATCCTGAAAATTCTCTTTGTGCCTTTAAATCCAGCGCTGCACTGTGAGAGGAAGCAGCTGCTGATGTCTCTCTCCAACCTTCCCACCCCCCTTTCCTCAGGCTGGCTGTAGCAGCTAAGGTGACTTCAGAGGTTGCTTCCTAGCAAGTGGGAGAGAAGTAGATGAAAAGAACTGGAGGGAGTGGATGGGGGCAGGGGAGCAGGGGAGGGAAGTGGCTGCCACAGCATCTCCCGATTCGGGAACAGTTTTAAAGGGTACCAGGCTGGGCTGGGTTGCTTTGCCGCTTTCTGGGATGCAGCATGAGAAGAGTGACCCCAGAGCCAAGTCGGGGGAGATCTTTTCTTGAAGGATTTGCGCTCGGATCGGCGTCCTCGTCCTCTTAGAAGAGCAGGTGTTTCTGCTTCTGCACCGCTGCAGAAAAAGTCTCTTTGATGCACAAGGGCAAATGCAATCACAGGGCTCTTGGATGCATCTTCACGGTAGACCTGCCAAGGGGGCTTTTCATGGACGGGTTGCCTAGCACAGTCGTCTTTCTGGCGTGGGCTCTGGCAGCTGAGAATAGACTGGAAATTATCCTGCTTCACAAGTCCCATCTCATTTGCAAGCAGAGGAATGGGGGAGGGGACAACCGGGGTCTGGGAGGGGGGCGGGTGTTATCATATCTGTTTGCAAGCATGCATAAAAGTTGAATACAGAAAGGAGGCAAGAAACACAGACGGAAACTACTAGTCTGCCTGGCAACATCAGTCTAAACCCACCCCCCGAAAGGGACTGTGGGGGGGGGGGGCTTACAGGTGCCGTAAAATTAGGGGTGGGCAACTTGCAGAGGCCCCTGGGGCCATTTTTGCTCCCCCACCCTCCCCCTGCCTCATGGGGAGCAGCTAAAGAGCAAAACCCCAATCCCTCCTTTGCAATCCCAAAAATAACGTGTCAGCAATGGTTTGCAAGCTAATTTTCACCCCCTTGGTGCTCCACGGGAGTAACAGAGCACTAAAGGGTCAAGAGCGGTCAAAATGACCTCTCTGGATCCTGCTTAACAAATCACAATGGGGGACGACAGTCTGGCCACATGCTGCCCATTCCAGTACTAAGCAAAGGCATCTTTTAAATTGATTTTATTTATTGGTTTAGTTATACTCACACCATGCCTTTTTCCTGCAAGGAACCCGAAATGGTTTACATAATCCCTTTCCTCTTGTCCATTTTATCCTCTCAACAACCCTGTTATCCAGGGAACTCCATGGCTGAGGATGGACTAGGTTTCCTGTCTCCCAGTCCATAACTCTAACTACTCTACCACACTGTCCCCCAATCACATCAGTGCCCTCATCATTAACTGGCATAGCTCAGGGTTCCTCTGGCCAGGCATTCAGACAAAGCCAGACCGGCTGAGCTTCAGCCAAGTTCCTGCCATGTATGTTCCAAGACCATTTCGCTTCCCCTGTACCAGCTTAGTTGCTTCCTTCTCTCCAGACCCAGCTCCCTAAGTAAGTGGGGGGAGGACCTGCAGGAAGCCCCCACAGCCATCCAGAGTCATTTAAAAAGATTCCTTCCACTTGCAGCTCTCTGAAACCCAACAACAGAAAGCTCCTGGGAAGCATCCAGAGATAATGCTTCAAACAATATTGGCTTGCTGCACCGTGGCGGGTCTTTTTCCAGGAAGTCCCGGCAGGAACTTCCCAGGGGCATCTGTCTGGCCTTCACTGAAAAGGGGGCTCTTGGGCAGGATGGGTGTGCCTCCTTGCCCGCTTCCGGCACTCTCCGTGCATCAAGCACACGGTCTTCCCTCCTTTATGATGCTCCAGAGTCGGGGTCTCTTTGCTGCCAAACCCAGCAGGCAGCCCTGGGGCTCCCAGGCAGATGCGTTCATTCAGCAGAATGGCAGGAGTCATCTGGCATTCCATATCACATGTGCCCCAACCAGTCCCCATCTCCTGCCACATCCTGGCTGCCAGCGGAAAAGTCTTGGCTTATTTTTCAATTACCGCCGCGATTGATAATGCTGCCACTCAGAAATCTGCACCCGTTCAGGCTTGTGAGTGTGTGTGTGTGTGTGTGATATTTCCTTTCTTCTTCCTCCTTCCCCTCCTCCTGCTCCTCCTCCGCTGCTTCTTCCTCAGCTGATCCAGCTTGCAGGGAGAAAAGCAAAACAAGAGGCAGTGAAGAAACACATTCCAGGAGCTGCTGCAAATGGAGCCCCAACAAAGCATCAGAAACAATTAAGGGTCGTTTGTGGGAAATGGGATTTGTGTGAGGAGGGAGCAGCCCCAACGCAGTGGCAAGCTCATTTGTCTGTGCTTGTTCGTCTCTGGAGTGTTTGCTGCCGGCGCTGGCAGTCATGAGGGTCAGCATCTGCCAAGGGCATGCCAACCTTCTTCCCACTGTGAAAGAGGAACTGGGGAGAAGCGCGGGCTGCTTCCATGCTCGTTAGCGTCTCCCTGGGTATCTTTCTGGGTGAGGCTGGCCGTACCATGAAAGGAGGTGAAGCAGTGGCTTCAGGCGGAGAAGCCCAGCATGGACACCGATTCTTGCTCCCAAAAAGAGGGGGAGAACAGAGGAGAAGGTCCTTTTGTCTTCTTAGTTTTGGGGCAAATATATCTAAGATTCGTCCTGTCTTTCCCTGAGGGACTAGATGCTCCAGACCTGAGACAGGCCTGGCTTTTCCCTTGGGCAGAGTAAGATGGTCACCTCTGGCAGCAGATGCTGTGAGTTGGTGGAGGAGAAAGTCCACCAACACAACAGCAACAACACAACTCCATTCTATGCGTGTCTACTTTGGGGCAAGTCACAGTGTCACGGCTTCCAGGATTGCAAAGCACCACTCAATTATAGGCAGGGTACTGAGAGCGCAGGGTTTTGTCATTGTTATGGGCCAGCAAGCCCACTAGAAGGCTTGAAAGCTCTTACCAGCTCTTGTAAACGCAAGACTGTCACTTCCTGTATGGCATAGATCCACCTCATAGTTGGTCTTCCCTTCTTCTTCTGCCTTTGACTTTCATAATGGGATGATCTTCTCCACGTTGCACCCAAAGTATGAGAGCTTAGTGTCACTGTTTTTATTTATTTGTTTATTCATTTATTTATTTAGGAGGCTTCTATGCCGCCCCATTTGCCAAAGCCTCAGGGCAGCTCACATCAATAAATAAATAATCACAATATAAAAACAATATAATTTGACTCGACCTGGCCAAGGATATAAAATAAATAAATAATATTAACAATTAAAATGACATTTAAATAAAAAGGTCTTGGCCTGGAGCCGAAAAACGAATAACGACGGTGCCAGGCAGACCTCTCTGGGGAGCGCATTCCATAGATTGGGCACCACCGCAGAGAAAGCCCTCCTCCGGGTACTCACCCTCCTAATTTTCTTCACGGAGGGTTCCCAGAGAAGAGCCTCTCCCGCTGATCTCAAGGGACGGGCGGGCGGGCATATATGGACGTAAGCGCTCCTTCAGGTAACCAGGACTCAAGCCGTTAAGGGCTTTATAGGTCATAACCAACACCTTGAATTGGGTCCGGAGTTTAATGGGGAGCCAGTGAAGCTGACGGAGAACTGGAGTCATGTGAACATAACGCCCCGTCCCTGTCAGCAACCTGGCAGATCTATTTTGAACCAAGTATCCGGACCGTCTTCAAGGGCAGCCCCACATAGAGCGCATTACATAAGTCAAGTCGGGAAGTCACCACCGCGTGGGTCACTGTCGCCAGGCAGTCCTTCTCCAGGTAGGGGTGCAGCTGATGGATCAGCCGAAGCTGAAAGAAAGCGCTCCTCGCCACCCCTGTCACCTGAGCTTCCAGTGAAAGCTCTGGGTCGAGGAGCACTCCCAAGCTGCGGACCTTGTCCCTAAGAGGGAGTGCAATCCCATTCAGGACTAAGTTCAGGTCCCCTTCCCCGAAGCCCGATCCGCCAACCAACAGGACCTCCGTCTTGTCTGGATTGAGCTTCAGTTTATTGGCCCTCATCCAGCCCATTACCTCGGCCAGGCACCGGTTCAGCACAGCCACTGCCTCACCTGGATTTGTGGAGAACGAGAGGTAGAGCTGGGTATCATCAGCGTACTGATGATTCCACAGCCCACACCTCCTGATGACCTCTCCCAGCAGTTTCATGTAGATGTTGAAGAGCAAGGGGGACGGAATAGACTCCTGTGGAACCCCATGGATAGCTGCCATGGCGCAGAGCCATAGTCCCCCAGCACCACCTTCTGGTATCGGCCATCAAGGTAGGAGCGGAACCACTGCCAAGCAGTGCCTCCTACTCCCAGCCCCCTTAGCCTATCCAGAATGATACCATGGTCGATGGTACCGAAAGCCGCTGAGAGGTCCAGGAGAACCAACAGGGACGCACTTCTCCTGTCCTTCTCCCTGCACAGGTCATTGTACAGGGCGACCAAGGCAGATTCAGTACCGTACTCGGGTCTGAAGCCGGACTGAAATGGGTCCAGATAATCAGTCTCATCCAAGAATGCTTGGAGTTGTCCCGCCACCACTCACTCTAACACCTTGCCCAGAAACGGGATGTTGGCCACTGGTCTATAATTAGTGGCCATCTCTGGATCCAGTGATGCCTTCTTCAGGACAAGTCAGACTACCACCTCCTTTAAAGGGGCAGGTACCCGGCCCTCCCTCAGAGAGGCGTTGACCACTTCCAAGATCCAGGTCCCTATTCCGTGCTTGGTGTTGTTAATTAGCCAAGATGGGCAAGGGTCCAATAGGCAAGTGGTGGGATGTACTCTTCCAAGCACCTTGTCCATATCATCAGGCCGCAGTAACTGAAATTCATCCATCAGTTTTGGACCAGACGGCAACATTGGTATCTCCCTAGAAGCCTCTGAGTCAATCGTGGAGTAGACTAATCTTCTTTGGAAATTCTTTGGTGTGTTCCAGTAACCAACGTACATTTGCAATATGATCTCAAGTGCCTCTTCCCTTTTGGAATCCAACTTGGACATCCAGCATTTCTTGCTCCATATAGAAACATAGAAACAGAGTGAGTCAGAAGGGGTCCCCTGGGCCATCTAGTCTGACCCTCTTTGTTGCGACCCCTCAAACATCGCTTTGCTTGCGTGGGAGGTCAGTGCACCAGTTCTACAGTTGCTGCGCTCGTTTGCATCTCCTCTCTTGGGGACCAGAACACATATCGGATGTCTCCATTCTGTGGGCCGATGTTTCCTTGTCCATATTTGCTGCCATATTCCTGTCACACCTGAAGAGCGCAGGTGCATCTCAGCCTGGTCTCTCTGTTTGACCATCCCGCCCTGGGGGACCCTGCTGGGACACCAGCATAGTTTAAGAGTCCGGCCTCCTGGGCCATCGCTCTCAGCTTCTCCGACCCATTCAACCCTCCCGCCACGTCAAGGTTTGCATCCAAGAAGCCATATTTAAAGTTCAAAGGCCTTTAAATACCCTGTTATTGCCAACACTGATTGAAGCCAACAGTAGAAAATGCTGTCTGGCTGTTTCAGGAGCCCCTTGGAGGTTATGTGGTATCTATCCTGTGGTCTGGAGGGTCACATTCCTGCCATAAAGGACACAAGGACAAGTTTCCGAAGGCACGCCGTCTCCCGTCACAATCTGACAATGCAATGAGATCATCAGGATGCGTCTCTTGCCCACTTTCCATCCATAAGGTTTATATATTATCTCCAGAAAAGAGACCCTTCTCTCTAGCAGCGTCTGGATGCACGAGGCCAAGCAAAAAGCATCTAATTTGCCCAGGTTTTAAAGTCTGCATACCTCCTTTTCACTGGCTGACATAGTTTTCGACCCTTCCATTGTAGTGTATTTATGTGCATGTTCGTAATCACAGTGATTAGTGATTAACCTGAGCTTTGTGGGTGCTGCCCTGAAATCCCCCTTTCAGCCACAGGCTATAAATCTTAAAGAAAACTAGAATTTCCAGCTCTCGGGATATTATTGACAACAGTGTTTGGAAAGATGGACAAGCGGGGAGCTCTCCCTGTCTGGGGGTGCAGCCGGAAAGGCCCTTCGGCCGTAAGTCCCGGCCCCAACCTGCAGGGAGCCGCAGTGACGGGGCTGTGCCAACACACGCAGCCCCTGAGCCTGCGGAGGGAACAGTGCTTGCCAAAGCACCATTCTCGTTATTTTTAAGTTGACATTTTATTGCAGTTTGCCTATAAAATCTTGTTGGGGCAGCCAGTTGTTATTGGTTGTAGAGTTTCATTTTATTTTTAAAAGATATTATCCCGAAGGGAGTTTATTGCCAAATAAATATGTTTCTCATCAGGGCAGCAGAAGAAAAGTCCTTTTTATATATGTGTGTGTGTGTGTGTATTCTCTCTTTCTCCCACGGGAATATAGAAGCAGTTTAAAGCTTGGAATATTGTCTGGATTAGGGGGAGGAACAAGAAAAGTTAATAGCACAATTTGCAAGTGAAGTAATACACAACTCTGTCTAAGGGGGGCAGAATGTGGAGCATAAGACCATTGCATTCAGGGTCTAAAATGACATCATCATTATCATCATCTCTTCATTTGTATACCACCCCACAATGAAGCTGTCACTCTCTCTCTCTCAATCTCTCTCTCTCTGGTCTGGCTGGTGCCCCCACTGCCCTTTAGACCACATCTTGGTGCTCGTCTTCAGCAACCTGCTGTCCACAGCATGCAGCTCTCTGCTTATAGCAAATCTCCTGGCCTGGGTGGCTCCACTTGGCTGGGACGGTGGCAGGTGGGTGGGTGTTACCTCAGCAGCGATGCTGAACCGGGCGGCCGCCAGTTCGTTCTGGGTTTCAACGCTTGCCTGCTCCACAGGGAAGGCTGCAGCCACGTCTTCCAGCCTGCACTGAATTTTGAAATTCGGAACAGCCTCAGTAGTTGGGAAGTGAGACCTGTGACAAGCAGAATGTGTTAATTGATGGTGACTGAAATGTGAAAATGTGCTTTTTATGGTTTGCAAGATAGTGGAAGGAGCATTTTGCTTCACTCATTGGCTTATTATAAAATAGAGAACTTCAGTGCACGTCTGTTTTCTATGAGGAGGAGGATGCTGCGGGTGGCCAGTCCCAAACCTCCCCCAAAGCATCCAGAGAACCATGCTGGATCCCACTGAGGGTCTGCCTAGGCCAGCGCTGACCGAGTTCACATGACATGACCATCTCTCATGTGGGTTGTCATGTCACGAAACCCAGTTTGTTCCCCTCATGCTTTTCCCCCACTGACAAGCCACCCTGAAATCCCAGGGGCTGTTCCAGGGGTTGTTCAACCCATGATGGGCTGTGTTGTCATCTGCACACAGTGACCAATCCCAGCATGCCACACAACAAATGAGGCACGCAGCGAGACCGCAAGAAACCCCTTGCCTCTCCTGAGCAGGCCAGCCCTTCCAAAGGGCCCAGGTGCCGCACTGGACGGACTGCCACAGGCCAGCCATCTCTCTTTATTCTTGCAGCCCAGTGTGTTCGGTTTTGGTAATTTTTAAAAAAGAATGAGACCTCCTTACCCTGCTGCAGAGGTGTGCAGTTCTGTGTGCCCAAAAATAGGAAGCTTTGCCTGGTCAGTGCCTTGCGGGATACAAAAGTCACGGGTGCTCTCAGAGTCTCCTTACTCATGGCAGGAATGAACCCTCAGACTCACAGGGAAGATTTACGTTGCCTTGGACGCCGGCATTTTACTGGTGAGATCACCCAGGCCCCGTGCAGCTACTTATGACAGCATGCTACCAGTAGTTGTCCTCACTGCCAACTACAAGCTTTTAGAGCATACACAGAGTGTTTTAGAACCTTTAGAAGTCACATGACTTAGCGACTGATCAGGTGATGACAAAATAAGGGGAACCCAGTGAAAAACAGAGATCTGCAGAGCAGACTTAATACAATAGCCTTGATTACAAGAGATTAACATAAGGACCACTGAGGCACAGGGATTACTGGGGGTCTTGGCATGCAAATGAAGCTGATTGCAAATGAAGCTTATTTGTGCTCCTTATCAGTTTTGTTTGCTGTTAGCCCAAGTATAGCCTTGGGAGAGCCTTCTGCAAAGGCTTTTCCAAGCAAAGGTGGTAGCCTTCTCTTAAAGGAACAGCTTTGAAAACAAACCTAAACAGAAGCCTGGCTTGGGATTCTGATACAAGGGGTGCAGAGATGGTCCAGGTTTGGGTTTATAACACAAAGGCACATATAAACAACCTTTTTCTACCAGGATTTACCTGAATTTCCCCAACAGTGAATGTTGACCCAGAAAGGCTCCAGACAGGTGAGGTTCCTTAAATTTTGCTCTGATGTGTCGGCTGTCAAAGGCTGAACTGCCAAGTCAGAGCAGTGAGTGAGTTTTGTTGGCAAAAGGGTTAGCTGTATTGTTTTCCACCAGGCCTTCCAAAGTCTTTTAGGATACAAAGCTATTCATGCTTAGATAAAAACTCTACTACTCCTGACATTCCCCAGCCAGAGTTCCTGTGTTCTTCTCCTGCAATGCGGGTTCACGTCCTCTGTCTGATATCGGATTTTATACTCAGTTGGCCTGCTCATTCACTTTCTATTGTTGATGCATTGTGATCTTATTTTGAGCATTCCTGTTACTGCAGATTGCCCAGAGAAATTTGTGGCCTTCAATAAATCCACTCAAAAACACAGGGAAAATGGACAAGTCCAGGGTGTTCCTGTTTGTTTAAAATGCTCATGTTATTAATACGATCGGAAAGGCTTGCTTCTGAATGTAGGTTTGCTCCGTTTCACTCTCTCCTCTTTCCCTTTAATTGTGTAACTAGGGGCCAGTAGAAAGTGCTCCAAGCAAAGTCTCCAGCCAAGAAATCCTTTGATTTCTTTAACAGTCCCCAACTGGCCTGTAAAACATGAATTGCTTTTGTCCTTATAATAGGGCTTTGGAATTTGTGGACATTGGCAGGTGAAACTTTTGATGGAATGGCTGGAATTCTGATCCTTACTAATTGCTGTAATACAAACTGTTATTGAAGAGCCAGCTGTGGCATCATCTCCAATATTTCAAAGATGAAAGCAGGGAGGTGTTTACCAAGTCTTCTGTTCTAAACTGGAGCACTGCAGGAATTTCTCCTTCATTTTGCAATGGCTTGCCTTCTTCCATTGATTTCATTGCTCCGAGGGGTTTTGCTCTTTTGGTTAAAGGTTTACTAGGACAACATCTTTGTCCTGTCCACAGTAGGTCATGGAGAGTTGGAAATAAGCTTCGGCAGTTGCAGTGTGTGCCAAAGTGATCCGTGATGCAGGCATTGCGTGCCTGTACATACAAGCGGCCACACCTGGCAGCCCTCCTCTTCAGAGAATGAATGGCCTGCAGGACAGGACCCCAAAGCTGCAGGATCTTGATTCCAGCAAATTTTAGAAGGCCAAAACAGGGACAGTGAGTTACCAACAGGCCAATCCAAAGAATCAGGGCTTCTCAGTTTGGGCCACAAGTGTGACGTGAAACAAGCTGGTGTGGTTTAGTGTTGTCCAGCCAGCCACACCCTCCTCCAAGGACTCCATTACGCCCCCTTTCAGTTTCTCTCTACAACTGATGCTCAACATTCTGGTCTGCCTGCCTGCCTGCCATGCTGTCTTGCTTTCTAGGTTGTGTGCTCCCTTGCTAGGCTTTGAAAAAGCACTGCTTCAAATCCAGACATGCTGATATCCTTTTGACTCTGTTTCCGCTCCAATCAGCACACCGGTCTTCTGAGCTTGCCGTCAGAAGGGATGATTGAAGCATGTGAGCAGGTGCTGCCAAGTTCTAGGCCTGACCGAGAAGGGAATTACCTAGAGTCACGAATCTTACATGCCATTTCACATTTTCACCCCAAAGCTCGAGACACTTGGCGCATCATTCCTCAAGTTTATTTAACCCTTCCAAAAATGCTGATGTCTGGCTACTGAAATCCTCTTCTACTGCTACCACCTCCAAATCATTCAACAATTTCCGCTCTTTCAAACTCTTTTTAAGGCTTGGAAAGTCGGAAATAGTCGGATGGTGCAAGACCGGGTGAGAAGAGTGAAGAGTCAAATCTCAAATTCTTCATGACATCCATCATCCTGCCAGCCTTGTGAGCAGGTGCATTGTCCCACAAAAACAAAAGAGAACACCTTTCCGCAGGTGCACCTTTTCCTCACTGTTTTTCTCTCAACGCCTCCTTTAATTGGCACAACAAGTTAAAGTAGTGTTCTGCATTAACAATTTGGCCCTTCCGTGACAAGTCACCCTGAAATATTATCACTAGATCACACAAAATCCTTCAAAATCAACTTGGGGGTGTCCACCTGATTCCATTTCTTGTCGGCATTCAGGCATTTTCCCATCCTCCTGGCTAACAGCTTCTGCATAGCTGACTGCTCATGAATTATAAACCCAACACATTTCCTGGATATCTCTAGTGTCTCAGCAATTGTAGCTGAGAGTCGCTGATTTGCCTAAATCAGGTCATAAACATATTCAACAATCTCAGGAACTAACACTATTGAAGGCCCCTCCAGACCTTGCTGTTTGCCACAGTTGGCACAAGTTCGCTTCTTTATGATGAGCACTTCTCACTCACTGCTTGCGCCAAACACTCACAGAGTTCCTTTGGTGTTTTCTTCTTCGGTAATAGGGAGTTCTTGATGGCCCAGAGTTCAACACTTGAAAATTCAATAGTTTTTGTGGACGTGGTTCTGCCGATGATCTGGAAAAAGTAAAAAATTAGTGCTACGATCCTGCAAATTGGCACTTTAAAATATAAAATAGCCCTCTTTCCAACTACAGTGACAAATAATGCCCAGATTTTGGAAAGTGGGTTGGGCTGAGAACTTTGAGCACCCGCTCATTTGCTGGTCAAAGATCAGTAGCTCTAAAGTACCTTTTCAGCGACTGAAGTTAGGAGGGAAAAGGTTGTTTCTGAGCATGCCTGGAAAATCCCTGTTACAATGCCACCTAGAAATTTCAGGATCAAACTTACGAGAACAAATGGCAGCAAAAGAGCCAGTGTGGCATAGTGGTTAAGAGCATGGGACTGGGACTCAGGCGATCCGGGTTCGAGTCCCCGCTCAGCCATGGAGCCAACTGGGTGACTTTGGGCCAGTCACAGACTCTCAGCCCAACCTACCTCACAGGGTTGTTGTTGTGGGGATAAGATGGAGGAGGAGAATGATGCAAGCTGCCTTCAGCCCTTTGTAGGAAAAAGGCAGGATATAAATCACAATATAAATAAATAAACAATATAAAAGGATCTCCCAAGGAATTTGATTTATGATGCACGCAGAGCAGGCTTTTTCCCCATTCATCCTTCCTGCTTTTCCACACCTGCAATTGTTCTGTTTATGGTTGTGGGGTTCCCCTTTCTGACCTTAATAGCACCGTGTGATTTACTGAGTATGTTTGCTATACTCTCTATCCTGAACAGGACAGATCGTTGGAACACTGGACAGGAAATGCCCAGCTTTTGTGCAGAATTTCCCCAGAGAACATGCCTAAGCATAAATTAAGGAAGTCCAGCTGAAACGGACAATTCCCAGAGAAAGAACTTTTGTCTCTCTCTGGGAATTACCACTGGCAGAAAGAGGCAACCCTGCTTAGGAGGCCTCAGAAGTGCTCGCTTCCCCACCCCACCCAGCCAACGTTTTTCAGAAGCCTGCATGTTTGGTTCAGCCAACATGAGAGCCCCCAGTCAAGGTCTGAGCATGGGTTATCAAGGAACCATGGGTTGTCAATGTGTTTGTGTTGTCTGAACCCAGCTGCTTTGTAGCTTGTTAACCACAAACAACCAAAGAAGAAAATCAATGGTTTGTTCTTGGGTTGTGAACTGTGGGTTGTTCATCAGGATTTGTTACCTAGGTTGGATTCAGAAAGCACAACAATCCACCATTCGATGACCTGTACTCAAGCCATGCTCTGCCCCTGAGCATGGTTTATTCTGTGGTCGAAACCCAATCACAGCAATCAAGTGGGTGAAACTTTTGAGAACTGGCAAACGTCTCCTGCTTAATTTTGTGCAAGCCAAGTTGTTCTTAAAGCTGTGGGTGCGACCCTTCGGCTTGCGGGCCTCGTCTTGCCTTCTGGGTTTATTTATTATAATTTATTTATTAAAAGCTTTTTCTAACCCGCCCACCACTAGCATCTCGGGACAGCTTACCACGAAAATGAATCAGATCAACAGCCGCACAGCATCTAACGACTTACGATAATAAAACCCCAGCTGATATCATCTGAACATTAAAATGATGGGGAAACGAAAGGGTTTCCGCCTGACACCAAAAAGAATATAACATTGGCACCAGGCGAACCTCTCTGGGGAGCATATTCCATAGTCGGGGTGCCACCACAGAGAAGGCCCTCCTCCGGGTAGCCACCCTCCTAATCGCCTTTGGGGGGGGGGGGCTTCCTGGAGCAGGACCTCCACCTCAGATCTCAAGGGGTGGGTAGGCACGTAGGTGCTCCTTCAGGTATCCTGGACCCAAGCTCCCCCAGCTGGCCTGTGGACCCCACAAGGTGACACCCCAGAAATCCCCACAGTGGTGTCTTGTGTCAGGAGATTCCTGCCATTATCTCCAGTCACAGAGTGGAGATCAGACTGGCTGGGACAGACCGACTGGGGCTTTGGACAGGGGCAGGGGAAGCCGCACTAAGGCTGGGCACGGACACTGAACCAGCCCGGGATGGTGTGGTCTGACCAGCAGCAGCTCTCCGGGGCCTCGGCCAGAAACGGGTTCAGGTGATTTACTGGAGAGGCCAGGAATGGAAGGAGGGCGCTTTGCGAGAGAAGCGTCTGCTCTGCCATTAGGCCAGGGTGGGTGGGCGGGTTGAAAAGAAAGCCATCGCGCCCACCCCCTGGCTGACCTGTGCGGGACCGGGAAAGGGAGGGGGCTATGCACGTGCAGCTCACTGTGGCTGCATTCACACAACACAACAAGCCGCCCTGTGTGGGTACCCCCGTTTGCAGGGTTTTTTTAACCACAGTCTACCTGGCCGACTAGCAAGTGGCAGACTACAACAGATTAATAAAATAGAATAAAAATAGAAGTAAGAGTAACTGTTGCAGAGCATCTGATGTTAATTATAAACCACCAATTAAAACAGGCTAATAATTGAAATATTGGGAGAATAAAAAGGTTTCCACCTGACCCTGAAAGGAAAGAAGTGTTGGAGTCAGGTGAACCTCTCTGGGGAGCGTGTGCCACAGACAGGGCGCCACCGCAGAGATGCCCCCCTTCTGGGTAGCCACCCTGCTGATTAAGTTTCTACTTGATCGTGTTTCCATCCTTCCCACGCAGCCTTCCCATGGTTGGGATGTATCCCATCAGCCATGGTGCATCACTCCCTGTCTTTCTCCCCTGCCTCTTCCTCATTGGCCTGTGCATAGAGCTGGGTGGCCAGAGCGCCTCCTGCAGCTGCCACTCTTTCCAGGGGACTCTGTGGTAGCTGGGTACCAGCACTGTGGAAAAGCACCATCCTGGGCTCAAGCAACGCAACAAGCCACGCCGATGCAGAGAAACCACAGAACTACCTGTTGCTTCTTATGCTCTCTAAGGACCAAATCCACCACGGTGAAACTCCATGACTGAGTTCAAACAGCCCAACTGGCCAACCATGGCTTGTTGTGTCGTCTAAATTCAGCCTGGGTGTGCAGAGGCAGCCAATATTCGCCTGGGTTACTTTCTGGATCACTCACTGAGCTGTGCAGGCAGACACCCAACAGGTATGCTTATTCCCATTGCCCTACATTGGGAAAACTGTACCAGTTCGATATCTGCCTGCCCCATGGGAGGCCTTCCAGAGGCAAAAATAGATCCCTCTCCTTCGACTCAGGGAGCAAAATATTTTGGGCCAACAGCTTCAGGGGCTGGAATGTAGGGCACCCTCTATCCATCTGTTTTGCTGGTGAGAATCTTGCACATGTTTTTAAATGACAGAAATAGCAGCACCAACACTTTGCTTTTAACTTTACTGATATTCTAATCCTGTCCTGGATTTTAAAAAAATGGCCAGTTGGGCTTTACTGGGATGGCTGGCAGGGCTGCGGGGGAATGTGTATCCCCAAACACATGAAGCAAACTCACGGGCAACCCCCCCACCCCCCGGATTCAGGCTGGGCCACATGCTGGTCCTTTCACCAGCATGACAACCACACCACACTGGGTGGGTGTGCCAGCCTTTCTTTCTTGTTATTGTTTCTTCTCAGGCACCTTTAGCAGTCCCGAAAGACACGCAAAGGGAAGCAGCCATTTTTTGGCATCTCCATCTGTATTTCCATGCGTGGGGCTGATATCAAGGCACAGCAGCTGGGCCAACAAATAAAACTTAGCAACCTTAAGCATGGCCACTGCCCCTTCGCCACACATTTCGGGGTCTATGCCCGAAAGCCACAAACTTTCCACACAGATATTCGCCTCTGTTGCCTTTTTCTGAGGAAGTACGAGCTTCCATTTGGCGTTCCTCTCCTATAGGAAGGACTCTCAAAGTTGGCTGTGCAGCCACTTATTTATAAATACAGAGGTAGAAAAACCGGTGCCGAATTCCCCCACTGGGAGGGGGGAAATGATCATCAAACTATCTGATGCCTTTGCCTCAAGGCTCTCTCGCAGAGCTCACTTTCATAAAAAGGTGGGGCTCTGAGGCAGATTCCTGCATTTGCGGGCTTCTTCCAGGGAGATCCTCTGATCCTTCTGTGGTTAACCTCGCATGGCTGTAGGTTGTGGGCCCAAGCAGGTCTCCTTCCGTCTTCTGGGCAGGGCTGTGCAAGGACCGGAACGCTGCGGAGCGCTCGGTGCTGCTGGGTCTGCTAAAGGAAGCCAGGCAGGTGTGACAGACAGACACTATTTCTACTTTGCAGTTGCTAAGAACATTTCTCGGGCGGGAATCTTGTACCCGGGGCAGTGTGCATCTTATTACTTATCTGAGGAGTGCCAGACTCATTAAAGCAGAAGGTGCTGGCAATTGAACCTATCAGGTAGTTGTAATTTCTGAGCTAGACGACTGGCATGTTGCAACTGGTAGGAGAAAGGGAGTGGAAACACCGCTCCAACACTGTGTGTAAGAGGGATGGGGGAATTCTTGGCCCATCTGTGGAAGGGGCCAAGCTGAACTCCGCCATCAAAAGCCATGGGCTTTCAAGGACAGGTCGTGCCTCAAATTAAGCCAGAGGTGGGAAGATCGTGCCTCCACACAATTTCCCAGACACCCGGCTGGGAAAGGCTTTGAAGGAGGTGGCAGTACCAAGCAGACATTTCTCCAACTGATGGCAATGGATGCGGCTTGCTTATCTTTACCCGTTCCCCAAGACAGGAACATCCTCGGCTCCAACCTTTGGTCTGCAATTTAGTTTTGAAATTTGAAAAACTTTATCTACTTTCGCAGTGGGATGTGTGATAAGCAAAAAGAGACAGTTTTGACACATTTTCACTTGAGGGATGGGTAACCCGCTGTCAGCTCCCTGCAAGTCAGTAGCAGCAGCCTCGGGATTTAACGAACTGCAAAGCAACACATTCCCCAATGAGGCCGCTTCTCCCCCCGCCCCCCTGCCCCCGCCCCGGAGTGTAGGACTACAACTCCAAGAAGGGAGAATATTGTCCTATATTTATTTATTATTTATTTATTAAAACATTTTTAATAAATATATCACAGGGTGGTTGGATGGATGAAGAGATTCCAGTATGCAAAATTTTGAAATTCCAAATGTTATATGGTCTAGTGTTAGATCATATAAAATTTGCACCCAGGTTTGGCTCCTGATACAGGAAAGATGTAGTTTTAGAAACAGAACGAGTCAAAAGAGGGCTCGCGGGCCATCTAGTCTGACCCCCGGCTCCAGCCGGCTCCGCTCACGACCATGTGCATGTCCAGCCTTGAACACCCTCACCGGTGGGGCCTCAACCCCCTCCCGTGGAAGCCCATTCCACGCCCTCGGGGTCCTGACTGTCAGGAAGCCCTTCCTGGCATCCAAATTGAACCTTGGCTCCCTGAGCTTGGCTCCACTGGGGCACGTCCTGCTCTTCTCTGCAGGAGAGAACAGGTCCCTACCCACCTCCGTGTGACACCCCCTCAGCACTGTGCTAAGAGTGCTGGACCGGGCCTCAGGAGAGCTGGGTTCTAGTCTTCACTAAGCCATAAAGCCTACTGGGAGACATTGGGTCAGTCACCACTTTTCAGCCCAACCTACCTCACAGGGTTGTTGTTGTGTAGACGAAATTGGAGAAGATGAGAGCCTTATTTATTTATTTATTTAAAACATTTGTATGCCGCCTATTATGCTGCACCATCTCTAGAACCTTGTATGCCATCTTGACTTCCTTGTAAAAGGAAGATAGGTGGGAGATAAATGCAATGTAATAATAAGTGAATAAGTGCGGCCATATTTGCCCTCCTGCCCCTTGAGGTCGGCGGCAGAGGCCCTCCTCCAGGAGAGACATCAGAAAGCAAAGTTCCCGGAGGAGGGCCTTCTCTGTGGTGGCGCCCCATCTGTGGAATGCACTCCCCAGAGAGGCCCGCCTGGCACCGTCGTTATTTGTTTTTCGGTGCCAGGCCAAGACCTTTTCATTCAAACAGTATTTCAATAATGTTTAATATTTATAGATTTTAATTGTGCAGCCAGGGTGTTTCCTGGTTTTAATTGGAATTGTTTTATTATGTTGTATTTATTTATTTCTGTAAGCCGTTCCGAAGCTATGTAGCCAGGGGATGGCATATAAAAACTTTAAACAAACCAATAAATAAATAAAAATGATGAGCCGTATCAACTTAATATCAGTAATTGTGAAGGTGGACAAAGAGAGATTCTAGGCTGAGTAGTCCAGTGTAGGGATGCATGAAATTTGTTCCGTCTGTTTCATCCATGTTCCGTGAACGATCAGGCAGCTTTCATTTCGTCATCTGCTCATTGATGGAACTGAACGTTCTGCAGGAGCTGCCCCTTAGCACTAATGTTCATTTTCACAACTTCCCCCAGTTAAAAACAAAAACACTGGCCTGCCAGGCTGCGTGACTTGGAAAGACGCATGCGCTGGGGAATATCCGCTGGTCAGCACTCCAGAAATCCAATCTCATTTGAATCTGCTGCAGATTCTCTGACATCCGTACACCAGGGGGGCCTCGTGTAGGTGGGATGAGTAATGCACCCAACCTCTGCCTTCGTCTCCCCCCACCCACTGAACGATGCTCTCTCCTCCTCCGGCGCCTCCGTCATAATTGGCACCTCTTTCTCTTTTCTAAATCTGGCAGAAGGGCAATTTTTCTCATCAAGTAACATATTGTTTGGTACAAGCTCCCGTCGCATTGACTAATTTAAGCTCTGTGCCTTCTGCACACCCCAAGTGCCTCAACAGAGTTTGGCACAGTAACTAACGAGGTTGGAGCTACTTCTGGAGATGCAGATTTTGAAGTCTCGGCATCCGGGCGCGCAAAGACGCTCGCCACGTGGAACGATCTGAGGGAGAAGCTCCTGCGGAGCAACTGTATAAAAAGGCCTGCTGGATCGGGCCCAGGGTGAATCTAGTCCAGCATTCTGTACGCACGGTGGCAAACCCGCTGCCCACGGGATCCCTCCGGCAGGAATGCTGCAAGGCTGCCTCGGATAAAGGAGGGGGCACATGGCCAGCAAGGCTAGCAGCACAGATCGCTTCCTCCCTCACGACCCTGTCCAGTTTCCTTTTAAAGCCCCCCAGACTGGCAGCCATCCCCGTTTCCCACCATCTGCCAATTGCAACCCGGCTGATACTCTCAGTGGCTTTCAGTGCCGTGGACCATGGGACTCCTCTGGGCCCATTCTCTGAGTCGGGAGTGGGGGGACTCCGTTGCAGCGGTTCTGCTCCAACTTGGAAGACCACCACCAGAAGGTGGCGCTTGGGGAATATACCGGAGGTCAGACTAGATGGCCCGGGAGACCCCTTCTGACTCGCTCTGTTTCTCTGTCTCTATATTGTCCAGCCCTGTGGCTTCTCCAGCATGGAGCTCCTTGGGACTGCAATGGACTTGAGAACGCACTCTTGGGACAGAATCGTTTCATATGTAGGGGACGCCCTGTATTATTATATTGTAATTACGCTTCATAAATATTAATGATCATATTATTGTCAGTACCTTAGGCTGCCAGCAGGCTAAAAACACTGCCGGTTTGCTAATATTTTATCTAGGTTTTATTTTAGGGTTGTCTATGATGGGTTCCCCCCAAAGGATCCTGGACAGGGTAGTTTGGCAGTGTGTGAAAATTCTGTGTCCTTGAACCTGTGCCATGGATAACCCTGGAAGAGATGTGATGCCTTCCACTAGCTTAAATCTGAAAAATATGCCCTAAAACAGAGGTGCAGAAGCTTGGGCTCATGAGCCGAAAGCCGCCCTCTGAGGTTTCCTGGGTGGCCCAGCCCCTTTCCCCATCGCTTGACTGCTGATCCTTTGGTGTTTTCCTTGCTTTCTCTCCCCCGACCCACCTTTAAAAGTTGAGAGAAACTGTGCCAGTGCTTCTTGGGCTGTTGGCACTGCCCCCTTTGCTTTGGACCTGGCCCAGTGCAGAATATGGCCCACAAGACTTCTTGGAAAAGGCACTCGCAGCCCTCGGGTTGATGGCCATTGAGTAGCCCTGCCCGAAGACTTGGCAGTTCAGTCTATTTTATGCAGAGAAACTTTGTGCTTTTTTCCTAACACATGGAAAGTTGATTTGGGAGGGGGGATTTACTGATGGAGAGGGGGCAATGAACCCTGCTCGAAATCCATCGTCCTCACCAGGCTCATTCTTCTCCTGGAGGGTTCCAAGAGGAAATTTGGTACCGTCTTTGGAAATGTGCGGTGTTGAACAGCCGGCTGAGGTGGGAACGGGGGGTGGCTGAGTGGAGAGGCCCTCCTTCTTTCTCCCTGGGGCTGCTTCAGATGCTGGTAGCCCATCCACTCCCCGTGGTTGCCCACTATTTCTGGGTTGGGCTACGCTGATCATAAATGCATCTTTCTGCACCTAATGTGCACATTTCAAAAATTCAAGGAGCACCGGCCGTATGAGAGAGGATTTTTGGAATTGCAGCAGGGATGGAGTAGAAAAATTTAGCTTTCCTTCGCATCCCTCCTCTGAAGAGGAAAGACTTGCCTCTGATGACAGTTCCTGCACTGGCAAGAAATTTCCCAGTGGCACCAACGGGGGATTTCCTCCCAGTGAAAACGGTCTCCTTAGAGGAGAGCTTTTCCTCCTGACCACAGGAACCAGGTCAGTTTTCTTAAAGTACCAGCAGGTTCTGATCCGTATACACACTCCTGCAAATAACCTGGAACCAAATCTTTTAAGTTAGCTTTCCATTCAGTGTGGTGCCCTCTGTCTGCTTTGGGCTACAACTCCCATAATCCTTTACCACTTGATGTGATGGCTGGGGCTGATGGGAACTGTAGCCCAAAACACTTAGAAAGCACCGAGTTGGGCAAAGCTGATTTGCTTGCTTATTAGATTTATATCCCGCCTTTTGCTTACAAAGAACTCAGAGCGGCTTACATCATTCTCCTCCTGCTCCCAATCTTATCCCCACAACAACAACCCTGTGAGGTAGGTTGGGCCAAGAGTCGGTGCCTGGCCTGAATTCACCCAGTTGGCTCCACGGTGGAGGAGGGACTAAAACCAAATCACCTGAATCCCAGACCCACGCGCTTAACCACCACACTGCACTGGTCTAGCATCTTAAATGTCAAGAACAGCGCCTTGAATTGGGCCTGGAAACACGCTGGCAAAAGATGCAGGATGTCCCAGGGGGATACGACCCCATCTTCTGGCCTATGCAGGGACACAGCCGCTTTCTTCACCAAGAGAAGTTCTGGCGTCATCTTCAAAGGGAGCCCTAACAGACTGCACCACAGTGGTCCACTGAAGCATCTGTCTGAGTGTGAGAGTCTCTAAATTCCCTTTAAAGGGCCTCGTCCTAGAATCCTTCGCTTCCTATGAAACTTGCATCGAGTCCAATCTGGAATTGACTCAGGAAATGGGAAGAGATCTTTCTCTTTGCTAATTAAATTGGAATGAGTGTCAGACTGGAACCATTGCCTTGGAGTGCATGTTCTTATCCATCCTGAATGCTTATGTGACAGAAAAGTCATTTAATTCGAGTTGTTTGCAGTTCTCTTGTTCTGTTGCACTCAACCTCCATATCACTTGTACGCATCGCTCTGTAAAACTGTCCTTCGTAGAAGATACTTAGCTTATGAGCAGTGTTTACTGTAGGAAGGTAGATGTGTCAGAATTTTACAAAGGACTCTCCTTGTTCCAGTTATATGTTGGCAACACAGGGCTATAAACATTTCTCTTGGACATGCAGAAATACTGAAATCCAGCTGAGCCTCTTTGCAGCTGCCACCTCACGATGAGGCAGGGTTGGTGTCGCCCTGGATCGGACCCGGAAATGCCAATGTGCCAAGCAAATGTGCAAAGCACGCACTCGAGCACATCTTTCCTCCCTTTTGACTTCTGCATGTTCCCCCCGAGTGTTTATTCTCTTTATTCCTCCCATTTGGAATGCAGGTAAATTTCTTGCTTGCTGGCTGGCTTTCACCTTACTGAGAACTTCAAGGAATTTGCTGCACACTGCTAATGTTAGGAACTGGGTTCACCTGTCCAGAACTGCCACGATTTTCACATTGACCTTCGCCCATTGCACTTCGGATGAAGACTTTTGGGTTCAGGGTATGTTGCGGGACATGAGGCAGAGCTGCCTCTCCTGACAACAGTTCTACACAAACACAACACACACACACACAAGCCTGCTCCTCATATTTCTGGGAAAATGTAGCCTTACCACAAAAGCAGTCCTGCTTTGAAGCTTCATTTGGAGTTAATGTTGCCCTGCTCATCACAAGTTAATCCTGAGAAATGCCTGCCAGAATCAGAGGCAGTGCACTGGGGAGCCTTCTTGCCCATCTGCGGCAAACAAGAGGCTGGTGGAATGACCTTTGGTTTGGTCCAGAGATGCTCTCTCCCACTGTCTCTCTCTCAACCTCAATCCCTCTCTCTAATAAGCAGTAATTCCCTCCAACTACCAGGCAAGCCTTCCCAATATGACTTCATTTGGCTTTAAAAAGAAAACCAAGAAAAGCATCTCAGATGTGCTCTTGTTCTGTTACTTCTGCTTTCAGGTGTCTTTCAGCTGGTTTACTGGAATTTTATAGTGTTTTTATTGTACCTGTATCTCTATTTTTTACAGTATCTTTCCGTATTTTTGAGACATTGTTGTGAACTGTCCAGCGAGCTTTCATAATTGACTAATATAGAGATGATGATGATGATGATGATGATGATGAAGCCTAATTTCTCTTGGAGCCCCACCTCCCCAGAGGAGGCGGCGTGCTTTGCCCAGGACGGGCCTCATTTCCATGAACTGCCCTTTATCTCCCCAGGAATGCAGGAACTGCCGCTTCTCGGCGGTGCCAGGGCAGGGCCTTCCTCCGGCTGTTGCACCTTCCACAAAGCCTCGTCTGCACATTCGCTTACCCAAATTTGCACCCCGTGTGGTTTTGCCAAGGTGCCCAGTCATGCGCCTTCTGCAGGGCCCCCTTCCACATCTCCGTGCCAAGCCGCTTCTGTCTCTTCCGTCTTACCAGATGTGGAGGCCCCCAAAGCCGCACCTTTGGGGGATCTTTAGACTGGCCTCATGAAGCCAAATATGAAGTCGTGCAGCTTAAAATTGCAAAATAACCCAGCAGCCACCTGGACCACCTCCCTGCTTTTTCCCTACCACTCTGGCCTGCATCCCTCCAGCTCACCCAACAGCAGGACTGTGTCGCTCCTGCAAAAGCCCTCTATTTGAAGGGTGCCGGGGGCCCGTCCTTTATATGAGGGTATCCTCTGTTTGAAGGGCTGTTCTGCCCAAGTCAGGCTAAGAGATCAAGAACCAAGATCAAGAAGGGAGAAAGCCGCAGTGCCCCAAAAATCTTCCCTCGCCAGTTAGTCCCTCTCCTGAGGTCGAACAGCCAAACCCTCCAGGACCAGGACCACCATCTTCGCCCCCCCCCCCACTTCCCATTGCCGTTTCTTCCAAAAACTGTGATCATTATCCCCAGATCAGCATGTATAGCTGCAAATTAGCCTGTGCATATTTTGTGCTAATTGGCACACGTGTGCGCGTGCACCTGCCTGTGTCCGCCCCCTCCTGCAGCGTGTGGATGTGGCCGCCCCGCCTGGCGTTGGCTGTTGTGGGTTTTTGTCACGGCTTTCTGGCCCTGCCTGTAGGAAAGCGGGAAAGGGCAGGGGGCCGTGTGAGCAGCTCAGCTGGGGGCACAGATGGTAAAGGCTGGCGTGAACAACAAAACCAGCCCCGCCCCCCCCCCCCCCCATGCAGCCCTGTAACTCACGAGCGTGTTTCATGCATCTCGGGCAGGCCAATAACAGTGCTTAGTGTCTGGCAGCCGGGAGCCACACCAGCGATGCAGAGGCCCGCATGCCTCCCGCCAGCAGTGGGTGCCTGATTCCCAAGGGAAGCTACTAATTATGGCATTATATTTCCTGAAAGGCTCCACACGCTCTCTGGTGCGGCGCGGAGCAGCAGCAAAGCGCTCTGCTTTCATCTCGAACCGCTTATTACGCAGGGGTAAAAGGCCTCCCGGAATGAGAGAGTCCTAGAATCGCAGGCTGGAGCGGCACACCGCACGCAAGTGCTCGTGTCCGCACACCCACACCCACACCCACACACACGTGAACGCAGGCTTTGCTGTGTTGCAGGGTGGGAAGGTGAGCGGCAGGCGGAGGGGCCCGGATGCAGCTCACCGTCAGTAACCTTTTGGATTAAGGGGACTGACGCTTCTGGGGCGTTCTGCATTCTTGCTGCTTCTCTGGGATAGAGTGGTTCCCATATAAGCATAACCTAAAAATGGTGCACGTGTTATTTTTCTTGCTTTTCCATTTTCACACTTGTATTGCTCCACTTGGCTTAGTTTTCTGGCTCCAAAACACTCCATATCTTCTTCTCTTCTCTTCTCTTTTGAGAACTTGGGAACGTCACCTTGCCTCCCACACCTCCATCAGACGGTGCCCAAATGCACAACAGTTTTATTTAAGACCTTTTTATTTAAAACTTATTTTAATTGTTAATTTATTGGTATTTATAGGATTTTAAATCTTTTAAGCTGAGATGCACCGGGTTTTAATATTTTTATTGTATAATTTGTTATATTTGTACATTTTGTTCTTGTTGTGAGCCGCTCCAAGGCTTTGGTGCGATAAGGGCGGCATAAAAATGTTTTAAATAAAAATAAATAAAATAAAATAAACATTGCCATAAAATGCGCACTAAAATGGAGTGGAAGCAAGAACCAGAGCAAGTGTTTTGAGGCAGCAGCTGCAGGTCAGGCAGATGAGCGACTGGCAGAGTAACTTCAGACCCTCACTGGAGAGGAGGGCCCCTCCACCAGGCCCCTTCTTCGAGCTCAGGATGGTGTGTTCCACCTGTGTCGGACTACAGGTTCCATCATCCCTAGCCCACTTGACTGCCTGGACAGGGGGGGAATGGCAGCTGAACACATATCTGCAGGACCCTGTGCTGGAGAAACCCTTTGGGACTGATCCTTCCTGGGAGACCAGGCCATAATCCCAAGTCCATGCTGGAATTACTGCGCTCTCCCCTGTGCTTCTAGACGGTCCATCCCTGAGTGACGGGCAGGTGCGAATGCGCCTTGTAGGTGGCATGCAAACAGACAAGCAACCTCACTTCCTTTCCACCCGCTTTCCCCTGCCCCATAATTCCCAGGCTGCAACGCAGAGCAAGACCAGGGCGAGTGGCCTTGTTCTTCCATCTTCCCCACTGTTTGCCAGTCCGCCCTGCCCTCCTTCCGTGGGTTGGAGAAGACTGAGCAAAGAGTTTGCGTTTTAATGCAGAGGCATCTGGTTTCACACATCCAAGCCACTCTGCAAATTGAAATTCAATTATCTTACATAATTCACACTTCTCCAAATTTTGCAATGGACTTCTCCATTTCAAAGCAAAGAAAAGTACCCATGTCTGTGCATTAGGGAAAACCACAGTGCAAAATGCATTTTGTTAGGAAGACCGCTAGTCCTGAGAATAAAATGGCATGAATCATAGACTAATAAAATAGTAGAGTTGGAAATGCATCCAAGGGCATCGAGCACCAGCCACCTGCTCAAGACGGGCCCTAACGAGTGCCAAACGGAGGGGAGTCCCACTGGCTTAGAAAACAGTCTCCCTACACTTCAGAAGAAACCAAACTTGAGAAACTGAAGAAAACTGAAATGGGAAGATTCATCCGTCTCTATTTAATAGAATCCTAGAAGAGTAGAGTTGGAAGGGGCCATGAAGGCCATCAAGTCCAAGCCCCTGCTGTTGCAGGACACCAAGTCACACCACCCCACTCAGATGGCTGTCCAGTTTGAGTGTCTCCAGTGCGGGAGAGCCCACCCCCTCTCCAGGCAGCTGGTCCCACTGTCGTCTTGCTCTGACCGTGAGGAAGCTTTGCCTGATGTCCAGCCTGAATCTGGGTTGTCGCAACATGAATTGATTATTCCATGTCCTACACTCTGGCGCCAACAAGAAGTGATCTTGACCTTCCTCTTTGTGACAGCCTTGGAGGTGGTTATGGAGGGATCTCATGTCCCCCCTCAGTCTTCTCTTCTCAGAGCTGAACATGCCCTGTTCTCCCAGTCTCTCCTCACAGGACAGTGTTTCCAAGCCCTGGATCATTTTGGTTGCCCTCCGCTGGACCCTTCCTAATTTACCTGCATTATTTCAGAACAGACTAGGCTGAACTGTAGAGGGAATCGGCCCTCTCCACAGCTTGCTCAGCTTGTCCATTGATGGTTGGCTAATCTCAATGGAAGGAAAGATGCTACAGACAAAGTCCTTCTCAGCATATAGTGAAACTGTGGAATTTGCTGCCATGGGAAGTGGTGATGGCTGCCCATCTGGTTGGCTTTAAAGGGGGATTGGGCAGATTCACGGAGGAGGCAGCTATCGGTGGCCACTAGCCTTGCTGGCCAGGTGCTCCCTCCTTGTCCAGGGGCGGCCTGCCTGCTTGCACCAGTTGCTGGGGAGCTGGGCAGGAGGGGGTCTCGCCCCCGTCCTGCTGGGGGGATCCTGGGGCAGCTGCTTTGCTGCCCTGTGCGCAGAGTGCGGGCCAGATGGACCTTGGGTACGATCCAGCAGAGCTGGTCTTCTGTTCTTAAGAATGCAGTTGTGGGCCTCCCTAAACCTCTCTGGCTGCGGACAGGCAATGTGTCTCCCTACAGCCAGACCCAAAGACACGTTGTCTCCCCACTTTTCTACCAATCATGGTTCCCTGTGTGAGTGACTCCCCCTACAGGTCAGGAGGACATACTGCGCCCAGAGCCTACTGAGAACAAATGGCAAAAGCAAGAAAGAAATGAGAATATGCCTTCATGGCCTGGCTGAGATGCAAAAAATAACCGGTTCACTTCAAGTCTCACAATACCTTCGGTCTGATGAAGCCCTCTGGAAACTGAACTTCTGCCCTTTGTGAGCTTTCACGAAGAACAGCTCCCTCGGCAACCTGGGAAAGTGTTATACTTCTAGACTGTAAGAGGGACAGAACCCGTCAAGTCTGACAGAGCTTTGGAACAGGAGAACCACGATCCTTGTTAACATCGCTGCTAACCCCACGTTCAGCTGCAAGAGAGCATCTCATTCTCATTCCATGTCACACAAGATGTGTTTCTGCCTCCAAGCTGGGCTCTCTCCCTTGCTACCTCGGTAATATCTCCTTGATGAAACACCAGAATTCCCGGCATGCGGCATTTTCTTGTCCAGTTCATTTTCTGCCACTTACAAGGGACAGGGCAGGGCTGAAAACACAACGGCGTGGTGTGTTCAGGAGCTGTGTATGGTGTCATTCAATGTACTTCTTCTTCCAGACACGAGCAGTGGGACCATGAGCTCCAGCAAGCGACAAGAAACAGCCTCTCTCTTGTTTGGTCTTCCTTAATTGTCTCCGTGCTCTTCCTTGTGAAGTGCCATGCAATTTTTTTCCTGCACTAAGTTTCATTCATTTCCCTTCCCTCCGCCCTGTAATGTTAATGAACATTTCGCGTTTTAAGCAATTTTGTAACTAGCGCGACCCAATGCAATGTGCGATTAAACATTCTATGTTAAATCTTTAAAACAGAGATCTGTTCAGCTTTGCTTTGGAAGCCAGTGCAGGGTGGTCTATTGAGGATTCCTTTTATATTACGTACGTCCAAAATTTAGTTATCTTGCTATCTAATTTTCTTATTTTCTCATGCATTATTGTAATCAAATTTTAAAACAGCGCCGCATACAGCTGGAGATAGGACATGCTGTGTAACATGTGTTATAGTGGCAGGGGGCCGGGGAGAGGAAGTGCTTAGACTTTGCAAAAAAGTTTGGTGTGAGAACAGGGACACTTTTAAGTACTCATGACTGTCCCTGCAACAGTTCAGAGATGAAAATAGGCTGTGGAGGATGGGTGGGTGGTAGTCACGACATTTTCCGTGCACTGTGCAGCTGAGTCCAGAATTATAGCAAACAAAGGCTTGTACATATCTGAATGGAGTCAGAAATCTTTCTCCTTCTCTTGTACTGCTAGAACTCAGGTCATCTGATAAAGCTAATTGGTGGGAGACTTAGCGCAAACCAAAGTAGGGACTTCATAAACGATGACACAAAGCTAATGGCCAAGACATTAAAGGGGCAAGCCTATGAATGTTTGTGGGGGAAAGGCTGGGCGTTGTAGGGCATGTTTTCAATCTAAAGCTGCCTTGGGTCCTATCCTGAAGGCCACTTTAATGTGCAGGTTTTTATCAATGCAAAGAGGGATTGCTGGTTATGTGTGCGGTGGAGGGAACCCTGATTCTTGTCTGGACTGCAGCAGGCAGGGAAAGGAAATTCATCCGTGGAAGGGGCTCCTGGCGTTGTGCCGTACAGGCTTCAAGCTAATCTTGTGCAAGATAATCCATCCCAATCTAACATGGTGCCCTCCAGGTTGGACTGAACTCCCAACCACTGCCCAGCTGGGTGGCTGAGACAGCCTTCGGCCTGATCCGGCCAGGCACTTCATGCGTGTGGATTTCTGCCTGGAAGGCCTGGAGCTGACAACAGAGACCTGGTAGGAAACTTGCTGTTCCTGAATGACTAAGGCCAAAGGTGGTAGATAACGGAGGCTGTGATACAACCAAATGTTGTGGTTGTTTAGCCACAAAGTCGCGCCTGACCCATCACGACCCCAAGGACAACATTCCTCCAGGCCTTCCTGTCCTCCACCATGGTGGGCATGTGGTGAGCAGAGTCAACTGGATCTGGGGGTCAGACTAGATGACCCGGGAGACCCCTTCTGGCTCACTCTGTTTCTATGTTTCTATCCCCTGGAGTCCACTTAAGCTCACGTCGACTGCTTCCGTGACTCCATCCAGCCACCTCATCCTCTGCCGTCCCCTCCTTCTTTTGCCATCTATTGTTCCCAGCATTAGGCTCTTCTCCAGGGAGTCCTTCCTTCTCATTAAGTGGTCAAAGCATTTGAGTTTCCTCTTCAGGATCTGGCCTTCTAAAGAGCAGTCAGGGCTGATTTCCTTACAACCCTATTAGGGGAGCCATTCACCCCACAAGTGTATCCTGGTGCTTTGCCCCATTCTGTTCTCAATCTCTGGGCAGTGCTTGCCTGCATAGGATAGATTTTGCACGGGTCTGAGGATTCCCCCACCCCAAGCCCACTCCACGAATGGGTAAAATACCCACCAACATCACTTGGAGATGGATAAGAGTTGGTGTTTGTTGTTTTCAGAACTGAAGTGTTTTGGGAAAGGGATGTTTTCCCCTGGGCTGTATACTTCATTCTGGACAAGCAGGTTTTGCACAGGTTGTTCTTGTTTCAGAAATCTGCAAAACCGAGGCAGCTTGCTTGCCTTCGGCTCCCTTAAAGGACTGCAGGTTCCTAGGCTGCACTACTGGGTTCCTTATCTACTTTTTGCTCTCTGCTCTTTTCCTCTTCTTTCCCCCATTGATGAGAATCTTTGAGATCTTCAGCTCAGATGTGCTTTCACACTAACTTCCCACCACCACCCTGCTTTCCAGAAGGATCTTTGTAAAAGAAAGGTTCCCAGAGAATCGTCTCTGCGGTGTTCTTTCTTCCTACTTTCCAGGGTTCAGTAAGACTTCTTCCAGATGCACTCGGCCACAGTCTCATTTCCCCATTTTCGGTGAGGCGTGAAGCTTTCGGTGAGGCATGCGGGGAAAGGCCCAGACACGCCGAAGCCAAACAGACTTCCAGGAACGCTCTCGTGAGTCCCACTTCCTTTCTATAAATAGCCACTGGGAGGCTGAAGACAGCTGCCGTGCAGCACCGATGAAATAAAGCCTCTTCCAAGCATGGCCAAGGTGGGCCAAACTCGGCACGCTGTGGGATCTCCACCACCAGCTTCTTCTTTGCTGCAGAGCTATCTCAGCATGTGGAGTACCCAGGACTGGCCCACGACATTTGCACCTCCACCAAGTCAAGGCGGGGGGTATTCAAGCCCAGCCAAGTTCAAGCCCTCAGTCCGCCCTGTAAGTAAAAACAAGGGGAAAAGAAATCTAGCAACTAGTCAAAAGGAGCCAAAGTTCAATTTGGATGCCAGGAAGAACTTCCTGAGTTAGGACCCCGAAGGTATGGAATGGGCTTCCACAAGAGGTGGTTGAAGCCCCCTCGGTGAGGGTGTTCAAGGATAGGCTGGACGTGCACATGGTGGGCATGTCATGAGCAGAGCCATCTGGAGCCAGGGGTCAGACTAGATGGCCTGGGAGGCTCCTTCTGACTCGCTCTGTTTCTATGGCTTCCAAGACACCTAAAATCTGTGGTATGAAGCAGTTCCTGGCTCTCCTTGTCTCAGGGCTGCTTCTGGGGGCAACTTGTATTGCAACTGAAGTACTGGGGCGGGGGTTGAGAAATGGGAGGGTGCTGTGCACTGACTTCCCCAAAATCCATCTTGGTCAGGTGGGAAGGCCCAATATTCTAAAGAACAGCTCTAATGAAAGGTTCCAGGTAAGTGGTGCTAAGAAAGGACTCCACCTGTAAAGGGCAGCTGGAGCAGATAATTCTCATGTGCATTGGGGTAGGCAGAAAGAAGAAATTCAGATGTTTTAGATAGCAATTCCTATCATACCTGCCTGTAGTCCATGTTGACATGTGTTTCTGGGAGTTGAAGTCCAAAACACCTGAGGTCTCCCTTCAGCACTGAGCTAGATGGATCCCTGGGAGCTTCATGGTTTCATATTTAACCCGAGTTTATATTTGAAAGGACTGGGCATGTTCAGCCTTGAGAAGAGAAGATTGAGGGGAGATATGATAGCACTCTACAAGTACTTGAAAGGCTGTCAGCAAGAGGAAGAACAGGATCGCTTCTCAGTCATCCCAGAGTACAGGACACGGAATAACAGGCTCCGGCTGCAGAGAGCTAGGTCCCAGCTAGATATCAGGGGGAACGTCCTGGCTGTCAGAGCAGTACGAGGGAGCGCATGGCTGGGCAGGGGCTGGGCTCTCCCACATAAAGGCACCCAAGAGGCAGCTGGATCGCCATAGGAGAGGAGCAGTTTAACTGGGAGTCCGGCACTTAACAGGAGCTTGGACTTGACGGCCCCTGGCAATTCTACCATTCAATGATTCTACAGTTCTGCGATTCTATACCGCACCTTTCCATTCTGTAGCCTATGTGGCTTGTCAGGTGTTTAGACCTTCGATGCAAAAGCCACCCCGAAATCCCTTTTCCCCAGCCTGAAGCAAGATGATAAAGACCTTAGCAGGTAGGATAATCCTGCTGGTGTCGAAAGTGCTGAACTAGGTGGTGCAGCTGAATAGCCTGGCCTGCTAGAGAGCAACTTCTTCCAGCACAGAGCTAATCCTTTCTCTCCCTCCTGGACCATTCATTTAACGTGATCTATTGCCCAAGCTGCAGAATCCGGAGAAAGGAACCCAGAAGCCTTGACACGCTTGTCAATAATTAATACCTAGAGAGTTAAACTGGGCTGCAGATTCTCAGATCACTTCCTTCCCTATTCTGATGAGATTATTGTATTTCTATTTAAAGTCTAGTCATTGGGTCAAAATTTGCATCCACACATATACGTCTGCATTTGCACAGCTTATGCAGTGATGGGTGTGAAATTCAGGACTGAAAATGCAAACTGAGCCACTTAAAAGAGGGACCGACCGGACAATTTCCTGGAAGCTATCGGTGTTTTCGGGTCCTGAGTAGGGCTCAGCAAAGAACCCATTTCAGGGAGACAAACCAATGAACTCCCTTCCTTGTTTCAGTTTGGACTCCAGTCTGCTCTGCAGTGACACAGAACACGAGTTCCCGGTGACCATGCACAGGGTTCTTGGGACTCAGCTCCCTGCACTGTGCAAGCAGCCCCGCCAGCCACCGGGAATGGCAGCTGCGCCCTCTGGCTGTGCCCCTTCCCCTGCACCACTGCCGGGGAGGGAGGTTGGCTGCCAGGAGCAGCAGCTGGGGAAGGATCCCAGTGGTGCAGCCAGCGGTCTGTGGATGTTGCAGACTCCTTCCAGGCTCCGCTCTCTTCCTTAAAGAGGGACGAGCACCAGACAGTGCTGAGCACCAGTGCCAAGCCCACCTGTCTGATGGGCAGGGGCAAGCCAGAGGTCTGCAAATCCCTAGACCTGATGGCTCTGTATTTCCCCTGGTATCAGAGCTAGCATCATGCATCGGTTGCTGGGGAACAGGGGTGGGAGGGTGCTCTTGCGTTCCAGTCCTGCTTGAGGATTTTCACAGGCAGCTAGTTGGCCACTGTGTGAACAGAACGCTGAGCTAGTGGGAATTTGGTCCAAAGCACGTGGCTCTTCTGATGTTCTACTGGCCACACTTAGCAGCCACCCGACATCACTAGGAACATTGTTCATAGCCAGTCTTCGGATTAGGTTATCACTTTCAATCCCGGTGACAGTTCAGGTGCTTTGTCTTGATCAGATAATATTGCCACAGGTGGGTTTCAGTCTAGAGCTTCTCCAGGAGGACTGAAAACACTTGCGGGGAAATAGAGATATCCAGAAGATTGCCTCATGAGCTTCTATGGCGGTGTGCAAGTCCTCCATGGCCCAAATGACACTGTTGTGGTTCACCATCAAATTGTCCTTGACCTACAGCAACCCCACGAATGAAAGTCCTCCAAAATGGACTCGCCATGACAGCCCTGCTCAGCTTTTCTAAGTTCAAGGCTGCGGTTTCCTTTATGGAGTCCACCCATCTCATTGTGAGTCTTTTTCCCGTGCGCCTTCAACTTTCCCTGTCATGAGTTTTGCCTTCTCACCTGGAATGCTGCATCTAGTCCTGGGCACCAAGATTTAAGAAACATGCAGGTGAATTAGAAATGGTCCAGTGGAAGGCAACAAAAATGATCCAGGGTTGGAAACACTGTCCTGTGAGGAGAGACTGGGAGAACTGGGCATGTTCAGCCTTGAGAAGAGAAGACTGAGGGGGGAAATGGTATCCCTCTATAAGTACCTCAAAGGCTGTCACAGAGAGGAAGGTCAAGATCTCTTCTTGCTGGTGCCAAAGTGTAGGACATGGAATAATCAATTCAAGTTGCGACAACCCAGATTCAGGCTGGACATCAGGAAAAGCTTCCTCGCTGTTAGAGCAATGTGACAGTGGGACCAGCTGCCTGGAGAGGAGGTGGGCTCTCCCACACTGGAGACATTCAAGAAGAAACTGGACAGCCACCTGAGTGGGATGGTGTGATGTGGTGTCCTGCAAGAGCAGGGGGTTGGACTCGATGGCCTTCATGGCCCCTTCCAACTCTACTCTTCTGTGATTCTCTGATTCTATAGAATCATAGAATTACAACATCCTGAATTACATCCGGAATTGTGCCTGAATTACAACATCCTCGGTTTCATCATTTTTGCTTCTAGGCCTGATTTGAGCTAAGATCCCCTTGTTTGTCTTCCTGCCGATCCAACATATTCTGCATATCCTCCAGCACCATGTTTTGGAGACACTCATTTTCTTCTTGCCAGCTTTCTTTCCTGCCCAGTTTTCACACCCATCCATAGCGATCAGGAATACATGAGTGTGGATGAGCTTGGCCTCAGCCTCCAGTGAAGCATCCTTAAACTTGATTATCTCTTCTAGTTCTTCCACCGCTGCCCTTCCAAGTCTTTTTTTAATTTGTTGACTGCAGGCTTCCTTTACAGTGACAATTGAGCCAAGACCCGTGAAACCTCTCATGATTTCTATTTCTTAATTATTAACTGTAAAGTTCCTTAATTCTTCTGTGACAAGATTTTTATTTCTCTAATATTCAGCCTCAGTTCTGCTTTTGTACTCTTGCAAAATGACACTTAACTGTCAAATGATCTCAGATAGTGTGTATTTGAATCCCCTCTGATCTAAATCTCCAGAAGAAGAAGAAGAAGAAGAAGAAGAAAAAGAGGAAGAAGAAGAAAAAGAGGAAGAAGAAGAAAATTCCCTTCTGATCTGCATGTTATAAAGTTGGTTTAGTCTTCTTGGATCTGAGAGGTTTATCCTGCTTCGGTACTTAATGTTGCTGAGGCATTGTTTCCTACCATCAAATGGAAGCAGGATTGAAATGCCGCTTTGACGTGGCTCTTGTTTACAAGAACTGAGCAGGGCAGTGAAGGACAGGAGATCTGAGAGGTCATTCATTCATGGGGTTCCCATAAGTCAGAGACACCCTGACGGCACTTAACAACGCGGTGGCATGACCCTTGCTGTAGCTGCATGTTATCAGGCCACGGACAGAAGCCTTCTTTAAAGTTTCCTCATAAGTGTGCCTCGTTCAGCAGATGCCCCCTGCCGCTTTAATTAGAAACTTTCTGCTTTTTTTGTTCGTTTGTTTTATTGCCCCTGCAATTGCTTCTCGTTCAGCAGAGAGCATAATGAGGGGGATATATTGACTATATTGCTTTGCATCCAGAAGTTTCTCAGTTCAAGGCCTGACATCTCCAGGTAGGGTCAGGAAAGAACCCTGCTTTCCTTGGAGAATGGCTGTAGGCCAACGTGAATGGACCAAGGGTGTGAACATGGAACATTACTGCCTGTCCCATAATTAGTCAGTTCCTGTTCAGCTGGGCAGGAAAAGAGGACTTTCTTCACAGCTTTCTGCTTTATTGATTGATTGATTGATTGATTCATATCCTGCCTTTTTCCTACAATGGGCTCAAGGCAGCTTACATCATTCTCCTCCTCCATCTTATCCACAACAACCCTGTGAGGTAGGTTGGGCTGAGAGTCTGTGACTGGCCCAAAGTCACCCAGTTGGCTCCATGGCTGAGCGGGGACTAGAACCCAGATCGCCTGAGTCCCAGTCCTGTGCTCTTAACCACTGCGCCACACTGGCTTTACATTTCCCAAAACAACGCTATTTCCTCCTTGTAAACAGTAAAGAAAGCAGTAGAGGAAACTAGTAGAGGGTAACTGGAACTGACTAATTAGGGGTGCACTGCAATGGCCCCCACCTTCAGTGCACATACGCCTCTGAGTTTGGTGACTGAAGGCACCCACTGGCTGGAGCAAGATGTGCCAGCGGTTCTTTCTGCCACCACCACGCCTCATCCAGTGCTTTTTAATCTAAATGGACCTTTTTGTCTCGCTAGATAAAGTGCCAGGGAGGGGAAGCTGGGGCACGGAAAGGGACCGGCATACAGGGAGGGTCCCAGCTCCTCTCCTCTCCACCTGCTGGCTTGCTCCTTCTCCCTCATGCCAAAGGAAATGTGTCTTCTTGGAGAAGAAGGTGGAACAGTTCTTTCCATTCCAGCAGTGAAAGGGGGAGAGCAGGACTTGTCCTTTGGACTCCCAGGTCATGTGACCTCAGTGCTGGGACTCCAAAACATCCTATGGCTTCCCAGATGAAGTTAGTAGGCCCAAGGATTGTGCCCTAGGGGGAAATAAAGGCTTACTGTGTCCCGTTGCAGAAAAGGAAGTACTGCGGGTACAGAAGCTGCAAGGAGGAAACTTGCAGCTTCTGTAAAAGCCTCGTTTCCCTGAACAGCAGCAAAACTGTGAATTGCTGGGCCGTATGGGACAGTCTGGAGTTACAACAGCTGCCCCCCCCCACACACACACACACAATCACCACAAATTCAACTGGAGATGACTGGAGAAAACACACAAAACCCAGGAATGTGAAAGGTTAGCAACAACGTTGCCGGGGTTGTCGTAAAAAGGGAGTGAGTGAATAAAAGATGGCAATGCCAGACTAAACAGCCGTGTGGGAAGCAAACCTAATCTGTGCTCTCCAGCTCTGCATTTGCTACCCAACCAAGCTGCATTAAATCCTTTGGTTAGTTGCATTTATTATGCTGAATTAAGAATGCTTTGAGTTCCTAGAGAATAGCCGTATAATTTCCTTTTATACACTATATAAAAATGTAAAGGGTATTTTTGAATAGCATTAACATTAAATCATAAAATGTGGAAAAATAACAAAAGGGGAAGGTACAGTAGAAAAGAGAAGCTAAAAAATGACTGGAAAATACAGACGGACAATGTCAAGGACTCGAAGTTATATCCACACAGAGAATAAACCATCATCATTATCTGAAATTTCCAATTGAAATGTTAATATAGTCTCTCAATGGCAGGGAGAGGGCTTGCAAATTTCGCTTTGGAGACAAATCAGTCTTGTTGAATATCCAGCATGCTGCGAGGAGGGGCGTGCTCTGCACCGAACCAGAAGCCCCCCTGCTTTGTTCACCGGATGGATCAGCCCATGGGCCCAGCCTCCGCTGCTCCTGACCAGCGCCCTCCGCATCCCACCCCAGCTGCCCCAAAGTTGCCTCGGAGGCCAGTCAGATGAATCCCAAGGGTCTCATCTGGGACCACTGGCTGCGGTTGCATAAATCAAATCAATCAATAAATATCCTAATAAAATCCATCTTCATGGGGGGGGAGGGTGCTGCCTTCCTTGAAGCTGCAGAAGGAGCGTGTTTGCTGTTGCCTTCCTTGAGGCTGCAGAAGGAGCGTGTTTGTTAAGCGCTCGGCAGACCAGCATATGGGGCTGATGGACTGCAAGTTGAGAATGAACCAAGAGCTATCCCTGCTTGCTGGACCTCGGCCAGCGTTCGGCTTGTTCAGCAGATGCCTGGCCGTTCCTTGCAGCACATGAACACATGCAACAGCGCCTTCTTATTTATTCATTTTTATTTGTTTAAAAGTTTTGTATCCCGCCCTTTACAATGTCTCAGGGCGCCTTCTTGCGGATTTCCAAGCAACGACCTATCATTCTTGAGGCTGCTGTTGCGAATGGGGGTCTCCAAAACATCCCCTCCACGGCGGCCCCGCTCCGCTCTTGCAGCCTCGAGGCTGTGCCTCCTCGACGCAGTCCATGCATCGCGTGCCGCTCTTGATGCAGGAGGCCATCCAGAAGCCACCGAGAGCCTCCTCCTCCGCCACGGATCCGTCCGCTCTCATCGGAGAGCCACCCACTTCGTACGGTGGAGAATTCCGCAGCTGAACTATGTCCTGCATGAAGGACGTCTTTTATCCATTCCGCATCCCCCCGCCCTCAGTGCCATGGGAGGGCTTAGGGTCCAAGTTGAGCCGGAAGAATTCCTTTGGCCCACGTTCCCCACACCATGCGTGATTGTACACACTTCCGCCACGCCTTCTTTAGTCACCTTTTTCTAAGCGAAACCACCCTGCGCATGAGAACCTTTCCACCTAGAAGGGCTGCTCCAGCTCTGCGTTGTTCCAGTTGCGCTCTTCTGCACTTTCCCCAACTCAGTAACCTCTTTAAGGCGCCAGGGCCAGAACTGTACAGTATCCCAAGTGTATCCCCATGACAGATTTAAAGAAAGGGAGTATGATCCTGGCAATATTATTTTCCTGCTTATGCCTAACATCGAATCTAGCCGTGCGCTGCCAACATCTTCATCGGGCTGTCCACCAGCACCCCAAGAGCCGATTCTTAATCAGTCACTACCAGCTCGGATCCTATCAGCTCATTCCTGAAGGCAGGAATTCGCTTTCCCAACGGGCATCGCTGTTCACTTGCTTGTACTGAACCACATTTGCCCTTTGGATGCTCCTTCTCCTGGTTTGGGAAGGTCCTTGTGATGCTCCTCACAACCCCTTTTGGTTTTAACCACGCTAAATAACATGGTGTTTCCGCAGACTCTCCCAGGCCTGGAATAGGAGTGGCAGGAGAATTTGAGCGGTGAGGCACCATCCTTCCTGAAGTGGAAATCCTGGCATGCTTCTGTTCATTTCCCCTTGCTTTCAAGAGAAGAAAATACTGCAGCCACAAAGAGTTGCAAGAAGTTTTGACTGGCCATTAAGTCAAAAGAGGCTTTAGAAAAGTGGCTCTCAGTGGCCAGGGACGTGATGAACTCCCATCCCTTGGGATGCCTAATACTAGGGTTGGGGCAAACCCCAGTGGAATCCATCCCGCTAGTTTTGGCAGTCTTCCTCTCATGGCCTTGCAAAATGAGCCAAGCTCACGGACTGAAGGTTGCACAGCCAGTAAACCTCTTCCACGTCAGGTGCAGCAGCTGCAAACCTTCGGTGTGCTCACCAGAAATTTGAACCGCAAAAGTCCAGGAATCTGGCAGATTCCCATCCCCAAATGTATTCCTCACACATCCCTACTTTCTACCCTTGTTCTTGGTGATCATTCTGGCTCGGTTCCTATTAGTCTTCTTGTTTTGCAAATGGCATGAGATGCACCTGAGCCCTGGAGAGTATTTTCCTCCAGTTCTCTTGCATTCCATCAAATTATTGTCAAAGCCATACATCATGATGGGGCGGCCGGTGGGGGTGGGGGGAATCAGCTCAGAAAGACACTCGACAACTTCATGGGGAATCCCTTAAATAAGATTGCCTGTATTAATCCTGATTGCAATCTCAAATTAGCACCGAAGAATTTCTAGTGCGGCTCGGTTGCAAATCAGGAACCCGTAGATAGGTACACACCCAGGGATCTGCTTCCGACAGCACTGACTCCGGATCCAAGTAGCTTGTAGTCTGGACAACTCTGCCTTGTGGGGGTGGGGGGAGAATCTCACGATTCACCGCACCAAACTGTCCTAGCCAAAAAGCTGTCTTGATCTGGACTCTGCTATGGGTGCCGTCTGTAACTCGCAGGGCTGTGATCCATTCTAACCGCAAAAGTGCTCAGTCTTGCATCCTTGGGTCAAGGAGCTCCCCCTGCCCAGCAGGTCTTACCCCCAGTCACAGGCATGGGAGCTGACTCCGGTTGCTGGACTCCGGCAGTGGCTGGACACGCTCTTTGTACGCGCTTAGGAGCTCTCTCTCTCTCCATAGCACTACTTGACATTCCAGGCTGGACCGGCCTTTCGTAGTCCAGACTGACTCCACCTTAAGCCGCCTGTCTTCCGCGATCGTGCCTGCCTTTCATTCCACCATCTCGCCGCCGCTTCCTCAGGCATGCTCTTTGGAGGATCGATAGCTGTTCACATCTCCGATTTCTTCGCCTCCCCCGGGCTGCTCATTCTGTGCGTAACCCTGCTCCTTGCCGGCTGCCACGTGACCTTCAGGTAAAGCAGGGACTTGGGGACTCCAGGGACATGCCCCAGAGTCCCCCCAAATGCCTGCCTGCCATTAATTGATTTGCCAGGCGCGGCTTTCCCGGAATTGGATCCGTGACCAGCCCCTTGTTCGCGGCCCCTTTATCGCGAAAGGCCAGGAACGGAGCTCATAAGTACTTCTTTGTCCTTTCTCCCAGGGGGGCCCTGTTGTGTCTGGATGGCCCGCATCAGTATGCCAGGCAGAGGCTGCCGAGTCCCTGGCGCAGTCGGTCTGGAACCCAGGAAGCATCTTTGTGCAGCTGCAGCGGAAGGTGTGAGAAGAGGTAGCCGTGAGCAAAGAGCGAGCGAGCGCCTTCTCCCGCAAACATCTGGATCCTTCCTTGGCATGTTTCTTCTCCCACTGCCACTTCCAGCCGCATTTTCAGCTGCGTCTGGGCCGCAAAAGTAAGCCAGGCCCTCCCAGGCGGCTTTAATGGCTTCTGTCCTGTGCTCCAGGGCGCCTCCTCCGCAGCCCTGCCTGGAGAAAAGCGTCCCCGAGATCTTGCTGCGGGGGGCTTTCTGCCACAACGCGCAGGCAGGTGGGCCCTATCCTGCACCATGGGAAAAGTGTGGGATCGTGCGTGATGCACACAGACTCTGGCCCTCGCCTTGGTCCGTCCAGACAGGCTCCTCCGCGCAGGCAGACAGTCGGTCCGTCCCTCCCTGCTCTGCCTCTCCCCACCCAGTCCCTGAATAGTCTGTGATAAATATCACGTATCACGGATGGATGCTCGGCTGGCGGGGGGGAATCTTTTCACGGATTCCTCTGCTTAGACAAAGCTGCCCTCTCATTGCCACACAACCAAGGCGGGAGCTGGTACCACCCAGCAAGCAGGCCCCCAGTAAAGGCACGTGTGGTCAGAAGGGCACGCGATAGGAGCTGGCAGGATGAATAAGAAGATTAATGTGTCTTTGGCATCTGGGGGAAAACAGGCTGAGGCGGCGCTGAAGAACGAAGGGCTGGCTGCGCCGAGGTGGGATCCGAGGACGCTGCCGAGACCGCCTTCCCCACCCGTGGGACTGGGTTGCCCGCCCCAGCTGGACCTCAGCACCTCCCAACCAGCATGCTCAGTGCTCATGCATGGATGATGGGACCTGTGGTCCAAAACATCCGGAGGGTGCTGGGTTGCCTGCCCCAGCCTTATCCAAGCAGGTGCCATCGAGATGAGTAGGGCTGCAGCACCCATCATCCCCCGGCCAGTATGGGCAATGGTGTCATATGGCAAAATGTTTGGAGGGTGCTGGGTTGGGAAGGCTGCCCAAGACTCATGGGATGGCACCTGGCAGCTGAGGCCGCAGCCCTCGGTGCTGCTGGGCAGGGAAGGGACGGATCCGTCCCTCGCTGCAGCTTCTGAGGTCCCTTCAGTCTCAGAACAAAACTCTCCTTTTCTTAAGGTGGAAATGCCAGTTAGGCCAATCCACTCTCCACAGCTGCCCCTTCCCTTCATCTTCCTTCTAGCTCTGGGCTCCACATCACAGGAAGGATGCAGCCAGGTTGGAGTCAGTGCAGCGTAGGGCCACAAGGAGGGTGCCCAGGTTGCAGGGGATGCTGTATGAGGCGAGACTGAGGGAACTGGGTCTCTTCAGCCTGGAGAAGAGGAGACTTGGAGGGGGTCTGTTGGCAACATACAGGTATGTGAGGGGATGTCACCTGGAGGTGGGTAGAGACCTGTCCTCCCCTGCAGAGGAAGGCAGGGCGTGCTCCAATGGAGCAAAGCTCAGGGAGCCAAGGTTTCGTTTGGATGCCAGGAAGCACTTCCTGACAGTCAGGACCCCGAGGGTGTGGAATGGACTTCCACGGGAGGAGGTTGAGGCCCCATCGGTGAGGGTGTTCAAAGACAGGCTGGATGTCCACATGGTGGGCATGTCGTGAGCGGAGCCGGCTGGAGCCGGGGGTCAGACTAGAGGTCCGCCTGGCACCGTCGTTACTGGTTTTTCGGCGCCAGGTAAAGACCTTTTTATTTAAACATCATTTCAATTGTTAAAACATATGATCTGGCCTGGGCAACTTCTTCTTCCTTCTCTTTCTCATCCTATATTTTTATTTTATACTGATAATTTTAATGTTGTATTTGTAAATCAATG
>NW_025336481.1:2660601-2911936 GCF_004798865.1 Varanus komodoensis
ATAATAATAATAATAATAATAATAATAATAATAATAATAATAGATGGCCCGGGAGACCCCTTCTGACTCGCTCTGTTTCTATGTTTCTAGTCCAGAATCCCAGCCATCGAGGTCTTCTCACTAAGGGGTTCCTGACCCTCTGAAGAACCTCAGCAGGCCTCGCCACGTTGCTTGGGCTCAGCTCCAAGCCGAGCTCAGGCTGCAAGCCTGAGTCCAAGTTCTTGGCCTGCACACCTGGAGTTGGCAGCACCCTCGCCAGGGATGGAGCCCCACATGACACTGCCCAAGCAGCATCCCTCCTCCTCTTTGGTCTGCTGCGGCCCATGATGCAGAAGAAGCAACGCAACCTTCATTCCGCAAGTGTTTGAGGACTTCCTCTCGGTTTGGCTCGCCTTCTAAGGCAAGAGGAAGTCCACAGATGCTGGAGTGGCAGATCCTCTCGGTTTCCACCCAACCCTTAGGGGACATTTTCCACTCTTTCAGTTCATGCTTAAGGCTGCACTGAACGGGCCTCTTCATGGGTGCGCTTCAGTACAGAGGAATCTGTCTGCCGTTGCTCTGTCTGCACCACCCTTTTCCCAGGGCACGCATAATGAGCACCTTCTGGAAGAAATCACAGGCTGGGGAGGTAGATTACCCCATAGAGGAATCCGAATTGGGTTCTGACTTGCATAGACTTTACACACACTAATTCATGTATGGATGACCATTCAGAAAGAGTGACTCTCGTTTTGATGGAAATGTACTTGTCTTACCATAGTGCGGCAGAAACCGTCTGCTGTTCAGGTGCTTTTGAGAGGCGGCTTCAGAAGAGGCCCATTTCCTCTCCTTAGGTTGCCTCATCTTTAAACAGGATGGAACATCCCTTGGAAGAGTGAAGGTCAAAGGGCCGTCCTTTGACCGTGGATGCAGCTTGGGCATTTTGGGCTCCGGTCCAAAGATCTTATGGGGTTTCTATTTTAGGTGGCAAAGGAATCTTAGGATTCCTGACCTGGTTGGGACATTTGGTGTGTTGCAGCCCAACACACCTGGAAGCACCAGCTTGGCGGAGGTGGGTGTCTTATTTCACTCAGTCCAAGAGCTCTTCAGATGCTGCCCTGGGAGGCCCTCCTGCAGAGTGGGGACATGGCCATCAGCCCCAAAGTCCTACCATTACAACACCAGTTATCTTGGAGAAGCGCTGCTTTTCTCTGTACAGGAGGATACTGGATCATTTGGATGGAGAGCGGCAACCTCGCCTCACAGTCTTGCACAGCAGCCCACGTAAAACTTAAAAGGGTATCATAAAAAGTGCCACAGGGTCCTCGATGAGGCACATCGATCTCACTGCAGATGTTCCCCGTGCCCCAGTAGCTGCCCTTCACAGAAGTATCTTGCTGAGAGTACTGTTCGAGATCAGATGCCAAATGAAGTTTGCCCTGATGCACCAATTGCTTTTACATTTCTCAGCAAAACAGGCGAGGTGTTTCTAGGGAAGTTAACAAAAAACAAACAAACAAGAAAGATTAGTGGGAATGGAAAGGACTGGGAAGTGGCCCCAGCAAGCATCAGGAGAAGGGGAAGGGTTGGATTTCTGGGCTTCATGCCGAAGGAAATCAACAGGTTCAACAGTCCTCGGTTGTCGTAATTCCAAGTCCAAAGTACAGGGCCAGCATTTTTGCACCGAGGATCTGTGTCATTGTTCGTATTTGACGCCAAAATCTCAGGGCTGCTATAGTGCCCCTCATGTGGTGGTCAAGGAACTGGGCCTGAAGCTCCATCTCTGCATCTGCTGGGGCCTCACTGGTTGGAGTCTTCTCTCACTTGCATTGGAGGACGTCATGTCTGTCCAAGCGGCTTTATCTCCCACTACAAGGACTGAGAAGTGGACCTTTGAGGATGGAGCTGCACTCTTCTTATTACTGTTATCCCACTGCATTGAGATCCCACCTTCCTTCTTTTCGCAAGCCCCCAAGGCAGCTTGCCAAGTCCTCCTCCTCTCAGGCTTATCCTCACAACAGCCCTGCAAGGGAGGTGAGGCTGAGAGTTGGTGACTGGTCCAAAGTCATGGCTGAGTGGGGCGGGAGTGGGAATCCGCAGGTCCCCATCCCATCATTCCAGGCCACACTGCCTTTCTGGGTAGAGGAATCAGCAGGTGATCTGGCTAGAAGCATGACCCTTGGTGGAGAAGGGAAGCCTCAGTCTCAGCAGGATGCCGCTCCCTCCACCGGACCCGAGGCTGGGGGACGAGTTGCCCTGAGCATAATCCTGAGCTACGTTTGCCAGTTTGGGGGGATTTTCCCATGAGGTTTTTCTCATCCTGATACCAGCTCCCTTTTGGGAAATTCATCCAGGGAGTGGGGGGACCAATCCAGCTTGTCATAAAATGCAAACCTGGTGGGGGTGGGTGGCTGGGGGAGCGAAGAACACCCCTCCCCCCTACACACACACACGCACCCAACCCTAAAAAAGGACGTGGGTTCTGAGCAGCTTATTCATTACCCCGCAAGCCACCCTTGTCAGGTTGCACATGTTGCAAAGACTCCGCTATGGCTTGAATGTTTCAAATGCAAATCAGCAAGGTTTTGGTAACTTGCTGTTACATGGGGGGGGGGGGGGGACGCAATAAATGGGGGGCATCTCTTTTTTCCCAGCCCTTCTTCTGAGGGATGTTTGGTTTGTCTGTGCACTGCCTTAAAGCAAGACATTAGGTGGATGCTGCTGTCAGATTAGTTGGTATAAATGCATGTGCTTAGTTTGTGGTGCTTCTGCAGGGGTTTTGTTTGTTTACTGCTCTGCTTTGCTTTGCTCTGCTTTGCTTTGCTTCACTTTTCTGCAAGGAGAAAAGCAGAAGAAAGGTTTAAGTCACGGATAAGGAGCTTCAGTAGGATTCCCCAGTTCTCTGCACCCCTTTCTCCGGGCCCCCCCCTCCTTTCCTCCAACAGTCCCTCACCATTTGGTGGTTCCTCCTGCCCCAGTTCTGAAGGATTCGATGCCTCTCTGAAGGCTGATTTCCTGGCAAGATGAGCTTTGCTACCACCTGCTGGGATCTTTCTTATGTTTGGCCTCATCCTTTTCATGCTGAGCCCTTCCCCCCTGCAAGAGATCCTCCTGAGCTGAATGAGGCCCTTGGACTGTTTAAACGGCTAAACATGGAAGGGGTGGGGGAAGCAACACCCATCGCTCCTCTGCTAAATCCAAATCCAGCATCCACCTGGAGACAACCTGCAGTCTGCTTGGGCCTTGACTCTCAGTTAGGCAGGGCATGTTTGAGGACCTGCAGCTGAGCAGCAGTGGATGCTCTTTGCATGGGAAAGTTCCAGCAGCAAGCATTTCCAGGGGAGGCTTGGAAAGCAAGCGACCCATCAAGGTGGCTTCCATAATTCTCCTCCTCCTACTGCTATTGTTTAAACTGCACAGAGAGCTTCAGCTCTGGGGCAACAGAGAAATAAAATAAATCATCGTCGTCAACATTGTATCCCCACAACAACCCTATGAGGTGGGTTGGGCTGAGAGTCTGTGACTGACCCCAATTGCCCAGGTAGCTCGGTGGCTGAGTGGGGACTAGCGGCAGGGCTGGGGGGGGGGGGGGGGGGGAAGGAGGGCCGGAAGCAGCCCTGGTGGAGGTCCCTTAGCTCCAGACCAAGGCGCCACAGCAGAACGCACTGGCAGAAGTGCTTTGATGGCAAAGCGGCTTGCAAGCCGTGAGGTGCTTCAGAAAGAGCAGCGCCATAATTCTGGACTTGCAGGAGTGCCTGAGGCCCGGAGGCATAAATTTTGTGCGCTGCGCTGCAGAGCCAACCGGGCCGATGCACGAAGAAAGAGGAGCAGTAAACAGTGGGGACAAAAGGCGATCCATCTCTAAGTGCCTGCAATCCACCCTCGAATGCAACCAAGGGATGAGGGGCTGCATCCGCCACTGGGAGCTTGGGCAGAGCCGCTGGAAGGGGGGCTTCCCAGGGAGAAGCGCGTGAGAACCTGGAGCAGGGCCTGGGTGGGCCTTTCAGGCTGCTCCAGCAGAGCCTTCTGCATCCTCCTGCGACCCTCTGGGCCGTGGCTCTTGTGGTCCGAACCAGGAGCTCCGTCCAGTGGCCCAAGGGGTCTCCTCTTCTCCACATTGCCTTCACGTGAACTTCACGAGCAACTTCATACGATTCAAAGCCAGCCACCCGAAGCCCTGGTCCCACTCTGCATGCCACACCGCACTGGCTCTTTGCGCAATTTCAGCCCAGGCTCTCTTCAGAAAGGCTTCCCGTGAACCTCAAGGAGAATCCCATTCCCCACCTGCAGCCTTCTTTAGCAGCCACCATCCAGAGGCGGTGGACTAAAACTCTCAGCATCTGCAGCAGGTGCTGCCTGGAGATAAAGCAAGCGGACCTTTTAGCAAGCCATGCTGGGGAAGGCTGCTTGGTCTTGGCAAGGGCTGGGGGTTAACCCTGAAATAGCACCCCAGTCTGGGGTGCCCCTAAGTCTCGTTTTGGGATGAAATACAACTGAGCAGGAGGGTTTTGAAAGCCCCACCCAGGCGCTGGCTGGAGAGAGAGGCCAGGAGTTGTGATCCCAGGCTGAGTTATAGCCCAACGCATCTGGAAGGCACCAGCGGAGGAAGAAGAAACCAACAAGCTCATCCCATCAAGCTGAGCAGTTGGAGATCCCAGAGAGGTCAAGGGAAGGCCTCTTCCCAGTTCATGCTCAAACCCTGGAATGCAGTTCCACCAGAGGAGTCATATGGAACTGACCTCCCACTCCATTTGCAGGGCTTTGGAGGCAGACTGCTCGATTCATGGAGGAAGGGGAACACGGCAGCCTGTTACAGCTGGCATTTTCCCATCCTCTGTACATGCTGGGGTGCGATCGCATGTTTCCCCCACTTCCAAGCCTGAAGTTTGGCAACTAAACTGATTCCAGACCAAAGGCTTCGTGGGCTGGATCAGTACCTCAAGGGGCCTGGGCTAGCCAGGCACTTCACTTTTGATTCCGGGATACTTAAGCAGAACCAAAACCCTTTGTGTCAAAACTGATCTACTGTTGATTGAATCCAGTGATGAAATATGAATGCAGTCTATAAGCAAGCAATATAAACTGTGTGTTTTTCTTGTCTGTGGCTGTACTGAATCCCTGAACCAGCCAGCGGATGCTCAGGGGAGCTCCAAAGTTGTTTGCATGAGTGACATCAATTCTCCTCGCCAAACTGAGGGCAAAAGCCCACAGCTCTTGCCTTGGGTTTCATAAAGTTCCTTTGTCTCACTATTGCACAAACTTTAGTCTAGCCAACCCCTGCCCACCGTTCTGGGAAACGAAACTGCTTCGATAGGGAAAACAGTCTCGTTCCCACAGCAAAAGCAGCTCTTCTCTACAGCATGACTGGGGAAGGCAGCCCCAGGGGGGTTTTCTGGGCTGATCTTCCTAACGAGCCAAAGGAACTCTCCTGGCTTTGGGGCCACGGAAAGCTCCCTACACTTACCTGTTGAACCTTCATAACTTCTTTTCCATTCATCCAACACAGACAGGTTCTGCCCCGTGTTGGTAGCAATGGAGTGGTACCTGGGCAGCTGAAGAAGACGAGACAAGCCCAGAGCGAGCTGCAGCCTGGGAAGATGGCCAGTGCTGCCTGCCTCTCCATCACATCGCCCTTCAGCCGCCCTGTAACTGAATACAGGTGCACTTTTCCCATGCAAAAGGTCCCAAGTTCGATTCCCAATTAAAAAGGGATCGCTGATAAACCAGGGCGGAAAACGTGGCTTTCCCATGCCCTGCAGATTCCCAGCTAGAGCAGAAGGCCCAGACAACTGGGGAGATCTTCCGTTCCGTGTTGTTCTGTCCTGTAATGTAAGCATTTCGTGCCTCCCCCTCCCCGCTGGCATGAAACCCTTCCCTACTTCTGTGCTTCCTGTTTATTTCCTGCGCACCATGGCCTCACCTCCTTCCTGCCAGTCCCATCCTCATTCCCCCGAGAGCCTTCCATTCATTTTGTGGAAGCTTTTACCAGCGCTCGCTCGCTCGCTCGCTCGCTCGCTCGCTCGCTCTCTCTCTCTCTCTCTCTCTCTCTCTCTCTGCGCGCGTGTGTGTGTGTGTGTGCGCGCGCGCACGATTTTTTCTCTTTTTCCCTGGGAGATCCCCCTCCCTGCAAGGGAAGGGCGAGGAGGCAGGCAAGCAGGCGAAGTGCGCGGGGACTCACTTTTGCCAGCCCACCTTAAGAAAACAAATGTGTCGCTGATTCGAGCAGGCAGGGGTGACCTTACCAAAAAGGAGGGAGGGGGGGAAGCAAGCCAAGCCAAGTTGGCTCGAAGCGAGGCGGCGGCAGCGCAGAGCGGCGCGGCGGCACCCCCGCCCGCCCCGGCCCGGCCCCGGCGCCTTGGCTCCGCTCTGCCCGACTTGCGTTTTGCGCAGCTCGCGGGAAAACCCTGGAGCGCCGCATCCAAGAGACCGAGGAAGAGGCGCGGGGGGGGGGGCGCGCTCCGGCCTCTCGCCCCACTTTCTCCCTGCCCCTTCCTTTCCTCCTGCTGAACTGGCGCATTGTTGAAGATGGAGCCCTCCAATGCTAGGCAACGGGGCCGGGGGCGCTGAACCGGCGGCGGGGGCGGCCGCCCCGGCGGGAGCGGCGAGGGGGCCGGCGAGGGCGTGGAAGGGCGCCGGGGCGGGCCCGCCGCCTCCGCGCCCGCGGAGGGAGCAACGCGGCGGCGCGGGGGGGGCGCTGCTTCGCTCCTGCCCGTCCGGGGCATTTCGCGCCGCGCGCGCCCCTCTCCGGCTTGGCGAGCGCCGCGCGGGCGCGAAGGCTCGGAGGAGGGGAGCTGCGAGGAAAAGACCGAAAAGTGGGGTGGGGGCAGCCCTGGCATGTGACTGCCGGAGCCCAGTGGCGATTTTCCGGCGGCGCCCGGGCGCGGGGGAGACGGCTGCTGGTGCGCCGCAGACAGATGCTCCGCCAGGTGAGTCCTGCGTGGCTGGGTTTGTTTGTGTACGTGTCTTGCCAGACGTCCGAAAAGGATGTTGCCTCGTCCGCGACGCACGCGCCCCCCGCCCCTCCCCGCCTCCCCGTCCCCCTTTTTCTTTTCCTCCTTGAATATTTAATTTCCTAGCGATTCTTCGCCGATGTGTCAGGAGCAAAGGAGGGGGCAGCCCCTCTGATTCATCTGTTCTTAAAAATAGGTTGGGGCTGGGTTTGCTGCCGTTTTTTCCGCGCCTTCCGATGTTTAGTTGACTGGGAAGTCAGGCGGCCTTCCTCATTTCGAGGCTGGAGTAATGCGGTGCTGCCGGCTCTCTCCGGCTCCTTCTTTCCGATTCATCTGCCCTTCACGCCGCCGTCTTATTTCCTCCTCATCACACAGTTTTCTCCCCCTTTCTGTCCCCTCCAGTAGCAAACGATCATGGAAGCTCCGGGCGTCGCTTGCGGAAGGCTGCTAGCCTTTCTTCTGCTGCTGCTGCTGCTCCTTGGGAGATGGCCAGGTAGGTCTCCCACTTTCTTTGTTTGTTTGTTTCTTTCAAGAGCATCTTCTCTTGCAAGGGGCCACGCTCGGTTCTGATGCTGACCTTCCCCCTGCCTATTTCTGCTCGTCCTTACCAGACCGGTTCTCTGTCTCGCAGACAAAACCCCCTGTGCATGCTAAACAGACCCGTGTGGGGCTGTACCGTCTCCCAGAATGAGCGCAATGCTGCTGGAACCGACCCCCTTTCTCCCCCTTTCTCCCTCCAAGTGCATGCCTCCCGTTGGCTTTTCCACATATGCACAAGCAAGTTAAGGAGCTGTTCTCCAAGCGCCCGAGGAAAATAAAGAATTCTGTGCCTGCCAGCAAAGGGGGCTGCAGCTGGAGGGCTGTTTTGACATTTGCAAGATGAGGTGCCCTTAATCTGCAAAGGGAACAGAGAGAAACCAAGAGATAAGATGCGTATCCTGTGACTTCTCTGCATGTATTCATCAAGGAAGGAAGCTGTGCTCGCGGTGATTGGGTTTGGCACGTATTTTGCCTGGGAAAGGGCAGAAAGCGTTCCCTGGCCAGCGTGGTGGAAGCCACCCTGAACGCCCGGGCCCATACTCTGCCAATATAATTATCATACATGGAGTGTTTTTAGCCACAGGGAGTGGGGTGGGGGAGATGTGCAAAGACCTTAAGCTTAGGCTCTAACATCTGAGTGACCACCTCCTAAGTTTACTGCACGGCCCTTCCACTGGAGGTTCACCAAAGTCTGAGCCTGAGGGCACCTTTCTTAGAAGCGATGGGCGTCTTTTCTGTTTCAGCTGGTGTGTCATGCTAGGAGCCTGGGTAGGGACAGGGGAGCTCTGTATTTTCAGGCTTGGTTATTCAATTATTGCTGTTACCGGCTTTGACTCGGAGGAGGAGAACTGGCTATAATTAAATCCTGTGACTTCCCAACACAGCCCTTCTCACTTTCATTCTTTCAACCATCCTCTGGGAAATGCCGTTCCCATTTTACAGATGGAGGCTGAAAATTGTGAATCTGCAGAAGATTTTTGGCTGTGCTTGATCTGTAAGCCCTGGAAAATAAATGGATGTCTGTCAAAGGGCCCCTGTTTGGATTTGGGGATACTTCTGAGAGAGGTTTTTCCCCCTTGTGTCTAAGTCTCGAAGAAGATATCCATCCTGCCTTATGTCAGAACGAAAGGAGGAAATTAAGCTGAACAGATGAGCTGAAAGGTAGGGAGGTCTCTTTCTCGAAAGCTCCGTTCCCTGTGCGATGAGAAGCCTTGCATTTTACCGTGTAACACAGCACTCGTAATGACAGGTTAATTACAGAACTGGCGAAGAACCAGTTAGCTGAGCTCTTCCAACAACTGCCCAAGGCAAGAGGGTGCCCTTTGCTTCCCCAGCACCAACCTTTTCCTTGGAAAGTTTTCACAAAGGAGATTCCACTGGTTTCCTGATAGGTACCTGTTCAGCCATGACTAATTGTCATAGTAGATGGTTTGTTTGGTAGCCTAAATTCCTGTTAACTTGTGTTCTGGTTAAAATAGGGAGGGAGGGGTCTCGCTGTCCTCTCTCGCAAGCCCTGAGCAGCCCCATAGGGAATGTCAGTGTTAAATCGGGGCGTCTGTGGCTTGTGTGATGCTTCCTTCTGGGAAACCTTATTGGATCAGAATTCCCAAAGGGTGCCAAGTGGGATTTAAGGCAGAACCGCTGGCATTGGCCTTGGGTCAGCTCCCAAAGGGTTAAATGTGTGCTTGTCGTGACACAGGTTTTCCTGATTTTGGATGTCCTTTTCATGCTTCTGGCCCCAGTTGTGATGCATAAGAGCAGTGGTTGTCATTGGGAAGGCATTATTTGGAGAGGAGCCAGTGCAGCAGAGCAGTTAGAGGGTTTGAGTCCCCGTTTCTCCATGCAGATCCCTGGGTGACTCTGAGCAGGTTCCTGATTCTCAGACTAACCTACCTCACAGGGCTGTTCTGAGGATAAAGTGGAAAATAGGAAGAAGCGTATAGAAGCTGCCTTCAATCCTTGCAAGAGGAATAAAGGCAGGTCTATAAGCAATATAACAACAACAACAAAAATAAATAAAACACTTCCAAATGTTCAAAATGCTTCATTCATGACCTTATTCCTGCTACCTTATGACAACCCTGCAAGGTTGGCTGGTATAGCCCCCTCCATCCCCCCACCCTCAAATTGCTGGTGCAGGGCTGAGTCTGGCAGAAATGGTGGACTTGTCCAGGGCTGCTTGGTGAATTCATGGCAGGAGAGCGATCCCAGGCTCTGGGGTCATGCTCAGCTCTCGTCGCCCAGCCCGACGCTTGCTTTTTGGAGCGGCTGTAAAGCTCTTTGGGCTTGGGTGCCTTTTCTGTTTTTGCATTCCCCACTTACTCTCCCCTTCCTTCCAGCCGCCCCCTCCATAACCACCGAGCTGTCAACATGATTTCCTTAATCGAGTCCTTCTGTGGGCTAAACACATCCACATATGATCTGCTTCATCATCCAATCCTCTGCCATCCTCCTGCGGGGCTGATTCACCGGCACGTGCTTGTCTGTGACTCTCCCAGGCTCTGCTGGAGATCCTTGTGGGTGGATTGAGGTGCTCCGTCCTCCACACGTCCCCGTCACCATCTGATGCTGCGTTGGTTGAGCAACGAGCAAGCAGGAAAATGGGCCTGTGGGCCTTTTTCCCTTTCCATGCCTGCTTCATGCCTCCCGCTAAACCACAGTGCAGTTTATTGACGTTAACGTCGTCCTGTTAGGTCTGGACCCATCCCTGGAAACAAGCCGTGGTTTGCTAGCTAACCAGCTGGAAACCACAAGGAGGGGACACGGCTGGGGGCTGGTTTGCGACCTTCTGCTTGTCGAGGCCATGGCTTTGGGGGCTGTCTGAACTGTGCTTGGTCCCTGGTTTGCCTGTGCTGCTGTCTGTCCGGAAACTGGCTCCCAGGTAGTGCGGGCTCTGGACTCCAAGGGCTCTGCTTAGGAGATGTTCCCCGCTGGCTTGTTGGCCGGGCGAGAGGCAGCAAGGACGTAGGTCATGGCGCTGCGCTTCCTCTGCACCACCTCTGTTGTCTGGGTCCGAATGAGCGGCAGGGGAGCAAGCAGTGAACAGAAGGGGGAGCGACTCCGGGGGGCTTTGCTCAGGGGGTCCTGCAGGCGTGTGCAGTGTCCAAGATGCTCTTCCCCGTCGGCACCCCTGCCCTGATTTTGGCAAAATGGGCAGGAGAGGAAGAAACCAGAAGTACGTAAAACCCACCTCCGGTCCGTTTGCTTGTCTGCAAGACAACTCCTGGCTAAACAACAAACTGTGGTTAACCTACGACACAGTATAGCAGAATATGTGAACGCAGCTTATGGGATGCCTTCGGGATACACAGATGCTGTTAAACTGGGGAGGCGGGACCTGCGTCAGACGCCTGGAGGCTGCCCCCCCCCCCCCCGCATGGGGAAGGGCCTTTTCTAGGGTGGCCAGCCATTCGCCCTCGTGGCCTTGAGGAAACAAGCTTCTCCTGTTTCCAGGTCTGAGTGTGAGGCCGGTTTGCCACTGTTTCATCTGCACTGCAGAACTGCTCTCCTGTGGCTTGTAGGACTCCAAGCTGATTTTCCCACCCGGGCATGTGTTATCATGCTGCTTAAAATATGTCTGGAGCACTTTCAAGGTGAAAGGCAGAGATCTGGAGCAGAAAAAGCAGAGGTGCTGGCTAAATGCCTGGGGCAGGGTCCTGGGCAGAACCTTCTCGGGTGGGCCTCTACGGCTGCCGGTTAAATCTCCCACAATGGCTCAGAGCGATGCCAGGCCAGCAGCGCTGTGGTGGTTGGATTGACTGCCCGATGCTGCTTGTGTTTTCAGCTGGAGGGCGGGGGTTAATGGGGCCAGGGGAGCTATCAGGAATATGTCCTGCCAGGGCAGGGGGGTGGTCTTGGCAGCTTGCAAGGCAGCCCCCACTGGCCCCAGAAAGAGAAGAGCACTACCGAAAACTGTGCCAGTAACCTTCCGCAATAGGGCTTCCCCACTGAGGTATTGCTTCCTCCCAATCTTGCTTTTCCATGCAATAGTTTGTGCTTTTACACACAAAACATGTTTTTTACAAGCAATTAACTGGTTACAAGCTGCTGCCTTGTAAATGGACGTTTCAGCATGTTATTCAGAGAGGATTTCGGTTGCCACACCGGCTACCATTTAGGCTTAGTTTTCAAAGATGCTCATCCTGTGTCGGGGGCATCACACATGTGCCTGCGAGGAGGAGCTTACAGAAATGAATGCTTCTCCCTGTTTGAACCCCCTGCACAGAGAAAGCTAGCATGCCAGGGGGGAAGGCTAGACTAGAATCCATGCCTTTGGCTTCTAGTGACCCTCTAATCACCCACAAATTTCTTTTGCAGTTTGCTTCTATTTTAGCTTGGAAAGTTCCTTGAAAGTCCAGGTGCAGCTCACCCACGATCTCATGGAAACCCGGCTGCCAAGCATGCCACCCGTTGGTCACAAAGCAGGGCAGAAATAAAGCAAATCACTTAAAAATAAGTAAAGGTCAAACTTTACAGTTGCATTTGCAAGTTACCCTGAGTTGGTCACCAGTTGACATAACCCTGGGAGTGTTTTAACATAATAAGCAGCGCATTATTGGCGAGTTTTCTATGGAAAATGGCTATGTAAATTTAGTTTTACTTCCCTTTGGCCACATCCTGCTTCATATGTAGTGATGAAATTCAGACAAAGTAGTTTCCTGGAACCATTGCCCTCAGGCTAAATCATTAGCCCAATCATTCTCTCTTTCTCTTTCTTTTTTCATCCTTTTCATTCATGTTTCATATATTGACAAACATTAAACCATTCTTAAGGTCGCAGAAAGAGGATGAGTAAAAAGCTCTTGGGAATGCACTGAAGAAGGCCCCATGGCAGAAAACAGCGAGGCTGAGGGTACAAAACTGTGTTTGGGTTTGGATGTAAAGAACACAACCCTAAACTCCCTGGCAAATAAGTCCTGTTGGATTTAGAATGAGAGTGTAATTAGTTCTAACTTGTAATGACCGATTTTTGTTTCCTCTCAGAACACATGAAAACTTCTGCATAGACAAATGGGGGGTAATTACTGGCTTGTTCTGTTTAACTGACTGCTGAGTTAGTTTTCACTGTATGTCTCATTGGCTGTCGTATTGTTATGTTGACTCGCTGCCAAAAAGAAACTAATGAAAAGAACATAGCATCTCATAATGAAAGGGTGTTTATTCCTCTGTTTAGTGCCATGGCACCCAGACTATGAAACCTAGATGCCTGAAACTTGGCATGCATACCAAGGGGTCCCTAGGAATGTGCACCTCAGAGTGATTTTGTTATTCAAGCACATTAATTAATTCTAATTCATGTAAAGGTGTCTCTGTGTTTGAAGTCTGCAGAACCATCTTCAGTTACAAGGCAGTAACTTACCCAGCGCATGCCTTTGCCTGTATGGAGTGAGGAGTGTGAAGCCTATATTATTTGTTTTTCGGCACCAGGCTAAGACCTTTTTATTTACAACTTATTTTAAGTGTTAATTTATTATGTAGGATTTTTAAAAAATTTAAGCCGAGATGCACCGGGTTTTAATATTTTTAGTGTATAATTTTTGTATAATTTTGTATGTTTTTGTGGTGAGCTGCCCCGAGGCTTTGTTGCGAAGGGGGTGGCATAGAAACGCTTTAAATATATATATATATATATATATATATATATATATATATATATATATATGTGGAGTGAGGACTTTGAAGCCTATATGGAGTGAGGAATGGGGATGGGTTGGCTCTAGGTGCCTCATGGAGGGACAGTGCCTGGAGATGCCAGCAGCTATGGCAAAACTAGAGGCAGCATTGGGGGAGGCCCATCAGGGCTGGAGCCCCAAATCTTTCAGCTGGACCCCCGAGACTCTGGGAGGCCATCTGCTTCGTCGCAGTGTGTCCACTGGCTGAAATGAAACGACATCTCTGCTGCATCTAATCCCCCTGGATTAGCTGGCTCTCTGCACCTGGGCTTCCACGCCTGTTGCCCCTTGCCTTCGAATCTTTCTGCCAAGGTCCTCTCTGAAATCAAAAGCCTTCCTTTCCCCCATGCATGCATCTGTCCTTATGCTCAGAGGTGCTCTTAGGAAACAGGTTTGCTTAAAGACACACAGAGACTTGGAAGCCTGTGTAAATTAGCGGACGCACACAAATAGCTTCTTCCCCTTTCTGTCCTGTGGGCCTGCGCCCCAGCCCTGCTCCTGGCCTCCCCGAGGAGGGACTCGCACAGGCTGCCCACCGCTTGAGAGCTGCCCAGGTTTGCTGCAAGGCAGGGCTGCGGGAAATCAAGGGCCACTCCAACCCCTGCGGAAGTGGGGCTGTTTGCTAGTTGTTTGCATAACAAAGGTGTCGCAACAGGATGACAGATGCAAGGCAAGAACACACAGGCTTGCCTTGCGTTCTGCTTGAGGAGGAGGATTGCGTGGCTGCTCGTCATTGCAGTGCCTGCAGGCTGACCCGCACTCCGTGGCCAGGGCTCAGAGTTCAGCAGGATTCCGTTGGCAGACCCCTTCCCCCAGGGCCAGGTCGGAAGGAACAGGCAGGGGCCCCGGCACCATTCGAGGGGCCCCCGTGGATGGCCCCTGCACAGGGGGTGAGAAGGGGTCAGGGAAGCAGCTGCACCAGGCAAGTGTGCCGCGAAAGCCGTGTTGTCCTCTTGGAGGCGCCCTCTCTAAGTCTGCCTTCCTCAGCCTTCCAGGTGTGTTTGGCTGCATGCCTTTCCCAGCCAGCGTGGCCAGTGACCAGGGCACGTCCTAACATCTGGAGGGCCCCAGGTTGGGGAAGGCAAACCTCCCAACGCAGCGGCCCTGCACTTGCTGAAGAAACGGCCCTCAGCTGGGCCGGGTGTCCTCTCCCTATCCGCCTTTGGAAACAGGCTGTTGAACTAGACGTCCTTGTGCTCCTGACGCACTGAAGCAATTATCATGTTCTTATTTTGCGACACTGGGAGTATGTAATCAAATCTTTGCTGTAGGCTGAGAAATTTCCAAACTGTGTTTGCTTGCCTGTTGCAACAGAGGCTGAAGGGGAAGGGTTCCTGGCAAGGGTTTACCAATGTTGGGTATTTGATGGAAGAGCCGTCCTTGCTCTGGTTTTGACTTCCTTCCTTCCTCCCCCTTTCTACGTGTGTCTCCTTGCTTCCACAAAATGGTGGGGGGGTCTCATTCGCAGGAACGCCACCCTGCCCTCCCTTTCATTGCACCTCTGATGCTTTTTAATTTTGTCTGCTGGTTTGATCTGAGGCTGGCGTTGGCCCAGCCTTCGCAAATTCGCTCAGAGCCTCCTGCAGGAGCACATTTCTGGGCCTCAAGGAGTCTGTTCTGGATGCTATCATGTCAGGGTCATGTGGAACGGAAACTCAAGTAAGGGAGCTCTCTACCCAGGAAGGAAGGAGGTTTTCTGGGTATGAAATGCCTGTTTGCAGAGAATTTATCAACCCCATATCAGACAGAGCAAAGGTTGAATCATGCAGCACTTCCCCATTTTTATGTTTATTTTTAGTTGTATGGCTATTAAAGCCATTTCTGTTTATGTGATGAGTATCATGTGGTTTTTGTGTTGTCGGGAAGGCAGGTGCATGTGTCCTTCTTGTCTCTTTGCCTCCGTGGCCAAATAGGCTGGGCAGACCTGCCTTTCCTCTCCTCGAAGGAGCTTGACTGCAGAACATGAAGCGCTTCTGTTCAGCCAGGCCAGGAAAGGCCGATCTGGCGGGGTAACAATCCACCCCCATTGCTTTCTGCTCCCACCCGGAAAGCTCCAGAGCAGAGCACGGATTGGAAGCCCCTCTTTTGTCCTCCTGCCGGCATCCCAAAATGTTGACATGCTCCTCCTCCTCCCTGCTTGGTCCTCACAACGACCCTGTGAGGTAGGCTGGGCTGAGAGCCCGTGGCTGGGCCACGTGGGCTCCGCGACTGGGGGTGGACGAGAAAGTCGGTCTCCACTGCTGCACCACACCAGTTCTTGCTTTTGGATTTTCTCACACCCGGATCGGATCCTCTGTCTCGGCCCTCCCCAGCCTGGGGCCTTCCAGATGGCTTAGAGTGCATCTTCCCTCTCATTTCCTGGGAATGATGGGAATTGTAGCGCGGCGGAGATGGCGGGGATGGCTGCCTTAGTCGCCATTGGCAACACTGCATCATCAGCAATCTGAAGGATGGTCTCACACGGGGTCCCCATGTAGCAGAAATGGCGCGTACCCTGGGCCACAGAGACCCCTGTGGGCTAACGTGAGGCAAGAGAGTGGATAGTTCTGGGCTGAGGATGACCGGGAGGGAAGGACAGCGAGTGAGACAGACAAATCAGAGGCGTTGCTCCCAGGGAGGGTGGGAGCCCGGGCCGTTAATTTACAGGCCTAAAAAATATGCGACGGGGATCCCAGTAATTTCCTGCAAACCGTACACAGCCCTGCAGGGTCGTTGTGCACACCCCCAGGTCCGCAGCTGGAAGGTGGCTTTCAGAACCCTGAAGCATCCAGCCGTTTCTCAACCACACGTGAACACGGCTGAGAAATGGACTGTGGGGAGAAAAGTCAAGATTTTGCAATGGAAAATGCCAGGCGGCCAAAGATTGAAAGTGAACTGATTTGATTGTAAAATGTCTTCAAACACATTTGGAATAATAATTAACACATCAAAGTATCCTAGAGATTATAACTTCATTAGGACTAACCAAAGAATTATGAAGACATTCATAATGCTTTCCAGGATCTCAGCTAAAACTAACGAAAAGGGAGAGAGTATCATTTTGGGCCATAGAAGAAAAGCCCAAGTCTGCTAGTCATATAATTTTAGAAGAGTAAAAACAAGCAGCAATCTTAGCGTTTTCAGATTTTATTATGGCATAAGCTTTTGTGGACTAGAGTCCGCAAAATGTAGAAGCTGTAATTACCGAATTCTTAAATGACCTTTCTTAAAAACCTTTCTTTAATGGTGGTATATGTGTCAGTCTTCCCGAACGGGGAACCATTCCAATGTGTTGGGCAGCAGCATCCACCTACCCAGCTATCAGAGCCTGCTGGGGGATGATGGGAGTTGTAGGCCAACACATCTGCCGGGTGCCAATTGAGGAAGTCTGGTATAAATGATATGGGACTTTGGTATGTTTGTGGAAGGGGCCCTGTATTAGAAGTTTGTACTGGATCTCCAGAAAAGTTACTTTAGGACTTGCCAACTAAGGCTTTTATATACGAGTCCATCAAAGATGCAGTTGACTGTATAAAATACAACCAAAGAGAGATAAAATCACAATCTTTTCTGAAGGAGCACCTTTACCAATTAAAACTGCATCTTCAAGGTCTGACGACTCAGCACACCTTTGATGGCGATGAGGGTGGTGGGCACGAGGAAGGGGCTGCTCTCACACTGGACCCCGTGTCCGAGGGATGGCTGTAGCCCTCGAGTTACCTCTAGGCCTGCTTGGATGCTGTATTATCAAGCTTTTGCCTTACTATGGCTAAAAGAATGGATAACCTGAAGAAATAAGAGAATCCTTTACCTTGAAGGGCATGATTTGCAGATGGGTTGGCACGCTTATACGTGGTATGAGAAGTATAAGGCACATGGATGCTTTTTAAACCATTATATCAGAAAGTCTTTAATGTCGGTGTGGGAAAAGCTAAAGACAAAACTGTACACTAAATTACCAAGATGGCTTTTGCCTATGGAAGCTCTTGTATATCCAAATGTATTGAGTTTTGACATGATTGTGAGATACAGTGATATTCTGGATAATGATGGAGGATTGAAACCCAACCAAGAACTACAAGAGCAGGGAATTAATATTTCTTGGGGGCATAAGGTTCAAATACAATCGAGATATGTTAAAGATTATAAAATGTGGGTTTTTTAAAGAGATACCTCTTGGTCCATCACCGCTGGCCCTTAAATAGCCCTGCAGCAGGGGTGCTGAAGGTTTCCACCCCCTGGGGCCAGGATCAGTGTTGGCAAAGCTCCGGGGGTGGGGGGGCTCGGCTGAGAGGGGGGCGGGGCTGCAGGCAAAATAGGTTGAAATTTTTTATTTAAATAAAAACATACTACAAAAAAATAGGGCAGGGTCAAGATGCTGGAATACCAGCCTATTTTAGCTGGAAGGTTTTCCTGCCAGTGGCAAACAAAGGCATTTCAAACTTTTAGGACTGAGGGATAGGCGTACATGCAAAAGGCAGAAAACCACCAAAATGTGTAACAGTTTAGTAATTGTGAAGGAAGGGCTGGGGAGACCCCAACCCATGGCTCTCTCCCAGCAGCCTGCCCGGGTCTGGACACTCGGCGTAGCCCAGGATGAATCCCCCGAGACAGCCAGACCAATCGGGCTGAAAGAGTTTATTTAACAGGGAAGGAAACACAGAAGCAAGGGTTAATAAGAGAAGGGGAGTTTAAAGAATTGGTTGCTGCTAGCAAAAGCTTTAAGCTAGAATAGGTGAATGTTTGGGGAGCTTGTCTGTAAAACTCCTTCCCGGAAGGGCTGCTTGGTACCTTCTCTGCAGATTTTAGACGCCAGATCAAGTTCCTCTTCCTGCAAGCATTTGGTCTTAAATCTGTTTCTTTGATTCTTAATTTTTGCTTCTGGCTCTTGAATATTTTAAATAGGTGTTCTTGTTTTTAATGCTTAAACTGGTACTACATCAGTTTGTGTGTGTGTGGTTGCATTGCTGTTTATTGTGTCAGGGGGTAGGGTATGATTGTAACTGGCCCCAACATTTGCCAGCCAGGTGGCAAACAAATCTGCCAATAATAAGTAAACAAATAAGCAAATAGCTGTGTCAGACTTTGGGCTTCTATGCAAGCTATGCTGAAGGACGGGCTCCCTTCATGCAAAGCAGGGACCAAGCTGCACTGATCAAAGACGAGCTTGGGATGCGGGAGCACCGACAGAACGGGGGTGCAATGAGACCAGGCATTCTCCGCCACTGCAGTGTTGCCTGCACGGCTGGCAGGTGCTAATGAGTTGGGCTTCGGGCTGATTGGTCTGTTTCCCTTCAGAGCTGATGCATGGAGCTGCCTGGTCACAGAAATTATATCTCTTGAAAATGAGGGAAGCCTTCTGCAAGTGCCGGGCTGCTATCAGGCAAATTGAATGCAGACAAATGGCTTTGGTAAATGAGAGAGGGGGTTCTTTTCAACGCGGCGAAGGAGCTCGCTTCGGCGCCCAGCCCACTTAATGGAAGGGGTCAATCTGCACGGAGGAAACGTGCATTTTTGGAAGGACAGTGGCTAATCAAAAGGATGCTGGCCCTCCGCGGGGTGCCTTGAAGCTTGTAAATATGTTGTATCCTGATCTAATTTGGCATCTTACAAACAGGGCCTCCCTGCCTTCCTTCCCTCCTGGGCTGGTTTTACAGGGAACGGTATGGAGGAACAGGAGGCAGACGAGAAGTCAAGGGCTGAGCCACATCCAGAGACAGGAAGTGGCCAAGCAAGGGTGTGAGGGGCTGCAGACACCCAGCGCTGCTTTCTGGCTTCCTGGAGGTCTCCTGAGTTCCTGGTGGACCTCCTGGAGGTCCCGGCTCTGCTCCCATCCAACAGCTCTTCTCCGTTACGTTTTTCTGGAGCTCGGTGTGGGCCAGCAGTTTGAAAAGGCCTTCTTCTGGCGGCATGTCTGAGCAGACCTGTGGTGGAGAGCATCAGTTGCGCCATGGTCCATTCGAAGGGAGAAGGGAAGTCCAAGGGCAATGGTGGCGCATCAGGAAGGAGGTGCCCATCGAGCAGGGAGGGAGAGAGGCCGGCCAGCCAGGAGGGCCGAAGTGCTCAAGGGCAAGGCAGCCTGGCTGAGATCTCAGAGACCTTCAAACAGGGAGAGTGCACTACAGCGAGGAGGCAGCTGGTAGGAAGCTGAAGGGCCACCAAGGCCTGTTCTTCTCTTTCCCCTTCTTAACGTGGCCAAACGCCTCAACCTGACCACCTGCATGGCACTCCTGGAGCCCGTCTTTAAGAAGCGGGTGAGATACAGCAGGCCCGAAACACAGAAATGCATCAGTTGGAGCCACACGCTTCTGGTTGGGGCTGATGATTAAAGTAGAGGATCTGGTCCATCTCTTATTCCAGCTTTCCCCAAGCTGGTGGCCTCCAGGTGTGCTAGATTGCAACCTCCATCATCCCAGCCAGCATTGCATGGGAGTTGTAGTCTATCACTTCTGGAGGGCACTGGATGAGAGAAGGCTGCAACCATCATCTTCTGGAAAGTGATTTGCAGTTTAGGGTGCTCAGAAGTCCTCCAATTCCCAGCATTCCTAGGCAGCATATCTGTCTGGGGCATGCTGGGAGTTTTAGGGATTCTTTCTATCTGAACATAAGATTGCCCTTTTCTGTTCCTTCGTAAAATATACGCATTTCATTTCATTTCATTTATTATATTTTGATACTACTCAATATCCAAAGTTCTCTTTCCAAAATGCTTCTAAAACATTTCAAAATATACACACTCTCCGGAACCTGGGAACTTGATTAAATAAGGAAGCATATGTATGTGTGAACTAACAGAAATTTGTGTAGAGTTTGCAATCTGCTAACAACTTAGAATGTGATGGGACAGAACTTTGGGAAGAACAAAGGTTGTTTGAAAGCCAGTGTGGCACAGTGGAGTTGGTTAGACTGGGACTTGGGAGATCGGGGTTCAAGTCCCCACTTAACCATGAAGCTCCCAGGGTGACTTTGGGCACACCTGTCCCTCTCAGCCTAACCTACCTGACTGGATTGTTGTTGGGAGGCTAAAACGGAGAGAAGCTACTTGTAAGCTGCCCGGGCCTCCTTGCAAGAGGAAGAACAGCAGGTTACAGGTGGAATGTGATACATAGCAACCATTAAAGTGTGGGGGCGAAACGCCGTGCTTTGCAAGAGAAGGTCTCGGGTTCACAGAAGGCTCAGGTAGCAGGAGATCTTGGGAAGTGGGAAAGCTGCAGCTCCAGCCCAGGACACACACTTCGCTTGCAGGAATCCCTGGTTCGGTCCGTGGCAGATCCTGCGCGCCAGAGATCTCGGTGCCGCAGTAGCAGGGAAGGGACTCTGCCCGAGGCCTGGAGCCAGTGCAGGACAGACCAGAGTCCTCAGCTCGATGGGTGGGCTGCCCACCACTGGGGAGGCGGCTGCCAGAAACTGCTTGGCTGGAGACCCGCCAAAGGGCGCCACGGGGCCCTCCACACTCTCCAACGGCACGTGCAGGAAGGATCGTTGGAAATCGGAAGTGCTTGTGGTCAGGCAAGGCACCCATCTTGCGTACATACCTCTGCAGCTGCTGTTGCACAGAAATAGGAAGCTGCTTTCTGCAGCCCGGCCAGGCCTTGGGTCCATCTAGCTCAGCACGGCCCACGTGGATGGGCAGCGGCGGCTCTGCGTTCACACGGAGCTCCCCATCCCTGCCAGGCAAGAGCCTGGAAGAGTCGGGATTTCATGTCGGGACCTCCTGTGTGCAACGTAAGGTGTTCCCGGGCGACCAGCGGCTCCTCCCCCGCGAAGGTGCGCCAGGCTTTCTCTCGGAGCACGAGTCTGCCTGCTCCTGCAGGGGTTTTAAGCGACCGATCTCCCTGAGCAGATGGAGGCTGGCCATTGAAAGCTCGGCCTTCCAGGCCATGGGATGCCCACGTGCCCTGCTTTATAGAGGACAACCCTCTGTTTTGGAGAAGACAGCCCTCTGTTTGAAGGTGCCGTCTGTCCAGTCCAAGCCCGCTTCAAAGTCAAAGAACTATAAAAGGGCAGAGCAGGGAGGGGTCCCAAAGTTGCCCCCCCACACACCCACTTGCCACCTGCGCCCTACAGCTGATGCTCCTCCTGTCGGCAGTGAGATGACTGCCTTAATTTCAATTCTGATTTCAATTGCTCTGTTCAATAATTGCCATTTATAGCATGCATGGTGCATTTGCGTTGTGCAAGTTAGGACCCACTGTTGGCCTCTTTTTTGGTGCAATTCCTCTTTTTCGGGAGTGGATAAGTTGCTGTCCTCTTCCGGGATATCAGCATCTGGCCAGCTCTTATCTTCTGCAACGTGTGAGACAAGATTCAAGGGTCGATACGAAGCCCATCTGCCTTCCAGATTGGCTCATCCCAACTGTTGAACTGCTCCCTCCCTGGCCCGTCTCTCTTTCTCGTGCTCTAGGAAGGAAGTCATGACCAGACACATTCTGTAAGTTGCGCATTATTATTTGTGTAATAATAGAATCGTGTTTGCTCTCCTTTTTAAAAAAGCATACTTCACTCCTGCAAAATTAGGAGAAAGAAGCAAGGCAAGGCAATCTGCTGGGGATATTTCCGTATCAGCAGTGCTGAAAGCATCTAATCCCTGTCATTTCAGCAGAGGATCTGGAGGGGTGTTGGCATAAAGAAGGAGGCTGGGAAATGCAGAGAGATGTTCCACGAATCCCTCACAAACAGATGGCCTTCAACAGGCTTCGTGACTTCTTAGGGCTGAAGTAACCCCGGCCCAAATCTTTCTGTGCATCAGTGAAGACGAGGAATGGGGTTTCTTTAAAAGGATGGATTTTTGGTCCATCTCGTGCTCTTCTTACTGCATGAAATGGCTCTACTAGGAGCAGGTATCCTGCTTTGCTGTTGTGGTAGACAAAATAACAGGGTTGCATGTTTCTGCATGAGGCATTTCTGGTGCTCTCATCTTCCCTTCCTCACAGCTGTTTGCAGGTCTGGCTTCTGTTTTTTAAGAGCTCTTTGGCCAGCAGGGAGGGCATTGTTGTTGTTGTTAGTCGCGAAGTCGCGTCCGACCCATAGTGACCCCATGGACAACAATCCTCCAGGCCTTCCTGTCCCCCACCATCCCCCGGAGTCCACCTAAGCTCACGCCGACTGCCTCAGTGACTCCATCCAGCCCCCTCATCCTCTGCTGTCCCCTTCTTCTTTTGCCATCTATTGTTCCCGGCATCAGGCTCTTCTCCAGGGAGTCCTTCCTTCTTGTTAGGTGGCCAAAGTATTTGAGTTTCATCTTCAGGATCTGGCCTTCTAAAGAGCAGTCAGGGTTGATCTCCTTTAGGACTGACCGGTTTGATCGCCTTGCGGTCCAAGGGACTCGCAGGAGTCTCCTCCAGCACCACAATTCAAAGGCCTCAATCCTTTGGCACTCAGCCTTCCTTATGGTCCAGCTTTCACAGCCATACATGGCAACTGGGAAAACCATCGCCTTGACTATACACACCTTTGTTGGCAGGGTGATGTCTCTGCTTTTTAGTATGCTGTCTAGATTGGCCATCGCTTTCCTCCCCAGGAGCAAGCGCCTTTTAATTTCTTGGCTGCAGTCCCCGTCTGCGGTGATCTTGGAGCCCAGGAAAATAAAATCTGTCACTACCTCCATTTCTTCCCCATCTATTTGCCAGGGCGTAAGAGGACCAGATGCCATGATCTTAGTTTTCTTAATGTTGAGTTTCAAGCCAACTTAAGCAAGGGAAATAGAGAAATTGAAAATCACTCTTTTCCTACTTGTGTAATGGCTTTATTCTGCTATAGGTGACACAGAGGAAAAGGAGGAAAGGAAAAGCTCAGTTGCGTCTCAGTTCTGCAATGAAACTGGAACAGATTTAGCACATTAACAGCCATCTATAGAAAAATCTGGTGCAAATCCCATCTCTGTGGTACTGATATTCCTCAAAAGGCTTAGGAAATGGGTCGCAATTCTGCATCTTGGTTCAGGAAAGAAATGAGCCTGAAGTTTGGCTCTAGTGCTTCTCTTCCTATATTCAGGGGCCTTCGTGCTGTCTGATTTCCGTTGCATAAGCCTCAGGGTGTTTGGGGGCCACCTGGGGAGCTTGTGAGTCAAGTGCACCTCGAAACAAAGGCTGATGAAGGCTCTCAGGGCATGTCCTGCCCAAATGGTCCCCCATAGCACACAATGCAGAAGCACCATGACATGCATGGTGGACTTCCAAGAGAAGAGCATCCATGGTGACCCATCGGTAAGGAGCGCGTTTCGAAGTGCGCTTGTGGATAGCCATGCGGTGCATGGCTACAAATGTGCATTTCCCTGTTTTCCAAAGCAAAGCATGTCCCTTGTGCTCCAAAACAAGAAGGTAGATATCCTTTGTCACCCGAAAGAAGCAAAAGAAGTCAGTCCCATGGGTAATTAGACTGCTAACCCATCAGGAAAAGAAGGTGCGCCGAAGGTAGATAAAGAGTGTTACATTTCCCACTGTTCTTTGTTATTACTTCTTAATGGCATTAAGCTCTTGCATGCCTCTCTGGTAGCATTTTTATGTGCCGAGTCCTTTACTCTGAAAGAACCACCAGGTCTGAACCAGAGATGAGGCTTTGGCCTCTCCTGGGATGAATTTTGGAAGTTCCTTGACACAGAAACATAGAAACAAAGAGAGTCAGAAGGGGCCTCCCGGGCCATCTAGTCTGGTCTTCAGCTCCAGCCGGGTCCACTCACGACATGCCCACGACATCAGCCACCATTTTTTCCCTTTCCCTTTTCCCTTTTTTAATTTTCCTTTTCCCAGGGGTGTTGCAATGAGCTGATTCATTTTATGGGCAGAGCGAGGGTTGCTGTCGAAGAAGAAATTATTAATCCTTATATAACCCTTTGGTTGGTTCATGCTTTAGTTTATTTGTGGTCGTGATGATGATGATGATGATATTTATTGGGGTTTTATCCCACAAAGAACTCAGAGCATTCTTCTCCTTATACTCTCAGACTTATTTCCACAACAACCCTGTGAGGTGGGTTGGGCTGAGAGTCTGTGACTGGCCCAAAGTCCCCCAGCTGGCTCCATGGCTGAGCGGGGACTCGAACCCAGATCACCTGAGTCCCGGTCCCAGGCTCTTAACCACTACGCCACACTGGCTCTCCTCTTTATCAAAATTATCTATCAATCTGTCTGTCTGTCTGTCTGTCTATCTATCTATCTATCTATCTCTCTTTCCATTTATATCCTGCCTTTTTCCTACAAAGGGCTCAAGGCAGCATACATCATCTCTCCTCCTCCATCTTATCCCCACAACAACAACCCTGTGAGGTAGGTTGGGCTGAGAGGCTGTGACTGGCCCAAAGTCACCCAGCTGGCTCCATGGCAGAGCAGGGACTCGAACCCGGATCGCCTGAGTCCCGGTCCCAACACCCTTAATCACTAAGCTGACTTTTCTCTAATAGAAGAAGTGTGAACGCCACGGGTTGGTTGTCTCCTTCCTATGTTGGAACACACCAGCCATTATCCCAATCCACAGGCCTTGTGGACTAGAAATGATGGGAATTGTAGTCAAAGCACTTCTGTGACTGAGGCCGTCTCTGATACAGTCTGTCTTTCTTGCCTGTGGAGATCTTAAGTTAATTCCTTCATTTCTGGAGCTCTGCGAGGTCTTTCCAGCCCACTGAAAAGCCTGAACAGCGAATGTGCAGAGGCAAGACTGGGTAGTGTTTTGAATGATCAAAACTGGGCTCCGTGGTCCTTTCATTCATTCTCTAAGGAAGACTTTAACCCCTGACTAATGAGCGACCCATGACGTCTTACGGGTTTTGTGCAATTTACTCATGGCTGAGTATTCATTGCTGCAGAAAACTGTATTTTGTTTAGATTGCTGATAGGATCTCTCTGCATGACAATAGCAGTGTTTGCCAGAATATGCACTTTAGGGCAGAAACAATGCAAATTTTGAGCAAAAGGGAGGAGTCTCAGATCCTAATTATCCAGATTGCAAAATGGGGATTTGGAAGTCGTACGCTGAATTCTTAACCTGTTGGCACTGAACTTTCTTTGTTGTTTTTGGAAAGCAGCTCACGGTTTTGTACATGCATGTTTTGGAAGACCTGTGTTTCAGTTTGGTACTCCCCCTAGGTGTACCTTCCCCTGTGAGTTTCTGTGAGACACCCTTCTAGCCCAAACCCCTGGTCCTGTCTCTCCAAGATGCTTCGGCTTTTGGACAGTATAGAAATGACATGAATATAATAAATAAACTGAAATAAACAGAAACCGTTCCCATAGTTCCTATCAATTTCCCAAGGCATTGCCTTCATATCACATGTGTCCCCCGTCTTGACCCAACATATGGTTGGGAAGTTGAAAAGACAGCACTTTCTGCACAAAAATATTTAAGAAGTAACACTGTGCTTTGGCTGATCTGCTTGCATGGACTTAATTTTTTTTTTTTCTGAGCCACCATGCTGATAAAACAGCCTGTAAATCCTTGAAAATGCATCTGTTTTTATTTTTACATTATTTTTATTATGACATTGCTAGCCCACTGTTTTTCTTGTGAGGAACCCAAGGCAGCTTATATGCTCCCTTCTTGCCATTTTCTCATCGCAACAACCCTGCGAGTTAGGTCTGGTCCAAACTAATCGCCAAGTCAGGACTAAAGCCTGGCTCACCCCATCCCAGCAAACTCTCTAAGCCCCACACCACACCGGCTCTCCTCTGCCTTGCGGAGTCACATCATCTGAAATGAACACTTCTCTAACCTGTGTGGTTTTCTGGTGAAGTCTCCTGAACGCCATGCAGGGAGTAGTTCTTGGTCCATGGAGAGGTGCAGCTGCCTCCACCCCACTGCCCTTCTTTACTGCAGGGGTGCTAGAATTTGTTCAGCCCTAGGAACTAGGTGACCTCCAGGAGTCCGCCTCACCTGTAGAAGACCCCAGTCCCACTTCCCCAGGGGGCATCTCCAGACAGGCCAGGAAAAGCGCCAGCTCGAGACCGGGAGAGTCATTGCTGCCGGTCCGTGCCAGCAAAACTGGGTTCGATGGGCCAAGCGCATCTAACTCAGCATAAAGCAGCTTCTGAGATTCCCACATCTTGGCAGAAAATACTGTTTTTGAACTGAAGCGGAGGCAAAAGTCCATCCGAGTCATATTTTTCTCCTGCACCAGGGAGACTAGCGGAAGAAGTCAGTGTTCCGCGGTGGGTGTAACCACAGCTGTGTTTATACGGATCGGGCACGGATTCATAAGATGCAGAAAGACTTCTAGTACAGCAGTGGGATTTTTTTCAAAGCCAACCCCCCACACACACACTGGTTGCATGGCTCCTCCGGTGGCTTGGAAGTGGTGATGGGAAGGAATCCAGTGGGAATGGGTTGCTGCAGCAATCCAGCTCCTGAAGGATTTCATGGAGCCCCAGAGCTGTAGACATCTAGCTTGCTGAGAGGGTGTTGCAGCTATTTGGTGCAAGCTCCCTTCCTGCTACTTTGTGGAGGAAAAAGTCATTGTGCATCACAGGCATTGGGGGACTGGAATGTCTGCTCTCGCTCTCTCTCCTTAAGAGGATACTGCTGGGTGTTCGTCCAATGCAAGCCTTGTCAACACGCATCTTGCCCTCCAACCCGATGTCGCCTTCACCCAATTTATATGCACAGTATTCAGAGACAACGGCAGGATTTGTGGGACTATCTGTCCTTTGGTGCTTTCTCATCATGCTGTTATGTGCTGTCAAATTGTCTCCAACTTATGGCAATCCTATGAAGGGATGCCCTTCAGAACTGTCCTTGACGGCCCCGCTCGGCTCCTGTAAATTCTAGACTGTGTCTTTGTTGACAGAATTGATCCATCTCACTTTTGGGCTGCCTTTTCTCCTTCTGCCTTCGAATTTCCTAGCATGAGCGTCTTCTCCAGGGAACCTGGCCTTCTCATGATGTGCCCAAATTATGACAGCTGCAGTTTGTCAGTTTTGCTTCCAGAACAAGCTCTGGCTTGATTTGATCCAGGATCCGCTTGTTCATCTTTCTGTCCATCCAGGGTATTTCCAAGCTCTCCTCCAGCAGCCTGTTTCGGGTGCATCCATTTCCTTCCTGCCAGCTTCCTTCCCTGTCCAGCTTTCACATCTATCCTCGGCGACTGGGAACACAGGGGTGTGGCTGATCTTGGCCTGCAGTGAAACCGCCTAACTCTCGAAAATATTTCCGAAAATATTTCCTCGTTCTTTCATTGCTGCCTTCCAGGTCTCCTGATTTCTTGGCTGCGGCTTCCCTTTGAACTGATGACTAAAAGGGGAGGTGCAAAATATTTCACAATTGCAGTTTCTTCATTGTTGACATGAAAGGCCACTTCTTTTGCTGCCACAGTTTTTGCTTTCCGTAATGTTCAGGTGCAGTTTTGCTCTTGCACGTTCCCTTTTCACTTTCATCAGGAGGCATTTCAGTTCATTGCTGCTTTCTGCCAATACAATGGGATCATTGGCACATCTTAAATTACTGGGGTATCTTCCCCCTATTCGCACTGCTTTTTCCTCTGCTCCTAAGCCAACTTTCCTTATGACATGCTTTGCATACAGGTTCAACAGAAAGGGAGATAAAGCACATCCTTGTCTGATGCCTTTTCCTAAAGAAAACCATTCTGTTTCTCCATATTCTGTCCTAGCTGAAACTTCTTGTCCGTGATGCAGGTTATGCATCAGGACAATCAAGCGCTGGGGCAGCCCCACTTCTTTCGGGACCATCCAAATCTTCCTGCGATCCATACTGTCAAAGGTTCTGCTGCTGTCTATAAACCGTAGACCGATCCCCTCCTGAAATTCCATGGTGTTCGCAAGTAGCCAACACGTATTTGCAAGTGTTCTTGAGTACCTCTCCCTTTCCAATCCCGTTTGAATGTCAGGCGTTTCTTGATCTATACAGGGCAATATTCTTTCTTTGCCTGGACAGGAAATTAGGGCAATGGTCGTGTGGTTGCTGCGCTCCTTCCTTGGGCATCGGAAAGCACAATGACTGTTTCCAGTCTGTGGACCATTATTTTCTTTTCTGTCTTTGTTGGCAAATTGTTGCTACGTAGGATATGGACCGATTCGGTTTCTGCGGCTTGGGATTCTTCTGTTGGTATCCTACCTTCTCCCGGTGCTTTATTCTTTGCAAGTGCTTTCAGAGTAGCTTCCACTTTGGGATGCAAGAAGTGTTTTGATCTTTCCATGTCTGGGTCCAGTACCCACGGGGCTAGGCAGGCCAGGGGTTACAGAACCATGGGTGGCTCCAACGGGGGCTAGCAGCCTCCCATAGCTTGCTCACGAAGCAACGATTGGGAATTGCTCACCCTGGTGAGGCCTGGCCCATGGCGCGCACAGGCGTGTGCTTTCTGAATATACCATCCCCACTTGGGGTTGTCTGGTCATGTGAATCCAGCCACTGAGGGTTAAACAACCCTCACGGGACCCTCACTTTACCCCACAAATGACTTTCAGTCCCTTTGCAGTACATGGCAACCTGCAAGTTGCAAGTTTGCATGCTCCAAATGTCAGGGGGGTTGAACAAGCCACGGTGAGCCTCCGGTGCCTTGCGAACGAACGGGCCCCCTGGTCCAGCCCACCCTCCTCCAGCTCCACCCCCTCGTAGAGGGCCGTGCGCCAGGCTCGTGAACGGGTGCCCTGCCCTGCTCGAGCCCTCCCTCCTCCCCTGCTTGGGGCAGGGGGGCCCTGCAGAGGCTCTGGGGAGGGGAGGGGGCTGCTGACGGCGGGGGGCAGCCTCTACCGCAGCCAAGGGGCCCAGGCTGGCTCATCCACCTGCAGCTCAAGGCTCTCCTCCTCCTCGAGAACGCAGCCATGTCAAGTTCTGTCCTGGGCATCCTCAGCAAGAGCAGGATCACGAACATAAGGTAGATCCGTCTGTGCAGGTGAGGCCGGAGTCCGTTAACCTGTGCGATCATTCCAGCTGGGCCACGTGGACCTTTGCTCTGGTCCGGCAGGGCTGTTCTTCTGTCCTTCTCCAACCTGCCTGACGAAGGGAAGGCTAAAGCGCTTGAGAATGAGAACCGGTTACCGCTCTCTCGCACCGCTTTTGTTTGCATCTGTGGCGGCAAAAGCATAAAGGAGGGGAAATTTGCTGAGAACTCACAGCTGCTGCCAGACGCAAACCATTATCGATAGCGCCCAGCAAAGAAGGGTGGGAAGCTGTTCGTTCAGCCATTTGCCGATTCTGTCCCAGCTCCTGTGTGCGATGGCAGCTCTGTCCGGGGCCCTGACCTCACCAGCTGCAGCGAGACACGGGCCTGACCTCCACTGGATGCGGCGCGATGCCCCCTGGACGGAGCACAATGGACGCGATGCACAACAACAAGGCCGCTGTGCGCACCCTGACCCCCCGCGGCAGTGAGCTGGCGCCTGGTGCGGGGCGGCACGTGCGCGCGAGTGAGACAGACGGCGTGTGACGGCAGGCAGGCGGGCAGCTTGCAGCCAGACAGGCCTGCAGCTCCAGCACGGCGTCTGACGGGATGGATGGCTGCCTTGAGCTGGAGAGCGATTGCCTGGAGTCGTTCTGGCACAGCTCTGATCATTTGGCTCAACGGCATCCGGGAAAGTGGCAGGAGGAGAACGCCTCTATTCCAAAAGCTACGGCCAAAAAGCTCGCTCTCGGTTCAAGATACTTCGGCCTGATTCACACACGGCACTAACCCACAGTTTGTCTTCCCCATGGTGAAGCCATAGTTTGTTGTCCTAGCCAGGATTTTTCTGGCATATGATCAAACAAACCACAATTCCTTTTTTAAAAAAATCTTTTGGTTGCTGGATTCCCTTCTCCTTGGCCATATCCTCTTTACACCTTAGGTGCCCTTGCAAAACTTTGCTGCTGCCATCTGGAGTAGCTAGGGGTTGTTACTGCTTTTGTGCACCACCTTCATGCCCTAAGAGTAACCTGTACCTCTGGGTTCACATGCAACAATAACCCAGGCTTTAAACAACCCAAAGTTCATAATCCAAGAACAAGCAGTGACCCAGGACTCCACAACCCACACCATGAATTCCCATTATGTGTGGACGCAGACAGTGGCTTGGCTTATGTGAAATGCTGGCAGATCATGGGTTAAATTTAGTTAAATAACCCATGGTTAATCTACAATTACTGGTTTGCTAACACTGAGTGATTTTAACCCACATTTAACCTATCGTGTCCAAGTCAGGATGTTGCAGAGCAACTTTTGCTCACACTATTCACAAACTGGGTTGCCAAAAAGCATGGCAAATGTGCCTGACACACACAAAGGCAAATTGTGGGTTAATTGACCCATGATTTGCTGCCAAGATGTGCAAACAGCTCCAGTGGCTCCCATGGAACAGCCAAGCACTGAGTCAGGCCACTGTTAGCTGTAGCTCAATACGGTCTCCTCCTTCCTTGGGTTGCTTCATCATTCCGGCCAGGGCTGGCTTCCGGCGCTATTTCCTTGGATCCCTTTTCCAGCCGAGGCCCTCCCAGTCCACTGGGCCGGCAACTCCCATAATTAAGTCATAATTAAGGGTTGTGGGCGGTGCCTTACCAGTTCTCAGCACTGAGCAAAAGCTGGGGAAGGGTCTCTCTGGCCGAGAATTCATGGGCCTGCCTCCAGACTTAGACTTAATTTTCCTTTTTAATGATGTTACCTCCTCTGCAGTTAATATACACAATCCCAGTTTCTAAAAAAGGAGGGGCAAGTTTCCTCCAGAAGCTGTGTGCTTTTAATGCTGCTCTTTTGCACGCCCTGCGTACCCGCACACGTACTGTGACATCCAGCAATATACCACTGCGCACTTCATTCCCCAGATCTCCCGCTTGCACGGGGTCCTGCATTTTAGCCTAGCACATCTGGAGGTCGACTGGTGGAGCAGGGCTGCTGCTCCGCCTCCGTCCAAGAGGGCAGAAACGATGACTGCAACGGTGTTTTGTGGTAACCAGGGCAACTAAAGAAGGTGTCCGGGATTCCCTCTCCTGAAATCCAATTATGCAAATGGCATGAGCTTTTCCTGTACCATCACAGATTGCAAAATGCATTTGGTCAAGGTTTAATAAAAGGAATGCTTTTCTTGCTATAAAAAACGCTCTAGTCAGCTCATCTGTTCCTCCTACTCATGTCAGACTGGATCACCAGCTTGCTCCATCTGTACTTCAAAGGGGACAACGTGTCATAAGAACATAAGCACAGCCCTGCTGCATCAGACGCATGGGCCATCCAGCACAGCACTCCGTAATGTGGTGGCCACCCAGCTGCCCTCAGGATCCCCCCAGCAGGATGGGGGCAGGACCTCCACTTGCCCAAGCTCCCCAGCAACTGGTGCATGCAGGCCCGAAGGAGGGAGGCCATGGCAAGCAGGCCAGTAGCCACGGAGAGCCCCCTCCCTCCCCCATGAATCTGCCCGGTCCCTTTTTAAAGCCCTCCAGGTTGACAGCCATCCCCATTTCCCATGGCGGCGAATTCTATAGGTCACCTATGTGTCTAGGGTTGCACAAGAGCCATGGTACAGATGGAAGCCATCCAGGAAGCCGTTCCCAGGAGCTGAGCAGGGCTGTCATGGAAGGTCATTTTGGGGTGTTTCATTCTTCGGGTTGCCAGAAGCCAGAGATGTCTTGATGGCACATGACGACAACAAACTAAACCACACATTTATCTCCTCCACCCGCCATGTCTGCGCACATGAATGTGCGTGTCTTAAATGCAAGGAATTTGACCACAGACCACAGATCTCGCTGGACCGCCGAACAGAGCAAGCTGTTTTTGATCCACCAGAGACTCAGCAACCACCCTACAAGGCACGGTTTATGCAGGGGGATTCGGCAGCCATTCTGAATATTCAACCCCCAGTTGGGTGTTGTTAGGTGACACCAGATACTGTAGGTTAACTCTGGGTGGAATGACCTACAATTGGACACATTGCAACTCCCGAAAGAACCTTCCAAAAGTCTGTGCAATTTGCCACTGTGCCAAATTGCGTTAATTATGTCCGAAGAGGACCAATAAATCATCTGTGCTGTCGGACTGCTCAGGCTTGGCAAAAACAACAGTGGCAGATTTAAGCTCCTGCAGGATGCTTCCAGCGCACACTTCGCAGGCCGTCATTCAAAGGTGGTGCCATGCCTTGAACCTGCAACCTTTTAAGCATGTGCTCATCCACCACACAAGGACCCAGCTCCTCACACTGGTCTCCAGCTATGAAAAATGCTGCAGGAATCAGTTGACTTTGTCCTGCATCAAAAGCAAACTTCATCCTGGATATATCCTCTCTGAGCACAATATCATGAACAGCCAATTCAGTCTTCCCCGCCACTCGCGTGGCTGACGAGATGGAGAGGAGGGAAGAATCGCTCTGTCTTGTCCCATCCTTACTCTTTATGGGCATCTTCACCAGTGACACATAACCTTTGTGCTTCTCTCATGGCACTTTGGAGTGACACTAATGTGGTGTATCATGCACCAGGGACTGTCTCTAATCGATCGAAAGCCTCCACTAGGAGACGGTTTTTAAATTCATGTTTAATGCTTGACATGGTGTTCCAGTCACCTGTGAATGGATGCGATCACAAATAAGAGCATTAGTATCTCAGCTTTAAAACGGATGCACAGGCGCTGTTTCCTGATGAAAGCTTTGCATTTCTCCAGACAGCGTTTGGTCTAAAGGAAAGTGACAGCTGAACCTCTTTGCGGGAAGTGGGACATGAAGGAATGGAGGAGAGTTTGCTTCGGTGAAGGGGGGTTGCTCTCGCGCTATTTATCCTGGTTCCGCGTTGAAGCGATCGTAGGCTGTTCGATACTGCTTCAAATTCTGAAACGCTAATTGCCACATTCGCTCAAAAACAGCAGGGGAGAAAGCAGAGTTTTTATTAGTTGGCCCTGGGCACAGAAATATCTTTCTGCAGTTCCGTCTCTCAGTCTGAAGGCAGGTGATACGGCTGGGAATCAGAAGCCGGAAAAATATGGCGGTGTGAAAGTTTGAACACAGGTGTTTGCAGCATCATCAGAAAGGTGTGCGAAATTTGAATGACAGAGATCATCTCTGGAAATCTCTTTCTCTCTCAGGTATAGTAAAGTCTGGTTACAAGGGAGAAATGGAGGAATTGGCAAAAGTACGTACTACATCAAATGCTGTTAGGCTTTTGTGTACATGGATTGGATTCCAGCGTCTTGCAGTGTTGTGTACTTGACTACTCGGGGTCAGAGAGTGGCAGTTGGAAAAAAGTAGCGGAGCAAATGCCCATCCCTCATCTCTTTGACGAGGTGTTTCGTAGGACACCTTGGCTGCACTCAATCCAGATGTAATTTTAGCTTCCTAGCATGATCGGCCAATTGCTGGGGCATATTACTAAGATTAAGAAGAGATGAATGTTACTGCTTCTTCATTTCACTTCATTTTTATTCCATCTGGCAGCTAAAGGCCAGCGAACAGTTCACAGCGATGCAGGTTCATCGGCCAGTTTAAAGACTGCCTGTTCCAAGTTGGGCCCACCCATCTGCAAGGTCATAGACCTATGGCATGGCATTCTGGGTAAATCAAAATGGCAGCTGGGCATGAGGTGCACTGCTGTACTGCAAGCCATGCAGAGTCGTGGCCCATGAGAGACCTTTCAAACTTGGAGTCAGCCCCACAGTCCTGGTCCTTCAGGAAGGGAGTGCTTTCACCCACCAAAATGAGAACGCCCATCTCTCTCTTGGATTCCTGTTTGTTTATTTATTAAAACATTTTTATGCCGCCCCATTCGCCGAAGCCTCGGGGCGGCTTACAACAATAAATTGTAAGTCTCACACCACTGCTCAGAGATGACACGAGGGGTGCTGGACAGTGGTCCCGGGGTCACAGCACTGAGACTCCGATCAGCAGGGATTGCTCACATCCTCTGCCATAAGCAGCCGCACCGCCGTGGACTTTTCTGTCCCCCTGAAGCTCAGCTGCAACCCTTCGCAGCATCTGCGGAAGAAACGGATGTTCCTAGAAACAAGGGGCTGTCGGGAACCCCCCCCCCCCCCCCCGCTGCCAGACAAGGCATCTGGGGGCAGCTGGGTCGTGAATGCAGATCTCAGACCCCCTTGCAGAGTTGAAATCACGCGTGCGGGAGGGAGCAAAGTAGCTGGCTGGATCTTGGATCTTTCACCTTTCGGCCGAGACGGTGAGGGCTGCCACAAGAGCACCTGAATTGCCCGATTTACCACCACCGCTCTGAGCATTTCAATTGCCCCGCTCTGACTACCCCCTGTCACCCCCGTAAGCGCTCAAAGCGGGGCAGACAACTCCTCTGTATCAGGGGACACTGACTGTCCCTTGGTCGACCCCAGCTCACCTCTTCGAGAGGCACGTTTCACAACAGACCTCCGGCCCCAAGTCTAAAACCCTGCTCGATCACAACCCCTGTGCCACAGCTCCTTCTGGCTTGGAGCTCCCGAGCTCCTGGGCTTCACATGTTCCTCCATCGCGTTGCAGTCTCTGCACAGCCGTTGCCTCCCTAAGCAGTCGGCAGATGGAGAGGAGGAGGCCGCAGAGTGTGGCGATGCTCTGAAATCATTACGCACTGAACACTTTGCCGAGCCTACACACTCGCGCTGCCTGGAGCGATGGATCCGTGCGGCAGGAGCCCGTCTCTCTCAGGGACCGCTTCCTGCAAATATGTTCGGAGTCTGTGCTGAGAGTTTCCCCCGCCCCTTCGGCTCCTTTGGAGTCACGGTGGACCTAAGCTCCCGTCATCGTGTTTTGGCAGATGCAATTCAATCCATTGCTACCGTTGCGTGGATACAATGGGCGAACTCCTCTCTCTCGGTGAACTCCTGTAGGCGAAATACAAAAACTGTGGGCAGAGAGTCTGTTATTGCGAAACTCTGTGTACTTGGAGTGTTTGGAGGAAAAACAAGCAGTGCTTTTTCAGTTCCACAGACTAGATCTGAGCACCTGTTTTTCCTTGGATAAATATTCACAGCTACAGGCGGCCTTGACATATGAATTCAAATTAACTCAGATTTATTATTTTTTCCTGCTTTTGTACAGAGTAAATCAGAAATTTAAATGCACGGGAGCTGAATTACCTGGATTTTGAAATAATTGGACAAGTAGGGCATTCACTAATCAAGTAACTTGCCCTGCAGCGTAACAGGAAAGGCAGTTGCAAATTTCATAAATAATGTGAGTAAATTAAGCACAAGCCGTGAGTTTTGGATTCATGAATTCCAAGTTAGCAGAATTAAATCAACCAGCACATTTACAGCTTTGAAAATTTGTCTGAGCAAAGATAACTTGGGTTCTCACATCTTTTTAAGGCTGTGATGCAGAAATTCTGAATGTGCCAATATTTCTGCTTTGAGTATTGGCTTTTTGGCAATGTGTAAGTCCCATCTTTGAAGTACGCTGGTAGTATACCGATGGACTGGATTCATGAAAGGTTTTCTTCCCGCCACCAGTCTGATTCATCTCCACCCCCATGGAAGCTGCAGATTGCACAGTAGAGCGCTATTTGGTTTCCATGTAAGGGGCATGTGGATTTTGCATTCTCCTGATGGCCGTTGTCTGTACCCTGGAAGCCCTGCATCCTGTCCAAGATGTCCTTGAAAGGAGCGATGGATGTGATCAAAGGCTCAGAGCATGTAGCCACTGACCAACTGGCTGGGGTTGACTGGGACTGTAATCCAGCTCCAGAAGGTGGGGAAATCCACAACGGCTTCAAATGCACTCAGAGTTCTAGAAATCTGATCTTCACATTGCACAAATGTTCTGAGTTGTGCAGATTCTGTGAGGTGGATTTTTTGTAGTGGGTGGGTGGATCCTTGCCAATGCACACCTGCACTGAAGTGTAAGAGTGCGGGGCTGGGATTCAGGCGATCTGGGGTCTAGCCCCTGCTCAGCGATGGCGCCCCCTGGATCAGCCGCAGTCTCATCCCGGCCTGTTTCACTGAGTTGTTGCTATGAGGATAAGATTGAGAGGAGGAGGAGATGACGTAACCAGGCTAAGGCCTTTTTATTTAACGCTTATTTTAATTGTTAAATTGTTGAATTAAGTAGGATTTTAAAAATTTTAGCTGAGAATGCACCGGGGGTTTTTTAACATTTTTTTTTAAATTGTTATATTATGATTATTTATGTTTGTATTTATGTATTCTTAGAGAGCCGCCCTGAGGCTTTGTTGCGATGGGGGCAGCATAGAAATGTTTTAAATAAATAAATAAGCCCACATTGAGCTCCTCGGAAGGAAAAAAGGCAGGATAGAAATATAATAATATAAGCAAGTGCATCCGTGCTTCCTGCACGCTTGTGCAAGCGTAAGTTAACACACCGGAAGCCTTTCGAAAGCATTCCTTCACCCACCCAAAAGAACACCGTGCTCCCTCTGTCCAGCTCACCGGAAAGGCTTCCTTCCACGAGACGGTTGTGCCCAGACAAACGAAAGACCGCAGAGCCACTCGTCTCCCTCGGCCAGGCCTAGTCACAGGTTCGACCATCTCTCAGAGGGCATGTTCTGCCCACCGTGCTGGATGCTGTCAAGGCGGCTCCTCCCCACCCCTCCGGGGGGACCGGGCTGCCCACAGAAAGGAAGGGCATCCACACAGTCTTAACTCTGCCAGGCTGCCCATGGCTTCTGGGCTGGGCCTCAGTCACTGCGGAGCTGGGCGTCCCCCGTCACCCCGGCTGCCTGGGCCCCAAATCCTTTTCTCTAGCCATCATCTGGTTCAAGCTCATCCTGGAGGGATCCATCCACTTCCGCTCTGTGCAACCGTCGCATGTGCCGGTTCACATGCCTGTTCGGTCCCGTGGCTGCATCTCGATGCTTGTTTTAAAAGTCTGCACAAAACTTGCGCCAATGGATATAGATACACTCCACACGCACACACTCATGCATTTTGAGCACGTTCTCTCAACAACAACGTCTTTAAAGTATTTTTATCCTGGTTCTCAGCCAAAAAAGGCTTCCAGCGCATTTTAAAATAATCAATAAAACCCGCAAGCGTGCAATGAGCGATGTGCGAGGAATCTGTTCAGGGCTGGAGATTAATCGGACCCCTGGGCGTGACTCCCCAGACTCTGGTCCACTTTGCCCAGCATCCAGGTTCCTGGTGACCGTGCCCGGCGCTCATGGGGAGCTTGCGAAGAATCCGCCTCTCGCTCATTCACCAGAGCAGCTGCTCGAAAGGCAGCCGTTCTCTGTGCCAAGGAGGGCTGGCCGTGGGGTGCTTGCCCCAGGGTACATGCCAGCCCCACAGCGGCTGCTCTAGGGAAGTAAGTTGCCGATGGCGCAGCTGGGTCTTGGAGAGCTTTCGTGGACTTCCTCCGAGCTCGGCGCTCTGTGGAAGCCCGAGCCGAGCGCAAGAGGAAGCCCCGGAGTGCTCGGAGGGATGAATCCGGGAAGCGTTCATCCCATCTCGACTTACAAGGTATAAAGACTTGACACACAAAGGGAAAAGGGTGGCGGAGGGGGGAGTTAAGCTTTTCAGCAGTCCTGCCGAAATGGCCCACGTCTCCCTTAGCTAGCGTTTGCAAAATGTATTTCATCAAAGCTGATGCCTCCACAAACCCATTTACCTTAAAATAAGCCTCTTAAGCTGCTGTTGTGAGCCAGGAAGGGCTACATTCCAGGGATAAATCCATGCTGGTCTCAGGCTCGGATCAGGTCAGTTTTCTCGGATGCGCTTACGGGCTCTGCAGAAGCTCCGGCGTGCCCCCATCATGTCCAAATATTCAAAAGTGTGGCTGCCCCCACAACGAGATACCCCAAGTTGGCTTCTCATTACATGGAAACTGGGCCTTTAATAACCCCCCTAAAATAGCCTCCCCACCCCAATTCTCCCAGTTTTAGCAGTCCATGCTTATTTGCGGAGATTCACAGACTACAGATGCTGCGGCGATGGACGCCCGTCTCTTTTGAGCCTGGCTTAAGATGCTCAAAAGCCCCATTTCCCCTTGGGGTGCTGCCTGGGAACAAATATGGGAAAGGAAACGGCTTGCAAAAGCACCTGCTTGCAGGAGGTTCTGCCCTCTGGATTGTGTTCCCTTTTTAGATTTGACGTCGCTTTGATTGAGTATTCTGATCTGTTGGTTTTCATGTCGCTGCTGATTCATGTGATAAGCGGCCCAAGGTTTGTGCTCATGAGCAGCAGAGGATCCATAAATGGCCGGCAAAAAGGCTGCAGGCAAGCAGGAGTTACCCATTGCTCTTCTTCCTGATCACGAGATAGAACCTCCAGCTGCAGGGGCAGTGTGTCTTGGAACACAAGGTGCAAGGAACTCCTGGTGGGAGGGAGCTGCAGCCTTCGTGCTCCTTTCTACCTGTCACTTTCCTGGTGGCGTTTAGCTGCCCACGGCTGGAATCAACCTTCGAGACGAGTTGGATCGTGCCTATTTTCTAATTTCTCTCTATCCCTCCAAATGTGTTTGACTCCAGCTCCCAACCTCTGGCCATGATGGCTGGGACTGATGGGAGCTGTAGTCCAAAACAACTAGGGCACGCCAGATTGGGGTTAGGGTTATCTTGACAACTTCCATCCCGTAAGGTCGGGTAGGCCAAGACATGCTGCCTGTCCCAAGGTCACTTAGTGAGTTCAATGCCAGGGGTCTGAACATGGGCCCCGCTACCCCCCCCCGCCCCCCAGCGATGCAGCATACGAGCTCTGCGATAATAGTGGGGCAGCTCCTTGAACCTCCAGGTGGATCCGGGGAAGGTCCCAGAAGGAAACAGCCCTGCCTCAGTGGGCCCAGGGCAGCAGGGGAAGCTTGCCCAACCTGCCTTCTCCGATCTCCCCCCCTCCAGATGTGCTGGAGTGCAACCCCCACCCCTCCCAGCCACCATGGTCAGTGGTGTGGCCACTCACCCGGCGGGCACCAGGCCAAGGACAGCGGGTGCCGAGGACCGGAGGAGCCGGTGTTCATTTGGTCACCCCGGAAAGGAGGAGCCCAGATCTGGGCTGGCTTCGGGGAGACAGAGCTGGGCCTTTGCCAGGGCTCCTGGACCAGCAGTGGGCCCACTGCCCTCTCGGTGCTTCCCTTTCCGTTTTGCACAAAGTAAAGATCAGTCCTAGCCCAAGGGAAGGCTCAGCAGCGTGCGCCACTTGGTTGGGGCTGGCAAAGTCTGACGAACGCTGCCTTGCGGTGGAGGCAAAATCCTGGAGCCAGCCCTGGGAAGGGACCAGAAGGTGAATTTTGACAGGACTCCAGCTCCCATCAGCCTCAGACAGGAAGCGAATGCTCAGGGACGATGGGGATGCTAGCCATGGAACCCCTGCAGCATCACAGGTTCCCCAGCCCTGATCCAGAGAAAGAGTTCTCTCTGTTTCGGATCCAGTCTGGTGCAGGATCGGGCTTCCTGCGTTTAAACTCCCCTGCAAGTCCCACACCTGACCATCTTCACGGTCCTGTTTTAGTCTTGCGAGAAGCCGGGGAAGACCAGGCCAAGAGAAGGGGGCCCAGGAACCCATCCCGTGAGCCCCCCAACTGGGCACGGCATGTCCAAGGTGTTGAGGCACCAGATTTTGCTCACAAAAATACTCTTCCTTCCCACCTTGCACTGACTGGGCAAGGCTGGCAGGGGGCGAGGGGGGTGGACAAAATGGAGGGACGTGTGTGAGATGCTCACCGCCTGGCAGAGTCTGGGACTTCCCAGCTTTGACCACCCGCAGCTTGTCCTCCAGGGCAAGAGGATTCTTCCAGACGGGCCACCAAAAGGCGGCACGGCCACCCCGCTCAGGGTCACGTGGCTCCAGCCACGCTGTGGCTGCTCCCGCCACCCCCAGCTCCCTCCATCGCTATTGTTCTTCGTGTTGTCATTGTTATCTTCAGATCCGCAGAAACCTGGTGAAGGAAGGCATGTACTTTTTGCGAAAGCAGACGCTGCTTTCCTGTTATTCCCAAACGTTCTGGGAAGAGAACAGCTGTGCTAGCAAATTAGTCGCGTTTTCGCAGCCTATGGCGCACCGTCTGCCAAGACCCAAATTTAATATTTAATTTTTACGTAATCACGGTGCTCCCGTTCCCATGGCTCCTGGGCACACTGTGCTTGCTTCAGCCCCCCACAAAGGGCATCCATCTCCACCCCTCCAGATCGGCCAGCTGCACACACTCTCCACTGGCTTTCCTTGACCTGTTAGGAGGGAAACACATGGTGTTAAGAGCTGGGTCCTTCTGGGGCTTGGCAAGGGAGAAAGCTGTCAACCGGAGAGCCTCTTGCCCCTCAGCGAAGCTTATTTCTGCAGCTGGGAACCCTTGAGTGTGGATACGGTTGGGGGTTCAACTGCTCAGGCTGCAGACGAAACCCTAGGATGTCCTAGGGGCAAGGAGAGTCCCCAGAGCTTTCCAGAGGGTTAAGAGTTCCAAGCGTAACCCTGCTGCTGTTCCACCCGCCCGTCACCATTGTGGTCCCATTTCATTTTTTCTTTGGCTCCTTCCCCTAAGTTCAAAATCTCCACAGACTGTGGCCTCTCCCTTTGTAGGAAAGATGCTCCAGTCCCCGGATGATCTGGTTGCCCTTTGATGCACCTTCCACAGCTCAGCTGTGCAATTTTTCAGAGCCAAATTGTCAGCCGGCTTTACTGATGCACAAAGTCGCTGGTTCTCAGACTTTCCCTTTATTTGTTGGGCATAAATTGCCGCCCCCTTTCTTCCCGTATTGCCTTGTCTGGGAGAGAGACCCCCCCCCCCAGCCTCCGCCATGGGACCTCTTCATGGAGCAGGTTGTCAGCCCCTTGGCCTCCTTGGCACTGGCCAAGTCTACCAGGCCCAGTTGTTCCCCTGCACGAACTCAGCACCAGTCTGGAGAACCTGTGCCCCTCCAGACTTAGTTGGACTTCAGCTGCTGTTGGCTCCATCCAGCATCACCTGTGTCCAGGGGTGATGGGAGCTGTAGTCCAACAATATCCAGAGGGCCACAAGTTCTCCATCTCAACTCTAGACCAGCGATGGGTCCTCCAGATGTTTTGGCCTGCAATTCCCATTAGTCCCAGTCAGCATAGCCCATGGTGAAGGATCATGGGAGTTGTAGGCCAGGAATCTAGAGTGCAGGAGTTGCCAGGAACATTCCCGGGGCTCCCCCTGGGAAGTTTGCCCATCTTTCCAAATCTCTCTGAGGAACCCAATGTTCGAAAAACCCCAACATCCCCTCCAGGTTATACCATTCCAATCTGCTTTGATTCCTCAACCCATTTCCAAAGACTCAGGGAAAGTAGCAACTGGAAATGACAATGGCTCATGGCAGTATTAGATGCATGAGAATGACATTTCCATTATAATAAGTTCTTTGATCCCGTGGTCTGAATTTGCGCTCCATGAGCACCAGAACTCAAAGAGGTTTTGGAGCAGAGCCACGTGGTACCAGTGGCTCAGATCAAGGCATGAATAAACATGCTGTTCTGATAACCCTCCAAAACAAAAGGTTGTTTTGTTTTTTTGTTTTTAAGATACTTGAACCTAACAGAACTCTGAACCTGCTGAGAACAATTTTGGAAATTACATTAGCAAGAGCTTGAAGTTAATGGTTTCCCAACAGAGTTTTACAAGTCAAAAAAAATCCCTCCTCTTTCTGGTTGAGCCTCCATCTTTAATCATGATAGATCTGGAAATGAATCAAATGCCAGCATCTTGGGGGGGGGGGGGGGGGGGGAACGGAAAATGTTTGATAGCCAACTGAGGGAAAAAATCAACATCAGTTTCATCCTCTTGCCCAATATCCTTGTTCAATCAAGGTTTGAAAAAAGTTTAATCTAAGCAAAAGATATTAAAAATGATTTCTTTAGTAATGTGATAAAAGAAATTGGACAAATATTGAGGAAAGATGGGAAGGCTCCACAGAAGCGTAAAACTGGGACTCCTCTGTTCCCATTCCGAATCCTGATAATGCCACTCAAACAAGGATTAAATCTTGTATCCTGTGCACACCGTGCCTTTTGTATTTGGGACCAGCCTCTCCAATGTTGTTGAGTTGGTTCCTAAGCAAATTGATTGCGCTGCCGAAATCAATGAGACTTAAGTTCATCACGATGGACTCTTCACATTGATTTGAAAGTGAATTAGGTGTGGTTTACCTACTCTGGATGCAACCCATCATTTTTCAAGAAGTAGACACTCCTTCAAGAGTTGGGGGAATTCATGCTTGGGAAATGGCCTCTGGATGGGGCAAGCCTCCAGCCCCACAACCCTGCCCCACTGGAACAGTCCTCTGCTTGTGAAATGAGTCGTGCTGTGAAGAAACTTTGCATAAGAGCAAAGCTCAGCAGCTACATTTCTGCAGCTGTTCTGCACTTGGGGTATTTCTGCATTGCCCCGAACATAAGGGCAACCCGATGCAAGGTGAGGCAGGAAAAAATGCCCCCCACACCCAGAATTCAGGAATTCAATTAAATGAGTCGTGCCAGTTTTTGGAGTTTCTTTGCCTTAGGATGGGATTGGATGGCAGTTTAGCACAGAAAATGAGCTGGGTGTGCTGGAGGAATGGGGGTGGGTGTACGTGGTTCCTCGTTCATTGTTCCCTGTCCCTACTTTGCTCTGTCTATTGAGTTTGCCACTATTCACATAAGAAGTCCTGACAGTTTTAAACATGCGTCTCTTGGGAACAAGGAAGAAAATCTCACTGTATGCAGACAGTATGATGGCATCTGTTACACAACTCCTAACATCTTTATTTGAATTTATGAAATTAATAATGGAGATTAGCTGGATGCAAGGTTAATGAAAGCAAAACAGAATGAATTGGAGTAAATACAAGCTAGGTCATTAATGAAATGATAGAATGGCAGAACAAGCTAGTGAGCTCTTTGGGTTGTAAGTGTATCTGTGTGGGAGATACGCAGCAGTGGATGAGGCTGGGTCAACGGTGCCGGTTCTCCTTTGCTGGAGGTATTTAAGCAGAGATTTGATGCCTGCAGAATTTCTCCCCCTGCTTTGTAATCAAAGTACTTTGAGCTGTGCGTCTGCATAGCAGTGAATACCTAAGAGATGCATGAAACTGCCTAGCAGTTATGGATTGGCTTTGACCAAAGCAGACCCACTGTGTAAGAAAGTATCTCTTTGAAGATGGTGCCGGTGTGCCGACCCATTATTTTCTAGTGCTTTAATATCAGTCTTTTAGCAGTGAAAAGGGCACAAAGAATTGATTTACACTGACCATTTGTTCACTTCCACGAGGCAAGTAAATAATTTAAAAGGAGACAACAGTGAATATTAAAACTGCTCCAGTACAAAATTTATCTGTATAATAAGCTCCTCCCCAAAAGAAGCATTAGCTGTGTTATAATGCCACCAATTAGCTCAATTAGATGATCCCTTGGTGAAGAAACACTGGCGTGACCAGCAGACATGAAGCAAACGCTTTGCGGAACAAGCCACAGCCTAAGATCCACGGATGCAAAATGTGGCAATTTAATGGTTGTTGTTGTTGTTGTTGTTAGTTGCAAAGTCGTGTCCGACCCAGCACAACCCCATGGACAACATTCCTCCAGGCCTTCCTGTCCCCCACCATCCCCCGGAGTCCACCCAAGCCCACACCCACTGCCCCAGTGACCCCATCCAGCCCCCTCATCCTCTGCCGTCCCCTTCTTCTTTTGCCATCAATTGTTCCCAGCATTAGGCTCTTCTCCAGTGAGTCCTTCCTTCTCATTCGGTGGCCAAAGTATTTGAGTTTCATCTTCAGGATCTGGCCGTCTAAAGAGCAGTCAGGGTTGATCTCCTCCAGGACTGACCGGTTTGATCGCCTTGCGGTCCAAGGGACTCATAGGAGTCTCCTCCAGCACCACAATTCAAAGACCTCAATCCTTCGGCACTCAGCCTTCCTTATGGTCCAGCTTTCACAGCCATACATTGCAACTGGGAAAACCATCGCCTTGACTATACGCACTTTTGTTGGCAGGGTGATGCCTCTGCTTTTTAGCATGCTGTCTAGATTTGCCATAGCTTTCCTCCCCAGGAGCAAGCATCTTTTAATTTCATGGCTGCAGTCCCCATCTGCGGTGATCTTGGAGCCCAGGAAAATAAAATCTGTCACTACCTCCATTTCTTCCCCATCTATTTGCCAGGAAGTGAGAGGACCGGATGCCATGATCTTAGTTTTCTTAATGCTGAGTTTCAAGCCAACTTTTGCGCTCTCCTCCTTCACCCTCATCAAGAGGCTCTTTAGTTCCTCTTCATTTTCTGCCATGAGAGTGGTATCATCTGCATATCTGAGGTTGTTGATATGTCTCCAGGCAATCTTAATTCCAACTGGTGATTCATTTAGCCCTGCCTTTCTCATGATGAGCTCTGCATATAAGCTAAATAGGCAGGGCGACAGTATACAGCCTTGCTGAACTCCTTTCTCAATTTTGAACCAATCAGTGGTTCCGTGTCCAGTTCTCACTGTTGCTTCTTGAATGGTACCCACAACCAATTCTCTAAGTTCAAAACATACTTATGTGGGTTCAACATGGTTAGGGACCCCGAGCATAGCTGTGTCATTTATTTTTATTTATTTATTTAGAAAATGTGCAAGCCGTCCATCACTGTCGTCTCTGGACGGCTTACAACATTATTTCAATCCTCAGTAAAATATCTTAAGATATCATGTCTTGCAGATTTGGGCTAGGTGACCTCTCTGCGTCTTTTCAGCTCCATGAGTCTATGATACAGTCCTGGAATACATCACTTGTGTTCAAAACTATATTACTCCAAATATAGCTTTGATGGCACAGTGTGGGGAAAATACAACATTATCTTGGGTTGGAAGCGCAATATCGTTTGTGAGCTGCGGTGGCTCTGCCTTGAAAGGCAGGATAGAAATACTGCAATGAATAAAACAAATTAATAAACATATTACATTTTCAAAGCTGTTTCACTATTTTTTATGCCGCCCGCTTTTATTCCAAGGGGGAGGATGCAGATGTGGTAGAAACTCCTTGATAAATTTGAGCAGGAAAAAGAACACAGAGTGGATTAAGTGCACTTGAGAAGAAAGAATAAAAAAGAACTTGCTGAACAGTGCAGCTGTTTCATCAAAAGTAGTTGGCTGCTTTAAACCAGTGCTGGAACTTGTTGAATGCCCATTGATTTTTCTCCATTCTGAAGCAGTGAGATGTGAAATTCAAAAATAATGGACATACAGTAAAGATCTCCTATTACAACATATTTGCAAAGGATTAAATTGCAGCTTTAACTTAGATACTTTACATTGTGCAAGGTTGGACCCAATCGTCTTTTTGGTGCCTTCCAACTCTACTATTCTGTGATTCTTTGCTTCTAAGATAAAATCCAAATGGAGATTTCCCCCTGCCCCATCCCGGGAATATACCTGAGGCTGGGCTATTATGGGATAGATGCTATCTAGCACCAAAAGAAGTTGGTGATGAAAGATGCTGCTACAATTGTATGTGATCTGATTTGTGAGAACGTTAACGGGCAAGAACCATTCCCCCTCCACCATCTGCAATTGATTACATGTGAGGAACTGATTATAACTGCATATTGAAAGAGGAGCTGTTAGACTGGAATCTAGATGTGAGACATCAGCAGCTCCCCGGGATTGATGGCTTGATTGTTGTTCTGTGCAAAGTTACGGGAATTGATCGTGCATGAGGAAAATGTGTCTGAAATTCTGGAACAGGGATATACGGGACTAAGCTCATATAGGCTGAAGAATATACGAACATAAGGAAAGCTCTACTGGATCAGACCAAAGACCCATCCAGAGCAGCACTCTGTACGCAGGGGGACAACCCAGCTGCCCCCAGGATCCCCCCAGCAGGATGGGGGCAAGACCTCCTCCTGCCCAAGCCCCTCAGCAACTGGTGTGTGTAGGCTGGCCACCTCTGGTGGAGGAGGAAGCCCATGGCCAGCCAGGCTAGTAGCCACGGATAGCGTCCTCCCTCATGGGAATATATATGGAATGAGGGAATGAAGCTATCACCTTATATCTTTCCAGAAATGGTTTTCAGTAACAATATCTGGATGAAACTCAAATGCTTTGGCCACCGAATGAGAAAGAGGGACTCCCTGGAGAAGAGCCTAATGCTGGGAACAATAGATGGCCAAAGAAGGAGGGGGCGGCAGAGGATGAGGTGGCTGGATGGGGTCACTGGGGCAGTCGGCGTGAGCTTGGGTGGGCTCTGGGGGATGGTGGAGGACAGGAAGGCTTGGAGGAATGTCGTCCATGGGTCGTAAAGGTTCGGACACGACTTAGCAACTAAACAGCAAGCAACAACAAGACATGTGGGGTACAGGATTCCTTGGAGGCACAGATTATTCATTATTTATTTAATGTGTTTTCAACTCACCCTTCATCCTAAAATACCGAGGTAGTAAACAACTAACAGGAACCAGTAGGCACTGAAACGGTTCTACAATAAAGCAGAAAGCTCTGCAATAAACACAGATCAGAGACACAGAAACATAGAAACAGAGCGAGTCAGAAGGGACCTCCCGGGCCATCTAGTCTGACCCCCGGCTCCAGCCGGCTCCGCTCACGACATGCCCACCGTGTGCATGTCCAGCCTATCTTTGAACTCCCTCACCAATGGGGCCTCAACCTCCTCCCATGGAAGCCCATTCCACACCCTCGGGGTCCTGACATAAAAAGCAGACTTGGCTAAGCTCAAGTCACCGGGCACTGACAGCCCCGCAGCTGTGGTGTAGTGGAATCGGGGCACCCAGAGACAAAGCGCAGGTCCTTTTCGAAGAGCAGGAATGTTCACATTGTCAGCCATTCCCGTATTGTTTCACTGCCAAAAGCTTCCGGGTAGCTGGGCAGAGGTGAAGGGATAAATTTCCTAAGCAACAGTATATTGCTCACTTCACCAAGGGTCATCCCATGAAGACGATGGGTGGGAGCTGAAAGCGGATCAAAGGAAGGACTTCTTCACACGGCATGTAGTTACGCTGTGGAATTGGCTGCCCTGGGAAGTGGGGATGGCCGCCAGTTTGGATGGCTTTAAAAGGGGCTGGACAGATTCATGCGGGAGGCGGCAATCTGTGTCTACTAGTCCTGATGGCTCTGGACTACCTCCAGAAGCAGAGTAAGTGTCCCTCTGTGCACTATTTTCTGGGGGACACGGGTCGGAGGGCGCTGCTGTATGCAGATCCTGCTTGTGGGACCCAGTGGGCATCACGTTGGTCACTGTGGCAAAGAGCCCCTTATGTTGTTAGGTTTGTGGCAAGGTCAGGGCGCTTGCTTATTGCGGCATTAAGTGGATGCATTTGTAACTTTAGCTTTCAAATACATATTTCCCCCCATCTGCTAATACAGTAGCATCTCAAGAATTTCTGGATCACATTTTAAAACTGTGTTCAGGCTCTTTCTCCAGTACATGCAACATAGCTGTCTCTTTCTCCTCCTTTCCCTGCCCTTCTCAAGTCCTTTTAGGAATCTGTTTCATAGAAGCATAGAATCATAGAAGAGTAGAGTTGGAAGGGGCCAGGAAGGCCATCGAGTCCAACCCCCTGCTCTTGCAGGACACCAAGTCACACCATCCCACTCAGATGGCTGCCCAGGTTCTTCTTGAATGTCTCCAATGTGGGAGAGCCCACCACCTCTCTAGGTCTCTGGTTCCACTGTCCTATTGCCCTGACAGTGATGAAGCATTTCCTGATGCCCAGCCTGAATCTGGGTTGCCACAGCTTGAATTGATTTTGTGTCCTGCACTCTGACATCAGCAAGAAGTGATCTTGACCTTCCTCTTTGTGATAGCCTCTGAGGTCCTTATAGAGAGATACCATGTTCCCCCTCAGTCTTCTCTTCTCAAGGCCGAACATGCCCAGTTCTCTCAGTCTCTCCTCACAGGGCAGTGTTTCCAAACCCTGGATCATTTTTGTCACCCTCCGCTGGACCCTTTCTAATTTACCTGCGTCTTTCTTAAATCTTGGTGCCCAGAACTGGACACAGTATTCCAGCTGAGGTCTGACTAGCGAGGAGTATAGAAGAATTACTACTTCTCCTGATTTGGAAGTTATCCTTCTGTTGATGCATCCCAAAATAGCATTTGCCCTTTTGGCGGCTGCATCATATTGTTGGCTCATGTTTAGCCTATTGTCCACAATTACTCTGAGATTACTCTATTGTCCACAATTACTCTGAGATCTTTTTCTTGTTCCGTTCTGCTGAGCCACGTATTCCCCATCTTGTATTGATGCCTTTGGTTTCTTCTTCCTAGGTGGAGGACTTGGCATTGTCCTAAATGAATTTCATTCCATTGCTTTCAGCCCAGTGTTCAAGTTCATCAAGATGGCCCTGGATCTTCATTCTGTTTCAATTTGGTCCCACAAATTTCTCCACCCTATAGGCCTGGATGGGGAAAAGTGGCTGCTGGAGGGAACTTCGGGGGAAATGTCCTGACCCCTAGCAGCAAGTTCCTTCCACCTGTTATCTTTGGATGGCTATCGAAGTACCCCGGCTTGATCCCCCCATGCCTCCTAGCAAAGTGGAAGTTACTCATTTCGCTACCCAATTGCTCACCTAGGCACCCCCCTCTTTTGGGCTCTGTATGTTTACACAGGTTTAGGATGCTACTTCTAGGTGACTCCAGCTTGACTTCCTTAAGTGGCTTCTCCTGTTCAGTCAACAGATGGGAGAAATGGTGGGAAAGCCCAGAGGCTTTTCCAGTGGAGGGTGAAGTTGCGATCCTGTGAAATTCTGCGAATGAGCTGAGATGGCTGCACCTGGGACTGGGCTGCGCTTTCGCAACTGCATTCCTTGCATCCTTACTCGAATGCATATCTTTATTTAAACATGTTTATTCTGCCCTTCCTCAGCAAGCCTTCCAAGTGGCTTACTGCCAATGAAACAATGAAAACCCGTAAAGACAACCAAAACATTTCAAGGCAGCATAAATTCAAGCGGGAATCGAAAAGCAGCCAGTAAAAATGATGAGCAGACCAATTCTATGATTCCCCACATAGCACTGGGATGCCATGCTCAGAATGCCCCCCCCCCGTACACACACACACACACACACACACAGCCACCATGGGAAAAGCCATGGCACCTCCTTGCAAAAGCGACCTTGGAGAAGGAGTCGCGGGCCATTTCCCTCCACCCAGAGCATCCCAGGCAGGGGAAATCTGCTGGCCAATCCCCATGCCCGCAAGTCTCCCAAGGTCAGAGGGCATCATCTTAGGATTGCTCCCTGAAACAGCTTCCAACATGTTTTAAAGTAGGGAGGAGGAGCCTTAACCCAAAGCCATCCTAAAAAGGAAGGTCAAGCTTAGAAGAGACACTAAGCCTGTTAGCGTTTCAAAGACTGGGTGCAGCTCTGGAAAAGACCTGTTCATTTATTCGGGTATTTTCGTATGGATTCTTAAAAGTAGTTTTCTTCGGAGCTTTCCCTGCCTGAGCTCCCAGAATGGAGTTGCCACCAGCTGCGGGGCTTCTGGATGCAAAATGCAAGCCTGCACGGGCAGGCGGCAGTGTGTCTCCAGGCCCAGCGCATCCACGGCCTGGGGACTTCCGACCCTGTTCCGCTTTGCACTGTCCATAGCAGAGTCCACAAAACCCAAAGTGCAGCCATGCGCTGCGAGGCACCGAGAGCAAGCGCCACCCGCCCACCAGCAAGCATGGCGCTTCAGCGCATAACCCTGAGCTACCACATCGATACAGATTTTGCTCAGTTCAGATTCAATAATTCTATTGGCACGACAGGTTGACAAGTCATGCCAAAATTAATATATCAAGTGAGCCGCGAGTCCCCCTTGGAACACTCACATCACTCGGGTCGTGTTGCCTGCCTGTTATTTCTCCCTTTCTCATCTTGCTTCTTTTAAAAATCGTCCAGCTGGATTGCCTGGACCTAGATCCCCCCTGCCCCACTGGGCCAGGGGGCTGAGCAGGGCCAGCCCCACCACCAGACGGAGTGGGACGGTCGCTCCGGGCGTTGGAGGAGAGTGCCCTGGCCGTGTGTCCACAAGCTGCACTTCCTGCCTTCCAGAAGGGGGGGGGGCTGTCCCATTGCCAGTGTGGAAGGAAGATCCAGCGGGAATGCGGGGGACCTCACCTTACCCATGGCCACAGGCCGAAAATGCTCTGGTTTCCGCTGCAGTCTGCCGGCTCCTCTGCACTGGGCTCCTTGTGAGCCTCATTTCCAGGGTGAAACATTGCTTAACGCAAATTACAACATCATCCATGCATAATAAAAATATAACCTTTCCAAAGACTTAACTGCTACAAATCATGACATGGTTTAAATAATCACACACAGAAAACGTCACTTTAATGAACAGACAGTAGAATCCAAGGATCCGATCATGTGTGTGCTAAGGACGAACAGAGGAGAAACAAACAGATCAAAAAATTAGGAGGAACCCGAGGCGAGGGGCAGCCAACTTTGTCGCTGGAGTCAGTCAGGGCCCCACCTTCCCACGAGAGACTTGCGGCCAGGGGGACCGAGTTGGATGCTCCATTGTGTGGTGCATCGGAGCGTCAGTGGGCCCTGGTTGCAGAATTGGCTGATAATGGAATTTCTATAGTATTTGTGAGTCAGCTCCAGCTAATTCAGGTCTTTGTGTGCGGTGGAAGTCGCTGGCTGTGTGTGTTGAGCAAAGTTCTGTAGGTCATTAATAATGACAGCCTCAGCCAGGCTTAATTGATTTATTAATAATGAATCAACACTGCAGTCTAGTCAGAAATCCTCCAAGAAACGGTATTTCGGCCAGCACTTTGAAGTGCTCTCAAGCTGCAAGGAATGCTTGCTCAAGTGTATTTTCTGGGGGGCTGCAAAGAATGCACACAATGCGTGTGCGAACAGCCTCGCCGCATGTCACACCCTGGGCTTGCCACCCAAGAGTTGTGTCCACAAATGTAAAGTGCATTTCACACTTTAAAATATATAGTGCAGTCTTTCCTGTTCTGCTACCAGGCCCTGGCCAGGCCCACTGGAAGCGGGTTGCATCCAATACATTTGGAAGGTGCCGGATTGAGGAAGGTTGGCAGAGCATGCGAAAAGGGCGGCTGAGGCAAACGGAACCTGCTGAGAGAAAATACCAGTGATGCTTCCGTTGCCACTCGGGACAGTCGCCGAGGAGGGATCGCAGCTGCCTGGAAGGCCTTGCTTTGCAAGCCCAGGATCCAGGGTTTGATCCAAGAGAGCTGCTGCCAGCCGGTGCTGGCCACACTGGGCAGACGTACCAGAGGTCTGATCTGTTGATGTCCCCAAAGAAACGCCAGTTGCCTCCCTTCCCTTCTGGTCTCCTCTCTCGTTGCATGTCTAAGTTCAGAGGCTCATGAGCGTCTGCTGTGAAGTGGGAGAGAGAGGGCTGCTCTCCAAAATACTTTCAGGTATTGAAAATATTTTAAATATTGAAAGCACATTTAAATAAAGTCTCGGGGCCCCTGCTGTGAGCGAGCAGCTCCGGCAAGAAGAGAGAGTGGGAGAGGGAATGAGGATGGGAGAGAGACACTGGAGATGGTGAGGAGGCCTCAGCGGCCCCCTGGCCTCGTAGTGAGGAATCCTTCACATAGGAGTCAGTCCTCCAGCGCCCAGAGGACTGCCCTCTGCAAAAGAGGACATGTGGCCACCCTGGGGCCTGCCTCACCTCTCTCTCAGATGCGGCCAGGTGGGCTGTTTAGAGCAGGCAGCCAATGGCCACCCTTAGCAGGCATCCCAGGCTCTTTGTGACTTAGATTCTGAAGATGGAGCAGGAGAAGACCTGGCGGACTTCATGATGGGAGTTTTGGAAGCTCAAAGAGGCCTTTGATGTGCCCCGAAGGTCACTGCCCGCAGGTGTCAGGCCAAGCAGGACGGGAGGGATGTGTCAGAAGAGACAGGAGGAGTCCAAGAACGGGAGGAGGGAGAGCTGTCCCCTTGTGCAGCCCCTGACCCCATGGCAAGGCATCCAAAGAGACGAGGTGCCCAGTCTCACTGGCTGGAGTTGAGAGAGATGCTGAAAGGCAACCGTTTTGGGGAGACGTTCCCAGTTTGGGTCCAGCACTCTTGACATGAGCAGAGGCACATCTTCCAGCTTACTGGAGGGCCTTTGGGCGCCTTTGTCTGGCAGCTGAGAAGTGGCGATACGGAGCTGCATTGCTGAGGGACTGTCTGGTGTTTGGGAGCCAAAGGGCATGAAGGGAAGGGCTGAGCTCAGGGCGGTCTGGAAAGTGGGGAGCCGAAGTGTCTGGGGGCCCCTGGCCTCCTGTGCCTCAGCTGAAGGGCTCTTTGAATTGGCTTCTGCTTTGGAAATGTGCAGACAGGTTGGTTGGACGACAGGAAGCCTGATTGAAAAACAACCGGGGGACCACCCAAGCGTGGCGCTGGCCCGCCCAGCTTATCATAAAGAAAGGAGCTGCGATGATTACAAGCATCTCCCGCTCACGTCCTTAGATGGATATTAAAGCTGAAAACGTTGTGCTGCTCCATATTGCAATTTAGGAAAAAAAATGGTCAGCAATGTTTACGGAATTCATTTTGTTCTGTTTTAAGTGCTAATCTTCTGGTGAAACTTATCTTGTTTATCTTAATTAAATACAGGGAGCTCTTGCAAGGCCTCTGGTTTGATCTAGCAGCTCAGCGCTTGCAACACTTAATTGCCAATTAGTCTTGTTTGGAAGAGCCTCAAGGAGAAAGGAAATACTTGGCAACACTTGAGATGAAAACAAAAGCAAACAAAGGGATGGAAGATCAATCCCTAACAGCGATAGCCTACCTCTCTTGATGGGGTTGGCAAATCTCACTTGCCCGGAATGGGCAGAATGGCCTGTTTTTCAGCAGTGTGTCTGTTCACATGGAAACATTGCAGGGACAGCCTCCCTCCAAGCCCCCACCCCTCCCTCCTAGGAGCTGCCGTGGTGTTGTGGGATGTCCATAGACATTCCAACTTTGGAAGTGGAAATTATATCCACTTTTACATCTTTTCTATTGTTATTTATTTTCTATTGTTATTTTATATTGTTATTATTGTAATTTTTATTATGTTGTAAGCCGCCCCGAGGGTTCGGCGAATGGGGTGGCATATAAATGTTTTAATAAATAAAAATAAATATAAATAATAAATAAATTACACCAAGCACAAGTGGGTGGATTCCTCACGTATCTCAGTGGTCTCCACTGTTTTTCAGGTAGGGGCCGCTTGGCTGCAAGCGCCAGTGCTAAGTGCCGGGGCCCTTTCCCAGGGCAGGCTCTGGGATGGGGCAGAGCGAAGTGAATGCATCAGGCTACAGATGTGGGGAATGCCAGCAGCTTCCCTTCCTCCTGTGCCCCCTAACCTTTCTCAGAACTATTAGATGCACAGAGGGTGTTGTTTCCCCACCAGTGCTGAAGTAGAAAAGAACTTCAGTATGTCCAGTCAGATTCTGTAGGTGGGACGGAGAGTGGCCATCTTGTGCTTTGCTTTGAGCAGACAACCTCCGGGCTCAGCTCCTGCCTAAATCCACAGCAGTACCTCAGAAAGTCATCTTGGAAGAAAGGATCTGATTATCTTCTGGATAGACCTTCTTGGTTTGAGGCGGTTTAGAAGAAACAGCATTTTTTTTCCAATGTATATCCTGCCTTTTTCCTACAAAGGGCTCAAGGCAGCTTACATCATTCTCCTCCTCCATCTTATCCCCACAACAACAACCCTGTGAGGTGGGTTGGGCTGAGGGTCTGTGACTGGCCCAAAGTCACCCAGTGGGCTCCATGGCCGAGCGGGCACTTGAACCCAGATTGCCTGAGTTCCAGCCCCCTGCTCTTAACCACGACACCACACTGGCCCTCACATTATTGGAATGCAACCTGCAGTGTTGGCTTAATTAAAATTCTGTTCTAAATACACTGATTCTTTCACTTTAAAAATAGCACCAGTACTTTCCAACTATAGCCTCTTGATTCTCCATTCCCGCACAGGTGTACCAAGTGGAGCAGGAAATGTATTCATGTTAATTGCAGGTCTGAAGGGCTCCAGCCCTCCTCTCATGAAAGATTCATAAGGGCAGGGAAGCACCAAAACTCCATAAAGTTCCCAGCTCTCCCGCTGCTCCGAGCCACGGTCACCGGCTTGCTTCAAACAGACCCGCACAACTCAAACAGCAAAGTACCACAACCACACCCGCAGTCCAGGGGGAGGGTCATGTGTGTCCTGGAGAGGGGGATGTTGGGAAGGCCAGATCGTTCAACGGCACTGCACAAAAAAGCTTCCAGGTTCGTGGGTGGTGGGAAAGACGCTTTCCTGCCCAAGATCTGGAGTGCCGCTCCTAGGTAGAGTGGAAAATCTTGCACCTTGGGATTCATGCACATTGAGAAGACCTAGAAATGATTTGGAAGTGAGACGTCGACCACCAGAGGGGCAGATTTCTGGTTTTACACCCTTCCTATTAGCTCAGTTAGTTTGAAAATGGCTGGGGGAAAAGCTTCCTTCAGTCATGCTTCTTCTGTACGGAGGTGGCCCATTTCTGAGCCTGCGATAATATTTGGGAGACAGCTGTGAATTCTTTTTATAGATTTTTGGCTAGCACGCAAGCAAACAACTTAATCGAAAGGAACATTGAGGCAATTAAGCTTTCCATGTGTACGAAGCTACACGGCTGCATCTTGTTTACCTAGTGCGACCTCAAGGTTGTCACAATTTGAATTGTACAGATGGATAAGACGTTGGCGGAGGCAACCTTTAGTCAGAATTGAAGGGGAAAGGTTTTCACTTTATGACGTGCCGGCTTCAGTTTTCTTTAGATGCCAGCCTCAAATTTATAGGTGTAAATCCAGGACAAAGCCGGTGAAATATTACAGTTCTGGGCATCAGCCTCTATTTTTTAGGCATCTTGTGATTTATTATTTTTTCTCCAGCCATGCTTTCATCTCAGAAGGCTAATGATACATTAGCAAAACCCACGTGACTTCTTTTTTAATATATTTTTGAAACCTGATTGTGGAGTATGAACAACTACCACACAATAAGAAAAAAATGCCATGAAGTATTAGACAGTAAAATGGTACCTTTACCTGCAATTAAGGTATGCCATTTTTCCCCAAACAATATGCCTAGAACAATCTGTAGCTTGGAGGATTTGTGTTCTTTTTCATTTGGAGTGTGTTAAAACCCCAGGGGGGGAGAAGAATTTATGATCAAATATAAGGAAATTCAACATTGGCTTTATGCATCCAAAATTCCAACACTGCTGGGTGTGTTTGTATGTTTCTTTTATATTTAATAAAAAAGTGAGCAGAAACTCTTGATGATGTTAAGGAGGGAGCAAACTCTGAAATGCCCAGTGACGGCTTTCAAGGTTGCAACAAGATTAAGTTATAACTAGAAACTGACGCAGTTTTGACAGCCAAAGCATTAATTCATATTGTCCCGCTTTAAGGAAAGAGCTGTTTCCATGGACATATGCAGCCAAACCGATTTGGTCCTTTGCACAACTTTTGGTGTGATTGACTCAGGAAAAGATTGCTGCAATTTTTTCCCCTAATCTGACAAGTTGTTTGTTTTTCCTGAAGGAGATATTGAAAATCGATTTTATGATTTGCTTATTCCACTCCTGTCAGGCATTAGAGGTAGGCAGGCTGAAAATGTTTAACAGTGAAACCCAAACTCCACACTGCAGAAGAATCTTTGTTAGGACAATCAAAGGAATGTGGAAGGTTGCAAGGTCTTCAGAATTCTTCAGAACTGTTGGATAAAGAAAACGAAAGGCTGGGCAAGAGGAACAATTGCTGGTTGGTGCTGAAGCCCGAACTTTGGCCTCACCCGGCACTGGTGCTCAGGGCCCAATCCAGTGCCTTTTTAAGCAGAAACCCTCCCACAACCCAGCATCCTCCCAAGTCAACATGACTGGCTGGGGAATGCTGGGAATTTTAGGAATTTATTCTGTCCAGATATACATGAGATTATTTTGGGGGTCTTCAAGTGCAACATAGAAGGAGGCTGAGTCATTGAGATGCAATGTGAGAGGGTCTAGAAAGTTCTGAGATACCTCCTGCTTGCAACTAGGCCTTGTTGCTGTTGCTAGTTGTGAAGTCATGCCCGACCCATCGCAATCCCGTGGGCAACATTCCTCCAGGCCTTCCTGTCCTGCACCATCCCCCAGAGTCCACCCAAGCCCACACTGACCACCCTAGTGACCCCATCCAGCCACCTCGTCCTCTGCTGCCCCCTTCTTCTTTTGCCATCTATTGTTCCCAGCACCAGGGCCTTCTCCAGGGAGTCCTTCCTTCTCATTAGGTGGCCAAAGTATTTGAGTTTCATCTTCAGGATCTGGCCTTCTAAAGAGCAGTCAGGGTTGATCTCCTCCAGGACTGACCGGTTTGATCGCCTTGTGGTCCAAGGGACTCGCAGGAGTCTCCTCCAGCACCACAATTCAAAGGCCTCAATCCTTCGGCACTCAGCCTTCCTTATGGTCCAGCTTACAGAGCCATACATTGCAACTGGGACAACCATAGCCTTGACTATACGCGCTTTTGTTGGCAGGGTGATGTCTCTGCTTTTTAGTATGCTGTCTAGATTAGACCAGGACTACCCACAGGCCTTGGGGGATCAAAGTTGGGATCAGCCTTGGTGGATCCCTAGTTTTGAAAAACTAGACCCAGTTGTTACCCAAGCTGGTTTCCACTCTTCAGCAAAACACAGGAGCCCTCCCAAGAACACGCAAGGAATAAGAATCTGGCACTGGGTCCATCTAGTCTCAGACTGTCAACACAGATGAGCAGCAGTTCTGCTGGCAAGATTCTTCCCGGGCTGGTGGCCTGTGGCATGCGAAGTGTAGCATTTACGCACGGTAATAATCCAGTGAGAGCAAAATCATGCACGCTGGTTGTGTCGCCAACATCCCCACATGCACCAGGCCCTGCCTCTTCATTCCTTCGCCTCACCACATGGAGGAGATGAGATCAGTGCTGTGATGAGATCAGAACTAGAGCTCTTCATGCCTTTACTGGACTGGGAATGGATGCCACTGGGGATGCTTATAAACAGGGTCCTTTGTCACAAGAAGAATTCTGCTTTCATCCAACCGCATGTGGGCAGAGCCATGTTTGAAACATGGTGCTGAAGGAGAGCTTTGTGCACCAAAGCCGGGCCAACAGAAAGACAAACAAGGGCGTCCTGGAGCAAATCAAGGCAGGGCTTTCCCTGAACGTGAAAAGGATAAAACTGTGGCTGTCCTACTGCAGAGACCTCATGAGAAGGGGAGGCTCCCTGGAGGAGACAATCATGTTGGGGAAGGTCAAAGGCAGAAGATGAAAGGGAAGCCCAAATAGAAGACGCATTAAAGGAAGCCACAGCCTGAACGCATGCTGAATGGACCGGATGCTCTGGAGGTCTTTCATTCATGTGGTTGCCATAAGTCAGAAATGACTTGACGGCACATCACAACAACGACAACAACGAACCCCAGCTCATTTTTTGCTGCCTGGATCAGCAACCTTGTTTGCTCTTCCCATCACTAGCTGTTCTTGTACCAACCTCATGGCCCTATTGTGTGTGTGTGTGTGTGTGTGTGTGTGTGTGTGTGTTGAGGATTTTGTTTGGTTCATTTTTATTGCCTTGTACATATTGTGTGTGTTTGTCTTGTACATATTGTGTGTGTTTGTGTGTGTGTTGAGGATTTTGTTTGGTTCATTTTTATTGTCTTGTACATCACTCCAGGATTTGTTTTGAATGAGAAGCACTATATAAATATTGCTAATTTTAAAAAACTAACTAACCAACCAGTTTTTCCTAATACCTGGGAAATACCTGAGAGGAGATTTGCCCTAGAACAAAGTCTCTACTTCAGCTGTTATAATATACTATTCTAATATGGGATTTTAGGGAAAGTTGGAGGCTACCAAAATCCATAACAGGGCAATACCCTTTGGAGACCAAGACAAACGTGTGAGAGCATATTGCCCTGAGGAAATGTTGGAGAGCTTTAGACTTTGAGTCATGAAGAGGTACTGAAAATATGTTGCCTTTTTTTGGTAGAATAATGATGCCTGTGACAAGGATTTCCAAAGGAATCAGTTATTAAGGATTAAAGGGGAAAGGAATTTAAGCAGTTTTATTTAGAGCATTAGATGACAGCTGGTATTTATAAGGTTAATGAAAGCTTCCAGAACAAATGTGTGAATGCCAATATGGTAAAGGCAGGAAGGGAAGAAAGAAAGATGGGTGCAGTTACACTAAAGTAAAAGGATTTCAGGAAGGGGGGGGCGTTCTTGAAGAGCTGTGCATGAAGAAGCTGGAGAAGGGTCTGGGTGCAAGAAGACTGAAACCGCAACAGAGAAGGGAGAAATCCAGGTGTGAGAAGGAGAAAGAGGGAGGGGTGGGGGAGAGGAAAGACTCCAAAGCAGTTTGGTATGGATTTCCAAGCGTAAGATGCACATCTTACACATATCTGGGTGTTTAAGCTCTGGCGATTAATTTCAAGGCAACAAAACCTGAGAAAAGAGAGGAAAAAGCACTCCTGTCAAACATGAGGGTGGGATGCAAGGGAAAAGGCTTTTCAACAGGCTGATGGAGAAAAAGACTTGATACCCATGTGGCTTGGAGGGAAATGTTGCAGCCTCAGTGGTTAGAAAGGCCAAGGCTCACGGGATTGCTGAGTCCTAGTGAGGGAGGCCGTGAAGCCCCCTTTTTATCCTGAATTCTCTGACTGAAAGACCGGCAACAGGGATGCTGACGGGGGGGGGCGGGGGGAGACTCGGGTGGAACGAAGGATCCCGGCATACAGTTCGTCAGAGAGTGCCGGTCCCAGTGAGTGCGGGATGCCTCCGGGCCTCAGAGGCGACACGGCGCAGCGACCGGTTCTGGGAAACGGACGGGCGCTCCGCCCTCGTGCCGCCTTTGTGCTCCTCCCAGGAATATTCGGTCGACCGCTGTGTGGAGCAAGGTCTGTGCTAAGCAGGGCTCTGGTCAGACCTTACGGAGTCTATGGCATCTGCTGCAGGCCGATGGGTGGATTAGCTGGTGGTCCAGCTGTTAAGGACCTAAAAGGTACACCTGCAGAAAGACTGGCTCAGGATCCCTCCCTCCTGAGCCTGGTGGGGACTTTTGCACGGATGCTGGAAGCAAGCTAAATAAATTGCTGGAGGGCCTCTGAGTCAGGTCTCAACCTCGAAGTTACAGTGAGGAGAAAGCAGGACCTAGAAGGATTACGCCAGACTGAGGGTCCCCACTCAGCCATGAAGCCGTGGGGTGACTTTGGGCCAGGCTCCGGTTTTAGCCTATCCTACCGCACAGGGCTGTTGTTGTCCAGGTTACAATGGAGCCATGTTATCCTCCTCGGCTGACTCGCAAGAGGAAAAGGGTCGGATAGAAATGCAGGGTGTTCATGTCGGTGACGGTGATGTAAGCAAAGGGCACAACAAAGAAAACTTCAGCCGGCTGTGAAGTGAGGCTGTTCATGTCCACCCGCTTCTGCACTGGCTGGGAGTGGTGGGAGTTGTAGTCCTATGCATATGTAAGGCACCAACTTAGGGACGATGGATATCCACAGAGCTGAAGATGGCCTGCAGTTTTGGAAATGGTTGGGCATCTCCCTCTGCCTTTTTGGGACTGGAATGGAAGTCTTCCCTGCCAGGCTTTTCTCCAAAATGGTGCTGGGGTGTCTTGACAGCCAACAATTCAGGCGTCCTTTGGGCAGCCAGAAATCCCCAACTCTGGGAATACGAGGGAGATAAATAAATAGAGTAAGGATGATTTCTGTCCACAGGAGTGTGTGCAGGGGAGTGGGCAACTCTGCACTCGACCTCCTGCAAGAAGAAGGCCCACTTCCCAAGGGGAGCTTATAACTAAGATACTCCTTGTTTGTTCCAGGTGCCGCGGCCCAGAAGCTGGAGGTGCTGCAGTCCCAGGGACCCGAGTCAGTGCCCGCAGGACAGACCCTCACGCTGCCTTGCACGCTCAGGGGGGATGCCGTGCCCGGAGGTGTGCGGTGGCACAAGGGCTCAGACCGGCAACAGCCCCCGATATATAGCCAGAAAGAGCCCTTTCCCCCCCGAGTGATCAGGGTCATTCCTGAATCAAACACGGACTTCACCATCCAGATCACAGACATCCGACCTGAGGACGCAGGGACCTATTTCTGTGTGAAGTACAGATTAAGAGTCACAGGGGAATCGGAGGAGGCGTCTGGAGCAGGCACGGAGGTGTTGGTGATCGGTGAGTTGCGCCCAGACTTATTTCAAAAACCTGGAAGCAAAAGATGGCGCAGTGCCTGCGCAGCAATAAAACCCCAGAAATTTTCTCTGGGGTTTTTTGGAGGGTGGGGAGGGGGTTGCATTGACAGAAGACTGTTTTCAGGACTTCAGATTTAAATGTGGGCATGGCGGGGGGGCAGAGGTTCTCCGTGCCTTTTCTGCTCCCCTCGCTCAGGTCCGAGCTCCCCTTTTCTGCAGCAGAGCCCAAAGGCAGTGGCTACTTCCTTGAAAGTCTAGACTTCATTGCAAGCGTTTGTGGAATATGTTTGGGTAGCCCTTTTGTAAACTCGGGTGGGGAACCGCCTCGATTCCGGATGCCTTTTCCCTGGTGGGGAAAATCAGCGGACACTGTGCCTGGTTTCTCATTTGTTGGAGAGGGAGAGGATTTGAACGGTCGGAAGCGACCCAGGAAGCTTCAGTGACCGAGTAGAAGAGAAATGAACGCAGCAAACGAAAAATGTGAAAACTGCTTTGCAGACGTGTGCAGACGCACTTGCGTGAGCAAAGCTGAATGAGAATCTGGCTTTAAAAAAATCAATTTTGTCAATGAGCAGAGGATGGAGAAGGTGCTTGACAATCCATGAAGCGAATTAAAGAAGTCTGATGATCCACGAGACAAAGCAGGTTTAGCAGGACCTACAGATCCCCAGTGGGGAGCAGGTGTAGAACCCCTTTCCTGCCCGTTGTTTCCCTTCTCGCCGAGCTCGGTTCCCCCGGTGTGTATTTCCTTGACTGGAAAGAAATCAGAATCGCCAGGCTAGCTCTCTTGAGATGTCCTGGCCAAAGGCCTCAAATCCAGGACCTGATCCACGCATGGGGCAGCCACAGCAGCCCCCCCGCCCCCCCCCCCAGTACTGGAGCAACAAGGGTGGTGGCGGAAGGACTGCTGGCGTGTTTCTCCCTGCCCGCCGTGAGAGGCGGGGCTGGAAGGCCAGCACCCCTGGGGGCACCGGGGCAGCGGGGGCTGCCCAGCACGGCCCCGTCCATGCGCTCGCAGGTCCCCTTCCGGCATGTGCCGTGACCCCAGCAGCCCCGCCCTTTCTCTCTGCGCTCTGCGCCTGCAGAGGGGTTCTGTGGGCCGTGGCGCACCTGTTGATGTGTGGTCGGTGTGTGTGTGTGTGTGTGTCCCCCTCGCAGCTACGCCATCCCAGCCCGTCATCACTGCCCCCTCCGGCCGAGTGGCGCCAGGAAGCACCGTCGCCTTCAACTGCTCCACAGGCGGATTTTATCCCCGCGACATCACAGTCACCTGGTTCAAGGGCAGCTCCGAAATGAAAGCCTCGGACACCGTCGTTCTGCCTCGAGGAGAGAACATCACCTACCAGGTCTGGAGCACTGTGAAAGTGCAGCTCTCCAGAGAGGACCTGATGACCCAGCTGCTGTGCAGGATCACACACAAGACCGTTGTTGGCACCTTGGAGCAAAGTTTTCGGCTTGCCGATGTCCTCCGAGGTATGGGACAGGTGGGGCTCCAGGCGCCGGTTTGGGAGGAGCTGCAAGGAAGGGGACAGGTGCAGGTCCGGGATGCCAGGGCGAAGGAGCGGGCGCGATTCCCTCCCTCCATGCTACACTGCTTTTGCATTGCTTGAAGCCGTTTGGTTGGCTCCGGGGCCCATGGAATCCCTTCTACCCAACAGGGCAGTCCTTCGGTTTTTAAGCAGTGCCATAGCGGTAAATCTTGGGGTGCTAAAGCTCACCCCAACAGATCCCCTCGAGAATCAGCAGCCATCCTTGCCACTGTAATTTACTTATCTTTCTTGCCAAAATATGATTATATATATCTCAGTATGTTGCAATAGGTTATAATTTAATATTTAAAGTAGCTAACACCCTAATTAAAAACTCCATCATTAAACAAAAATATTCCCAAAATGAAAAACCCAGTAATAAAAGACCACAATTATGTTTACAGGGCCGGACACCAGTCCTCGGCCTAGTTATCAACCCAGTTCCATTGAATTCGATGGTGGCTACTCCTGACAGCATGGGTTCAACTTATACAAAACAGAAAGCTTTCACAAAGGTCTTCTGTCAGCTTTAGCTTTTAATTTTTAAAATGTGTTACTATTTCAAGCTGCTAGCATGAAGTAGAATCTACACCAAGGAAAGGAGAGGGGAATCCAGCTGGTGCTGAATCATTTTCCTCATTCTCTAATTTCCAGTTTGCTTATCTTTCGAAAACAATGCCTCCTTTTTGCTTAATTCACCTGGGCACAGGAAACCCAGCAACCCCCCCCCCCCGGCAGTTTAGCGGTTCCTTCTCTGAAAGGGGTTCCCGGGTTGTATCCACAAGTAACAAAAGACACAGTTGTTCCAGGCAAGCTTTGCATAACACAGTGCCCAACTAGCTTCAGTCCGTTCCCTAGCTAAGAGGCCCATGAAAGAGCGTCGTTCTGAACAGTGCTTTTTTTGGGAAAAAGAAAATAGGTGCCGGAACTCACGTCGCCGCCAGCAGTAAGCACTCAGCGCGCAACCACACACACCAATCCCAAGCCGAGGAGCGTCCCAAGTTGGGCGGCGCGGACACACAAGCCGCTCGCAGGCACTATGTTAATGGTGTTTGCTGCTGACCTGCTACGCCAACAGGCGATTCAAAATCACTTCGTAAAATCCACTGGAAAAAACGGTGCTGGAACAGCGTTCCGGTGCATTCTATGACAAAAAAACGCCCTGGTTCTGACACGGGCCGTATCCAGCCCGGCCTGCCCTCCTCAGCTAAGCTGGCGACCACCTCGCGCCTGCCAAGTCTGTCTACCCATGAGGTCTTCCCGGCTGCGAGTCTTTCTGAGCTGCACCTGATCCCGTGCTGCCCGTCTCCTCCATCTGATGCTGAGCTCTCAGCGTTCCCACCCCTTTCCTCTTTGGTAGGAGCCCGATTCCCCACAGGAGCAGAGCAGAATTTCAGGGAAAAGCCCTCCCGGGGGTGTGCAAGGGCCCCCATCAGAGTTGGGGCTACATGCGCGTGCACTGGCGTAGAGAACAACCTAATACTGGCCGTCTTTGGCATGGCGTGGCCACGTCCAGCCCCCTCCCTTGCCAAACCAAGAGCACGGCCCGTTGCTACCCGGCAGGAGCCCTAGAGATTGCCAACAACAACAACAGCCCCGTAGGTGAGAGCACAGATTTTGAGCTGATAAGCTGAGGGTGTTGGCTTGAGCGAGATCTAGCATTTTCCAAAAACTGCAAGGCCAAACCAAGGGGAAGTGCAGCCCCAGCCAAGCGAGATTTCCCCTCACAAATGCTTGGTTGTCTTGGCCTCTCTTTGTCCAGTCCCGCCCAAGGTGCAGGTGGAAACGAGCCCGCCTTCTCCAGTCAAGTTGAACACCAACGTGACCATCACCTGCCACGCGCAGGGATTCTACCCAGACGAGACGAGCCTGAACCTCTTTGACGTTAACAACAAGACCGAAATGGGGAAGACTTGTCCCTCGACGCAGAACCAGGATGGGACGTTCTCCATCAAGAGTTCCCTGGAGTTGATGGCAACCGAAGAGCGGAATATGTCGGCATTTACTTGCCTGGTGGAGCATAATTCTCAGCCTCCCTTGAACGGAACGGTGACGCTGGTCATCAAAGTGCAGGCTGAAGAGAGTGGAAGTCCAAATACTCTTCCAGGTCAGTGTACAGTGGCACACCCATAACGGAAAGGGTTTGCCTGACCCAGGTTGATTTTCTTCCTCTTTTTGCCAACTTTCACCAAATATCTAAAGGTTAGATGGGTCTTGTGAATAGCTCCAACATGGGTCCGGGGACTGCAGGTGACCCAAACTATCAGACAGCTTTTCTCTTCAAAAAAAGGTGTCTCCTTCTCCTTTCCTATGTGCCTGCCTGGCCTCTAAGATCTGGGTTGGAGGTCCTTCTTCAGGAGCCCTCCTTGAAGGAAATCAGGAGAGTGGCTACCTGGAGAAGGGCCTTCTCCATGGTGGCACCCCAGCTGTGGAACATGCTCCCCAGAGAGGTGCACCTGGCACCAACACTTATTCTTTTTGATGCCAGGCCAAACCCTTTTTATTTTCCCATTATCTGAAGACGTAATCTTTGTTTTAGTTGGGCTTTTGTCAGATATTATGCTGTGCCGTTGTTATTGGACCGTCCTGAGACTTTATGTATAGGATGGAATACAAAAGTTTTCAATCAATCAATAGAGGTCTGCTGCCAATTTTGCCTGCAGAAGGTCATGCTGGGAAAGTCTCCTGTCTGCCGGTAAGTGTGCACCATGCCAACCTTGAGGACTGGTCTCTTGACTTGGCATAAAACAGCCTCCTGTATTCTGGTGTTGACTTTCCCCCTTCCACATAAAACCAGCAGCAATGTGCCCTGAACCGTCAGAGCTACCTTTTTGTCTGTTGCACCCAGAATGCAGACTTTTTTGGCCCCAGAGATCCAATGTGCCTCTTCTCTGTTTGCATTTTGCAGCTTTTTGTTAGCTGGATTTAGCAGAGTTCCAGCGTGCCATCTGTACAATCTCACTCTCTCCATTTATAAAATCACTTGGTAGTTCTTGTGTTTTGTCTCAAATTGTCTTGAGCATTTAAAGTTATGATACTGTCTTCCTTTTACGGTGTCTATCCACTCCGAGTGCTCCTTTGGGGATGAGAAAGCAGAATAGCAACTCTCAAATCAACGAATCGCATCTCTTTGCAGGTAGCTCCACAAACATTTACATCATCGTTGCCGTGGTCTGTGCGCTCCTCGTCCTGCTTGTGGTAGCTGTAATCTACTTCATCCAAGTACAGCACAAAAAGGGTAAACTGAATCTTCACTGTAGTTGTGTGTCTGTTGGCCCTTTTCGATCAGCCAGCCCTCCTGGACTATTTATTTATTATCTATTTATTATTAGGGGTCTTTCTAACCCATTCATTACTGTGCTTCTCTGGATGGCTTACAATAAATCACCCGATAAATACAGCATAATAAATGCGGCATAATAACCCACGACTGGGGATAAAAACATAATTAAAATATTTAAATTTAAAATACTGGGTACATGAAAATGAAGACCGCATGGCCTGGTGGGACCCGTGGTGGAGAATCTCTCCATCCATCTCCACAATTTGCAGTTTCAGAGACTCCAGAATGACCTGCCCGAAGCAAAGGGCTGGATTCAGACAGGACCAAAATGCCTACTCGGGGCGATGCAAGAAGCATCCCAGATGGAGCTGGACAGCCACCGGGGAGGGATGGTTCTGCACTGTGCAAGGGCTGGACCTGATGGGCCTCTTTATCTGCAGCAGAGCATTTCGTGGCAAACCCTGGGCCTGTGATGGAACAGCGATTGCTCAATAGCCAGGAAAAGGTTTCCAACTAATGCGTGTCTTGTTCTTTCTTCTCTGTAGGTAAAGACCCCACATCTGTAAGGTAAGCCTGAGCAACTGGCTTGATCAGAGAGGGCACTGGCTGACTAGAGAGGGAGCTACAAATAATTCTGGGGTGGGGAACCGCTTGCAGCCTAAGGACCATCTTCCATTTCTGAAGGTCTCGGGGACCCTGTTCCAGTGGTGGGTTGGGGTTAAGGTGAACCGAGTGATCGGCAGCCAGGTGAGTACAGCCAGAAAAAGTGGGTGTGACCATCTTGGAAAGTCAGATTTGGATCCCAGGAGGGGCAGACTTGACCCACAGACCTGAGGAAAGTCCCATCATCCCCAGCCAGCATGGCTTTTGGAGTCGTTGGGTAAAGCAGGACCGTGAGAATCAGTCATCTTAAGCACCTCGCTCGTTCACTGACAGACCCAAGTGACGGGTAATGGTCCGTTTAGTAGTGGCACCAGCTGGAAGGTGCTATGTGGAGAGCTGACATTTTAAGAGAGCTTTATATGGGGCACTTCCTTCTTGTGACGTGTGGGATACACAAGAAATGTTTAACCTTGATGGTTTGTGAATTGCTGTCTGGATTTCTTTAGCCACTGCTGCTTTTTCGCTCCTCTGAGTGATCTTTGTGTTACACGTTGGGAGTTCGAGTTTTCTATGATCATATTAGTCTTCAGTGGTGTTTGCTGCCCTAATTTTTCTTAGAAACATAGAAAATAAGTGTTTAATTCCAAGCCAAGCTGGAAAATCAATGTTTCATTCCAGACTCAATATGCTTTGGTCCACTTTTACTTCCATGCCTTCTTCAGGGGCTACAAAAGCAAGCAATATATTATATCAAGTTTTTTACACAAAACAACCAGAAAACAGAAGATATAAATAAGCACAGATTGCATTAAATGTGTATTTATTTGCCCTGATTAAGGCTGCCTGCAGAGAAGTTTGGTAGCAACACTGCCTTCTAGAAGAATTCCTCCACCTTTGGCATTTCCACATCTCATGTGTCACAACTTGGAATTGAAATGGATTTATTTGGTACTGTTACCACGCCATGTGCAGGAGATGCTCAGCACTGCGAAGGAGCAAAATGTTTTTATTGTGGCGCAAAAGCTAAGTAAATGAAAACAAACTGGCTTCTGTCGGTTGCAGAAATATCCCCCACCCCCGGAGTCGAAACTTGGCAGGATCATCTTTGGCATGGTCCACAGCGGTGAATCTTCGTGGTGGAGTCCCTGTCAGCTTTCAGGTCTTGCCAGATTCTCAACTAGGCTGAGAACTGAACTTGGACTGGCCCCACCTGAGGCATTCAGGTTCTTGGTGTCAGGAGGTGAACGACAGTCCAGATTCTGGCCCAGTCCGGGGTCCCTTGCAGACTGAGATGGGTTTTTCTCTAAAATCTTCCTGAATTTTCTCCATCCATCCTGCCAGCCACAGTCGGTGCTTCTGCACAACTTTATCCTGGAGTTGTTTCAATGGCTCCTTGGTTTGCTTGATGCTGTTTGTTTAGAGATGCATTCCAACAAACGCTGGAGGTTTCCAGAAATATTTATTCTGAGTTGGTGTGACACTGGAACAGGTGGACTCCATCCATCCGTGGAGCATCTTTCAGGGTGTCCTTGCAAAGCAGGCAAATACTTATGTAACCCACAATTGCCAGCTTGCTTTGGTGAACTTTGGGCCACAATAAAACATACGTTGCATCTCCACAGTGCTGAGAACTGCAGGTACTCCATTCCACTTAAATCCATTTCCATTCCAGGTGGTAGCACGACAAAATGGAAATGTCTGGAGGTGAGAATAAAACCTTCTGCCAGGCGTTGAATAGGCTCAACACCAGTCGCTTGCAAGTGGCTGCTGAAGGCTGAGCTTAAGCTTCCATCCTCAGGGAATGATTTGGTCCTCTTGGACACAAAGGAGGAAGAGGAGGGAAAGACTGGGTCTAAACAGCACAACAGCCCATGATGCAGTGCAAACCCAGACCGATGCCCAGCAGGCGGCTTGTGTGTGGTCCCTGAGCCGCCCCAGTGGCCTGTGGCTTTGCTGTTGGGGTTTCTGGACTGATCCTGGCATGCCGTCTGGACCCCAGCGGCTGCCATTGTGGGTTGCTGGAAACTGGTCCTGGGGCACTCAGCCAAGCAGCAAAAAATCCTTGTTGTTGCTGCTGAATCACCCAGACCACCACTGGTGCCTCTGACCCTCCAACGCTCAAGTGACAGCGCTGGCTTGGTCCCCATGTCACACGTACAAGCCCTTTTGAGCTTGCTGTGCCGTTCCCCCTCCTCCATTACCTCCCCCCTCCTTTTTTTTCAGAGATCACTTCTCATTACCCTCAATTTGATAGCTGGCTTGGCACGCGCACACACACCGCAAAAACCCACGTGTGCAAATGTGTGCAAACGATTTCATCTGTCGTCATTTTTCCTTGTTGCACTTGCTCCGGTTTGTCCTTGCAGGAGTTTGCAGTGTCCTGCCTGCCTGGGCAACGTCCTGGAGGATAACAGCCGACCAGGTGCAGCAGGCAGTCAAAGCGACTGCCGAGAGCTTGATTTTTGAGCTTGCTTTGTCTTGACAGCTGTCAAGAGACACCAACCCCACAAGTGGGAAGGGGGTGACCCATGCATCCACCTCTTCTTGGGGAGATGGTCAGGAGGGCTTTTCTGGACCTGGCTCTTGTCCAGTTTTTCTCACTTTTTAGCCAAGGTGTTTGGGAAAGTCAGAAAATGTGAGCCACCCCCTTTATGAGAGCATAAAGTTTGACAGCAAGCTGTCAAAACTTCTTTTGAAAAGGAATTTTTTAAAAATAAGGTTCCCCATTCACAGGGGTAAAAAACATATTTTGAGGTTGTGACAAACCAATGACAAAATGAGGAAAAGTGGGAAGTGACGGCACACTCAGAAGTGCTCACAATCATGGCAGGAGGGCAAACAGTTCAGGACCTGCCAGGGGACCCCCCTGGGGCACTCATGGGAGGACCATGGGGGAGGAAGCCAAGATCTCAGGATCCCGCTGCCCAGGGACCAGATGCTGGTGGTTTGTTCTGCTTTCTGCTCTGCAGACGGCCCAGCAGCCTCTGGAGCCAAATTTTCTTGGAAACGGATGCTCTGGGAAACCCTCTGAGTCACGAGGGTGAGCGGGTGTGATCGCATGTTCCCCTCGAGAAGCCAAGAGCCCTTGGCACGGCCTCGCAGCCAGGCAGACTTGGGTTCTGGAATATTTCTCGAAAAGGCATGTGGTGTTAGGTTTCCATGTATTCTCCAGTGATTTTGCTTTCTGTGTTTCTTTTTCCCCCCTCTTCTTTAGGCTACATGAATCCGAAAAGGCTTCTGGGGGAATGAATCAGGTATGTTCTGCTCAATTTGGGGGGATCCTGAGAAGAGATAGAGGTTGAAGACCTCGTTTTGCCTCTCAGGAATAGTGAGCATTGTAAATCTGCCTTCATTCTGGATGAACAAGGTTTTATGCACAGGGACCCTGTCAGCTGATTCCCAATTATCTTGGGCCCCATCCATCAGTTAAGAGAAAACTCCAGACCGGCCCTCTACCTTGGCGTGCTGGCGCTGCTGACCAAGGGATCACTGTGCATGAAATATATTTAAAAGCTGCCGACCATTCGCCCTTCCCACCCAGCACATACTTTGCCTGGCAGCAGTTCTCCACGAGTGCGTGCAGAGTTCTTTCCCAGCTCTGCTCCCTGAGGTCTTTGCATCAATGCTGTGGAATGAAGGGCACAATTCTAGGTATGATTAGACAAGGAAAAAGTCCTACAACTTTTTTGTAGGACTTGTTTCAGTTTTAGCTACATAGGACTGTACTCTAACCATCTCTGCTCCAGAATACACGGAGCCTGGGGGACATGACCCCTTTCAAACCACTTCATCTTGTGGCTTCCAAATGTTGTACTGCCAAACCCCAAATAAATTAGACACTCTCTAATGGAGAGGATGCTTCCTTGAATCGCTCGGAACATACATTACTTTAAAGCCATATCTAGCAGAGACGTGTTTTCTTATTTCTCGTCTCTTTTCATTTATTGTCTTCTGTTTTTCATTTTTACTCTGAACTAAGCACATCAGGCCCAACACAATTCTCAAAAGCCAGAAATGTTAACCTGAACCCTGCCGTGCTAATTCCCAACTCAAACGGCTATTTTTACGTACTCTAGAGTTTAAAAAGAAAAGAAAAAAAAGGGGGAATATAGGTTTAAATCGTTTTCTCTGATTTAAAGTAATGTGTGTTTGGGTTGGGTGTGTTCTATGGTGAACACTTTCCCACCCAAGTGCCCTTCAGGCACCTGGGACTACCAGTCCCATTATCCATGGCCTTTAGCTATGCCGGTGAATGCAGACAGATCCAAAACAGAAGGCAGGCTGGTGAAAGATGGACTGATTGTCTGCTTCTGCCTAAGACAGCTTCAGAGTGTTCCTAGGAATCCTTCCTGACCCCAAATAGGCATTTGGTGATTACTCCCAAGGCACGTCTGCAGCAGTAACGGGTCAGGAACAGTAAGACTTTAATAGTTTTTGTGGGTCAGGTTTCTCCAACCTGATGCCCTCCAGAGGTGTCGGATTACAGCTCCCATCGTGCCCCAGCCAGCTAAGTTGGACTCCTGAGCTACAGTGTTGAAGGAATTGTAGCCTTCCACTCCTGCAGGATGCCAGCTTTGTGTGCAAGAGCTCCATACTTCCCCATCCGGAACAATAAGGACTAGCCACATGCGTTTGTTTATGATCAAGTCTTCTTTTGATTGTGACAAAGCCTGAAAGGCGTATAAAAGAAAGGTTGCCCTTTCTGCTGGGACGGCTGGCTGCGAGATTTTTGTTTCTTCCCTCGGCAAATAATGCCACAAAATATTGCTTGCTGATGAAAAGGCCCAGCTGCGCCACCGTCCCGGCGAGATTTATTTTTAGAGGTTTTCTTTTGTGCGGCACAATTGTGCGATTTCGCTGAGCAAACTCGGCTCCCTCCACCCTGCGCCAGGCTGTCTTTCTTGCCGTCCTTGGAGCCACTTGCATCGAAGCGCAGCTGGTGCCAAAACCGGGAAGACGTCACTCCCCCGGGACAATAGTCCCGTGATGCGGGTCTTGGTGTGCCAAGAACCCTCTGTGACAATCCCAGCACCACTGCCGTGTGTGTGTGTGGAACAACACCAGATTCACACCAGCAGGCATTTGCCTTTGCCTTTGGGCTCCGATTTTGCAAGCAGTGGCTCGCCGGGCCCAGCTGCTTCCGTGCCGTGCCGTTTCCATCCACAGACATGGAGCAAAGCATTTGCTCCCGTCCTGGGGAAGAAGACTTTGAACCTGTAAAGGGGGGGCTTGTCTGGGGAAGGCCAGACTTGAGCCAAGTCCTGTTGGCACTTTGATTTCATCATTATCCTAAAATCTTTCTTTAATCGGTTATGAAGACGTCCATTTACTCCGCCGTTCCGTCAGTCCTGTGTGTTTCAAAGTGTGATTTGCAATATGCAAATTAAAACCGATCACCATACTGAAAACTGAAAAGGAAAGACTGTAGGGTGACGGGGACAGTAGGGAAATCCTCATACCTGTCCCGTTCGAGCAAAATAACGCACCCCATATGCCTGCTGCTTCATGCCTTTGGACAGAGCTGTGTGCTGAGGAGCTAAAAGGTAAATTTAACCATAGGGGACAGAGCAGAGAAACAACAGAGAGAGCGGAAGGACTGTGCTGCACATGAAAAGCCTCATGCAAAGGCACCCCAGCTCCATTGTTCAGCACAAGTAGCACCTTTCATGGCCACGTGTGGCGCCCCCCTTTCATGTGGCTCCCCCTCTTCAGTTTGGGACTTCCTGGTCCACCTCCCACCTGCCACATCCTTGCCCAGAAGCTTCCTGGCCAGAAGGACGTGCGTGTTGCTCACACGGGGCTGATCCTCTCAGCCTCAAAGCACGGCCTCTGGGAAGCTGGGCGTTGCTGCACTGTGGACTTCCTGGAGGACCTCCTGGCTTGAGCCACTGTGGGGGAAACGGTGCTGGGCTAGACTAGATCGGCCGTCCTTGAATTGGACCTTCTAAATATGTTGGACTGCGGCTGGTTCCCATCCTGAACGGGAATGCTGGGAAGCATGGTGTGTCAGATCTAGAATTGTTGATATGCATTTTAATTTGGGTTTAGATTTTGCAAGATAACCTTTTAATGATGTGTTTACTGGTGTTTGCATTTTGTATAGTATTATTATGTGTTGTACGCTGCCCAGAGAACTTCAGCTATCAGGCAGTATAGAAAATGGATGGAAGGAAGGAAGGAAGGAAGGAAGGAAGGAAGGAAGGAAGGAAGGAAGGCTGTCTGAGACGGACAAGTCATAGAATCCTAGAATAGTAGAGCTGGAAGGGGCCAGAACACCATCAGGTCCAAGCCCCTGCTATTGCAGGACACTAAATGACACCCATTCAGAAGACTGTCCAGATGCTTTTTTTAAATGTCTCCAGGAAGAGGGAGCCCACAAACTCCCCAGGTAATAGGCTCCATTGTCCTACTGCTCTGACAGTGAGGAGATTCTTCCTGGGGTCTAGTCTAGTCTGAATCTGATTTCTTTTAATTTAAATCCATTGTTCTGTGTCCTGCACTCTGGAACGGCCGAGAAGAGATCGCGTCCTTCCAGGGCCATCTTAACGCATGGGCCTGATGGGCACTTGCCCCTGGGCCCCATACTAATCTGTGTATGTTAACCCTTGGAAAATTGGAAAACTTCCAAAATTAACAGTAGTTGTAGTTGTCGTAGGGGCCCCAGCGCACTGCTTTGCCCGGTGCCCATCACGCTGTTCAGACAGCCCTGCGTCCTTCCTCTTGGTGTCAGCCTGGTGGCAATCCTTTTTGGGCCCGGCTTCTCATGAGCTCCATCTCCTTCTCCCCCCTTAGGACCCCGATCCCAACAACGTCACCTACGCAGACCTAAACTTCGACAAGTCCCCGCCAAAGAGCCCCCCGCAGGTGGCGGATCTCAGCCAGCAGTCCGAATATGCCAGCATCCAGACCGGCAAACCAGCCGCCAACGACGACAACGTCACCTATGCAGATTTGGACATGGTGCACCTGAGCAAAGGACCCAAGAGACCGGCTCCGCGGCCCGAGCAGGCCGGCTCGGAGTACGCCAGCGTCGAAGTGCAGAGCAAATGATTCCTGGCTCCCGGCTGGCCCTCCGGCAGGGCTGCCCAAGACCTCCTTGGCCTCGGCCTCGTCCTCACGCTAGGCCTCCGTGGAGTCACCCTGGGGCCGCCTGCCAGGCAGGGCTCCTGCAGCTTCTTCGAGTGGAACTTCAGGTGTGCGGCCAAGGTCGAGCAGGAAGCAAATCGGTGCTACTACACACACATTGCATCCTGATGTTTGGACCGGTTCATCGTGCCTCTTCCTCCCCCGTTAACCCAGTGGATGGGAGAGGCCCAGACCGACGAAGGCTTGGCACAGCTTTTCGCACTGGAGCAAGGACTTGCGAGTCATCGGCACACAAGACCGAGCGAGAGATGCATCAAGGGGGTCCGTCCTCTCTGGCACGTCTTCTCTCCTTCCTTCCGAGGTGACAGAGTCTTCTCCGCAGCTGTCTTCAAATGCCTCCTCCCATTTGATCACCCCAGGCAACTCTGCCAGGGGAAGGAAGCTCTGGGAAGCGATCTGCTCTTGAGGAGACTTGGAGATACGCAAGAGAAAGGAAGGCCCTCTTTCCCTGGGCGTGGGAAGCTGCTTTCGGCACCAAGATGTCTGTTTCACTTTGTATTGCTATAATCCACAGAAACGTCTCTCTCTCTCTCTCTCTCTCTCGCTCTCTCTCTCTCTCGCTCTCTCTCTCTCTCCCCTTGACAATATGTCTTGGGACAGTGCCTCTTTGAGATGCAGCAACTAGTTGTGGGTCCAAACTTCCCTCTTTCCATCTCACCTAGCCCTGAGGCCTTCCCCTGGCAAAGCCAAATCTGTAGAAAGCCTTTCGACATGTCCTCCTCCCTTTTCTTTTCCAATCTGCTTTCATTTTTCTTTCCCAAGTGTTATTAGGACAGGGAGGCCTTGGACTCGCGCTGCAGCCTCTGTGATAGGCTTGAGCCTTAGACAACTAGGGACCAAGCTAAGGAATCTTTTTGGTTCCTCTACCTTCCGGTACCCTCTTCATTTCCTTCCAGAACCCTTCTGAAATCTGGCTAAATGGATACATGTGTGCATCCATGTATGTGTGACACACACACACACAAATATAGACACATGCATGCACGCACACGCTTGACAAGTGGCTGTCTTTTCTCAGTCATCAAAAACAAGGCAACTTGTGGGATCGGAGGAGAACGTGCCTCCCAAGCCAGCTCTTCCCCGGTGAGCGCGTCTGCCCATCTCTGGACCCCCTAGCTGCCCCACAACTGCACCCAGGCCAGGGGGGCCCCTGACCTGCACGCTCCCTCAGCTCCACCAAGGACGTGGCTCTGCCTGGGAAGTTCACTGGGCTCACAAATGCGCAGTAACCCAAACCAACCAGCTGGCCCGGGATGGGACAGAGCTGGCCACAGGACTTGGGGGAGCGGCCACAGAGGGAGGGAGGAGGCAGCTCGGAGGGCACAGCAGGCCTGATGTCCCACCTGTGACCTGTGAGGGAGCAGCCCCTGTGCAAGCACCTCCACCCGGGGCCAGAACGGCGGACAGTCTTGCTGCACCTTGACCCCGCACCTTCTGGTCACCCAGCTCGTCCCCTCCCGCGATGTCCAGCCACGCTCTTCCATGCCGAGAGGATTGCGCTCGCCTTCCGGGACTTCCATCTTGGCCAGACCCACGGCATTTCTCCGCTTCTCCTTTGGCCTTGCCCATTTTCCACCCCGATGCGCAGGGAACGTGGGGAGACCACAGGAGAAAAGAATAGCACTTCTCTGCCCACAGGGGCTGGGGGGTCAGCCCCCCCAAGAGATGTTGTACCACCCTGTGTTGACTGTTCAGCATTATAACTGTTTACTCCTTTTAGAACTAAAAAAACAAAAAAATACCAGTATTTGTGTGTGTTCTTTGTAAGTGGGTGTAGTACTGTGTACTTAGCACTAGTGTGAAAAGCACAAAAACAGAGTAAGGGATGAAGTGCTGGGGAGAAAATTAACGCCAAACTGTCTTTTCCCAATGACTGAGGCATCATAACCAACCTTCTGTGTCTCCCGCCGCTGGTAACCAAAACTCCTCCTCTTGTTTTCTTGCGGCTCTATGTTCCTTTTCTTTGTTGTTATTATTATTATTATGCAGTTTTGTGACTAACGGAAATGTGGCAGGTACGAAAGGAAGCAGGAACGAGTGCTGTGGGAGAAGTGATGTCTTCCAAATCTTCTTCCACCAATTCTCCACCCACACCTTAGATCCATCTTTGACCCGAGGAGGTTTCCAGGTGCAGGATGATGAGAATGAAACTTCAGTGGGGTTTAGCTGGTAGAATCTTAAAGGATTTTGCATTCTCCTTGGAAGACAGATGATAAGTTCCACGTATCATTTCCATGTCTTCTGGCTGTTAACAGATGGCTTCCAGTTGGCCCACTGATGTCCATTGTGTAGCCTCTGGTCTATTATCCTCCCTGCACACTTTGAAGAATGCCATAACCATGAAAGCATGTTGGAGACACAGAAACAACTCCTCTTTGGGACTCTGAATAGTGCAGAGGAAACATTTTGGGCTCACTGACAATGCTTCATTCTCCTGCCGGACTGTCTTTATAATGTCATTTGGGAAGACATCTACCTTCCTAGTATGAGAAAGGGGAGACTTAAGTGTGTGAAATGTAGATGCCGTCCTGGAATTTCGCAAATTGTAGGCTTCTCATGGAAGCATCTTGTCCTCCTGATGTTCTGAGGAAATCTCCCTTCTGCCACTTCCTCTGGGCTGTTTCCATTTTTTTTTAAAGAGGTGAACTGAGAAATACAGTGTTTGGGTGGTCCTCAGAGCAAACCAGATGTCCCCATAAGCAAGCAGCTGCTGCCAAAAATGGCAACCCCATGCCTTCTTCCTTCTTCCTCTTCGATACTGTCTCACCCAACTTGGCCGTGGACATTCTGCAGTTCCTCACCCCAGATTCCACAGCACTGGCTGCTGAGAAAAACCAGATCTTCGCGACATGACTCCGTGTCATGAAGATCCAGTAGGGTGGTGTAAATTGGTGAGCTGCAGCAGCGAGGGGTTGGACCTGATGGTCTTCTTGGCCCCTTCCAACTCTACTATTCTATGAGTCTATGATTCCGTGTGTACGTTTGAAAGACGTTATGCAGGGGGAGAAGGAAGTCAGCCTGTGGACGCCATTCTGGGTACACGGTCTTTGGTCACCATGGCTGTGTCTTACCTTACCTGGGCCCTGAGACAAGACGGCAATGTAATACCAGCTGGTCAGTGCCCCTTCCTGTGCGCCCCATCCGTTCCCTTCTCTTCAGTGGCGTTAGATGGGGGTGAATGAAAGTCCACCGATACGGTTGCTTGGAATACTTTAGCTGGTCAGGGCCAGCCCCAGCCGGAGGCGTGGAAGCCACTCTGCGTAGCCTCGTCTTTAGCCCTGGTTTTTCAGGGAGGAATATGGGGCCAGGGAGGAGGGAAATCCCATGAAGCAGTTTGGATATATTTGTTGTGGAGAAAAAATAAAATAGGTGATTGTTCGTATGAATTGCACCTTAAGTTTTGTTTTTTTCATTTTGTTTTGTTTTTCGCTTGCAAGATATTTTTGTAATAAAAGGTTAAAAGTCTGCATCATCCGTGTGTCCATGTGAATGACAATGGCAAAGTTGACTTTGGACAAGTAAGCCTGCTAGTCAAAATATGAAATGTTGTCTCTCTCTCTGCAGAAGAGCAGAAAGCTAGACCCCATGAAAGGTTCAGTTTTGGCAGTCCCACCCAAATATTTGAAGGCAGCAATTTAAATATGAAAATAGCTTGTGCTGCAGAAATCTATGCACGCATGAACCAATAATTATCAAAAGATGCAATCTACAATTACACAGAACTGTTATTATGATGGAAAGTCCAATTCCAGTTTGTTCTTCATTCAGAAGGAGAACAATAATTCTAATTATTATTGTGTGGACTTTGGTTACAGCTGTTTAGAGCACAGAATAATCATTTGACTGTCAGCCATCGCCACCATGGGACAGACAGAGGACTGGATTGGAGCCCCTTAGTTCCCCAGCGGCACACAAAAAATGTGGTTTTGACTCAAGTCTTCCTGAAATGCACATATATAAACAACTCTATGTAACTATGGATTGCATCTGTTTGCATAATTACCAGCTGATGAGCTGGTTTTGCAATAAAGGTTATTGCCATATGTTATTATTTATGCAGTGCCAACAATATAGATGACAACTTCATGGCATTCACATGAAGAAAGCAGATCCTTGCCGCAAGGAGCTCGCATCCTTAATTTTGACAAAAGTTTAGAACGCAAGCTAAACGTGGGCCAGAACATGGCAGGGAGGGCACAGAATCAAGGCGCAAAAGTGATAGGGGATGAAAGCACATGTGGTTTTGCATGCTTGGAGTTTGTTGTGAATGAAAAAGGTAGGCGAATCAAGAGCTGGGTGGAAGAGATGGGTCTCGAGGCAGGGGTAAGTGGGGTGGCCCCATGGAGATATCCCGGATGGCACTTCCGGCTTGGACTGGAGCAAATCCGATCGGAATCCATCCCTCCAAGCATTCCTGGGCTTCTGCTTGCGCTCAGCCTGCTCCTGCAAAACAAGCTGGAAGGGAGGAAGCCCGCGGACCTACACAGAACACTGCTTGTGACGGACGGCTTCCTTCCGCATCAGTGGCAGCAGCCCTAAAGGTGGTTGCGGGTGACGCGGGGGAGGAGCACAGCTCACACAGCAGTCTTGGGGGCCTCGATTCGTGGGCACACCTGCCAGGGCCTCAGATTCCCACCCCCAGATGGATTCCGTGCACCCCTGCTTCCAGGAATAGGCAAGGGGCCACGGGGGGCATCCTTCGAACTGGCAAGAAGGGCTCCGGGTGATTCTGGCCGAACTCTGGGCAGGCTCTTGCGTTCACTGAACCACGGATGCCCTTGAACAGATGGCTAGAGGGCCGAGAGCCGTCCTGTGCGCTTCTGCCCCCTCTGGCCACAGGAGGGAATGGCAAGGAGATCGGCCATGCCCACCAAGGAAGCTGCCTGCTCCCGAAGGCCAGAGCAGGTCGGAATACTTCCCGGACCCCTGAAGGCTCCCAGTCAGGCTTGTTTCCCAGTCCAAAGTGCTTGCTGGCTGCAGACGGAGCTTCACAGGAGCTGGTCAGATAGGTCAGTGTTGGAGGCCTTCCAAATCTCTCCGCAGATTGCCCCAAGAGGCTCCTTCTCACGCCTGGTGCCGCTGGGTTTCCTTCCTTGGCTACAACTCCGTAGGAAGACACTTTGCAGAAATGAAAGGGCCTCAGGAATGATAATCCATGCAATGAATAGCTTTCACCTGAGGGATTCTGCTTCTGTGAACAAAGGAGAAAATTGAAAAATGCCAGCAGGACATTCCGGTGCTTCCCGCAGGAGCCTCTGAAGTTCTCAAATCCCCTTAACCTTGATGTCTCAGCTGCCCAATAGAACCAAAACAAAAGAACCAAGTGGCACAGGTGAGTCAGGACAGAATCGTTTCCAAATGGGTTCCTTTATAACACGTTAAGTGCTTGAAACGTGTTCCTGCCCATTTTCATCTCAGCAAGCGCGGAGCTGAACACTCAGAAGGAGCAGAGGGAAACTCAGTCTGGGAAATACCTTCTAGATCAGACTTCTGTGTGCTGGAGCTACACGGATGATTTAGACTGCAAATCTGCCGTCGTGGTCAGTGTTTGGGGATGGTGGGAGCTGTAGTCCAACACATTCAGGGCACCAGGCTTCACCCAGGAGACTACATCACACACAACAACATGAGTTCTTCAACATGAGCACAGTGGGAAGTTACTGCGCAGACTAGAGGGGCCCTGAACCTTCAGGGGGGACCAGAGGGGTCCAAAGCACCCCTGCAGGAATTTACTTGCCTCTACTTCTTCACAGCAGAGAGGGGCAAGAGGGAAAAGCGCAGAGCGGTGGGGTTGCTGTCTGGACAAGGCGGTGAGGTGGTTGAGGTAGCAGAAACCCCCCTTCCTGGCACAACAGTTTGACGGCGGAAGCGTGAGGGATGTCTCTGGTGACGGATGAGGGTTCACGCTGACCTGTTCCTGCAGATCTCCGCAGCATCCACAAGGGGGCCGGTGCTCCCGGGTCCATCTCCTTGGGCCACACATGGGGGCCTCCAGTGGGGCCGCTGGGCAAACCCAGCAATGGACCAGGAGCATTTTGGTCCCGCTCAGGCCAGTTCCTCTTATGCTCTTATCCCGAGGGGCTCCTCTTGGGTGGTGTACGATGCATCCCCTTGGAGATGCATCCCAGCGCCTTTTGCGGAAGCACAAAACATATTGGGGGGCACACTTCTGGGGTCGTGCACCATGTTCCTTGAGCCTCCCTCTCCCATGGAAAGTAGGAGGAGGGAAGGCACAGAAAAGCTGAGCTCCGATGCAGAACAGCCGGCTTTGCACGGTGGGGGCCCTTCCTGTTCACAGGTAACCCTGAAGCTCTTCTTTGCAGATTGAGTTACACGGATCAGCTTTTCCAAGCTCTTTTTAGAGCATGTGGCATTTACGATCCCCGGGGAAACAGAAAGCCCACCCACATGGGTTAATTCAAGAGACAGTAACAGGGCTGGAGTTCATACTGAGCCCCAGCCCCAGGATAAGTTGCAACTCAACGTCTTAAGAATGCAAGCATCCAATCAGGCCAGAGTTCAGGATTCCCATTAAGTCTGGGCAAAGAAATATCCTCAGGGATGCTGGCAATAAAATGTCCTCGGCAAAAGCCCTTCAGCCTCAGCACCAGCTTCAAGGTGCTCCTAAAGTTTCCCTTCTCACCTGACCGGGATCAGGTACCTGCATCTGTGGGCAGGGATGACTCCATCCCACCTTTTCACTGCTACCTGGGTGACAGGTCCACAGCTCAATAACTGGGCACACGCTCCACCCACAGACTGCTGCCCAATTCAAATACCGGGCACCTCCACCTTGCTCTTTTAGTATTTCTGAGCCTGCCTCCATGGCTCTCAATGCCGGGATGCAGCTCCCAGAGCTTCTGTGAAATCAGATTCAGCTTTTGGGCTGGCAGCATTCCAATTACCCTGTAGGTGGATGAGTGTTTGTGCTTTAACTGGCTACCTGACACCCCAAACGTACTGTACTGTTCTCATTCTTCCTGCCCTCCATGCCAAGGTTTGGGGAAGACCATCAGACAAGGGAAAGTTGAAGGCAGAGGAAGGCCAGATATGAGATGGATGGACTCCACTGGGGAAGCCGCAGCCATGAGCTGAAGAACTGAATAGGGCTGTCTTGGATAGGGCACTTGGAGGACCATCATCCACAGGGGTGCCTAAGTAGAGACAGCCTGAGGTCACATAACAACAGCTTCACATTCTATCCCTTTAGCGCCCCAGCAGGATGTAGTTTAGCAGCTGGTACCCTTCCAAATTCTGCAAAGTGGGCCACCTGGTCAGTTCCGGGCAACACTTTCAGACATGGTTGGAGAGGTTTGCACACCACAATCTTCCTCCAACCCAAAGCCTTCCAGACGTATTTTTGCTGCCAAAGGAAAATTAGCAAGTTTTTGTAAACACAGTCAATTACTTTCTATCCCTTTCAACTTTCTGATGTTACCTCTGCTGCCAGTATCAGTGAAGTAGTTCAGAAAGTGTCAAGTTTATGGACAGAGCCATGTGAGTGTAGGAAAGATTTCTGGAACATTCTAAGATTGGAGTCAGTGCAGCAAAGGGCCACTAGGATGGTGGCTGGTTTGCAGGGTAAGCCAGATGAGGAGAGGCTGAGGGAGCCGGGTCTTTTCAGCCTTGAGAGGAGGAGACTCTGAGGGGATCTGTTGGTGACATATAAGTAGATGAGGGGTGTCACACAGAGGTGGGTTGTGACCTGTTTTCCCCTGGGGAGGGCAGGACATGTTCCAATGGAGCAAAGTTCAGGAAAACAAGATTTAGGGTGGGTGCCAGAAAGCACTTCCTGACAGTTAGGACCCCGAGGGTATGGAATGGGCTTCCACAGGAGGTGGTTGAAGCACCATTGGTGAGGGTGTTCAAGGACATGCACATGGTAGACATGTCATGAGTGGAGCCGGCCGAAGCTGGAGGTCAGACTAGATGGCCCGGGAGACCCCTTCTGACTCGTTCTGTTTCTAGGTTCTGTTTCCAAGACAGAAGTTCCAAGTTTTGCTTTCACACTTTGTGTCTCTGCATTCCACTTTCCTACCACCAGGCGGAGCTCATACACCACCTTTGACTGAGGGAGCAAGATTTCTCCTCTTGCCGGGAATGCTGGTCCACCCGCACCTTGAACACTGCTTTGGGAGAGGCATATCAACCACGTGGCAATTCTGAGTCCATTTCCCCAGAATTAATCCTACCAAGCAGAAATTGCAGACTGCAAACTAACGTTGCTTCTTGAACTCTATGACTGCACAGTGAAGGTGAAGATATTTTTGATTTGAGTTGATTTGGAGGGCCAAAGAAATGGATCCCGGCCAGATGGCAAGGTGAGGCTCAGCCTGTGAAGCTCTCCTATTGCAGACTGAAATCAGTTTGGAGGCAGAACAAAGCAATCACTGCTTTGCAATGAAACCAGAACACCATAGCTAAATGCCGTGAAGTAACTGCATTCTCTCTGAAGCTACCACCTGGTGACCCATTCAACAAAAAGCCCCCTGCCAACTGTTGGGAGAAGTGAATTCTGAAGTCTGCTTCCTTTTCCATATCTGAGGGAGATGGAATCGTCAGTGCGCTTTGCCTAGTTGGTGCTTCTGAGAGCCCCTAACGCACCAGGGGCTACTTTCCCTGTTTTCCCCTCCCAGTTACTCCCGTGCATGTAGGAGCAAGCGCAGGTTATCTTCTGCAGGTCAACACTGGACGCAGACTCCTGGTGTCTCCACACAGAGAGTTCTTCTATGGCTTGGGCGCATCCTCCAAAATAATTCCCCTTAATCTGGCTTCCAGTGCTATGCTTTGTGTTATCCATCTGGATGAAGATGTTGTGGTCAGTCTGGGGTGGCTTAGAATGGTCCGTGCAGCCGGACCATGCTCAGGTCTAAAGGGAAGAAATCTCAGTCCCACGGTCCATTGCAGCTCCTGCTAGATGTCTCCTCACCTGGATGCTGGCACTGAGATGTGAACGCCTTGGCCGAAGGCACCTGCAGTCCAAGAACCTCCTCTTAGGGAGTTTCCAAGCCCACTAAGACCTCGTCCCCAAAACTCTTTGACTGGCAAAACTGTCCAGGTGCCAAACGAGGAGGAATCTTCAAAAGCTGGGGATGGTTGGGGCGCAGGGCTCCAAGAAAGGGACCTGCTGCAGCCACCAAAGGAAATGCAGCCCAGGTGTGCAAACAAGCAAGGAGGCAGCAGGAAATAGCTGCACGGTCTTTTTCCGTTGCGTTTGCCGCTTGGCACAGAATTGCCACTCTGAACTTCTTGCTGCTTTGTGCTCTGAGGCCACCAACTGTTTCCCATCCTGTACTTTTTTGCATGGATCCCTAATGCATATTTAACCCTCTTTTCAGCAACCGCATTTGAAAGGGGAGGGTCACAAGGCGGTGCACCCCGTTATTGGCAGGGGTGCACAAGGAACCTGTCTAGGCATGGGGATGCTTTCGATTCCCTGGGCTTGGCTCCCCAGACTCTGCTGTGCAGTGGCCCTCAGTCCAGGTTTACGGCTCGTGGGCTCAGCATTCATGGGCTGCTCTCTAGGCATTCAGCCCACGGGCTGTGCAAGCTGCACCAGGCACAGGAGAAGGCGGGTTGCTGGGGGCCCTGGGAAAGTTGCCAGGTGCGAGCCCTTCGCAGTGCCTCTCTTCCACACCAGGGCTGCTGCTCCAGGGCTTCCACTCATAGCCAGGGGCCTGTGCTTGCAAGCCACCCCAGGAGGGCAACTGCATTGTCACACCAAAGAGGAAATGAACCGTGTCCCTTTCTGCATTTAGGACATCCAGATGCAAGCAAAGGACAATCGCTGCCCTCAGTTTAAGGTCTGGAACAATTGTGGAGAATATGTCTTTTCAATAGCTGTTACCAAGGACACCTAAATCAAGCTTCCAGCTGAAGAGGAGGCCACATCCAGCTACTGAGGCCCTAACGATTGGGATAGGCCGTCTTTTTAACCTCCTTGCAGTTTATCTGCAGGTCCTTTGCTGGAAGCCTTTTCTCTGAGGCAGATGGTCCTTTGGTCTCGCACAACAGCACTGCCTCTTCACATGTTGAGGAAGAAGCCAGGAACTTTCATACTTTTGTAGAAGAATGAGATATGGGGGACCTCATTTTTGCATATCAAAGCTTCCCCTACCTCAGTTCCCACCACCACCACTATTCCTCACCTGAGAAAGGTCCCACTTGGCTACCTGGGGTTAGCCCATTGCATGGAGGTGACGGTTCCCAGATCCAGCTCCATCTGCGTCTGCCTTCTCCTCTTTTCCACGGTTTCAGTTTTGCCCCCCCTGGGTCTGCGTGTTCTTCAGCTGTCGCCATGGTAACTGTTTGTTGTTTGCAGGCTGTTTCTCCTAAGTTGGAAGGTTGTAGAGGGATACATCATCCCCTATTAGAAGGATGACCTTCAGGGTGAGATTTCGGTGGGCCGCCGCATCCATGGATGGAAAATACCTCCCACTGAACGTTCCGCAAAGTAGTTGCCATAACTACCAACCCTGAGCAGATACACGAGAACCCTGATTCCCAGGTGGGTGGGGTGACCTCCCCAGCATGGAGGACCTCCCCAGAAGGAGCAGGTGCAGCCACGAAGAAAGAGGCTGCTCCTCCTGTAGCCCTCTCCTCTCGGAGCAATTTTAGCACGTATGCTCAAAATACAGAAAGGAACAAGGAGGCTTCTCCCACACCCAGCATGGCCAAAATGCAGTCTCCAAGCAGCACTCAAGGAGGGTCCAAAGCCATGTGGCAGAACAGATGCCTCACATGCAGAAGGGTTGGTTTTCAGGAGAAGCTGGCGTCTCCCGCGTCGCTGGGGCAATGTGGAGAAGTGCGTGGCTCCAAGAAGCAGCCCGGAAATGTTTTCAGCACCACGGATAGCTCCTCGAAAGCTGCGGCTGAGGGCCCCTAGATGCGGCAATGAGGGGGCCGCTGGCTCGGCCTGCCCCTGCTCTTCACCATCACCCCACTGCTTGCTCTGGCCCAGAGGGAAGGGCAAGCAGCCAAGCCAACAGCTGTGCCATCTCCGTGCCGCTCCGCTGGGCCAGTGAGGGCAGGAAGTGTGGAAGCGGCGTGGGAGAACGTCAGGAAACGGAGACCTGGTGGAAGTTCTCGAAATTGGAGCAGTGGAGGGGAAAACATGTTTCTCCTTCCCTCCTAATAGGAGAACCCCAAGGCATCCTCCCATGCAGCTGGCAGGTGGGGGATCCAGGACAGATCCAAGGAAGGATTTCACCTCCACAAATGTAGCGATGGACACCAATCTGGGGGCTACGAGAGGGGAGTTTGGCACAGTCATGGAGGAGGAGGCTGTCTCTGGAGACCGCCAGCTTTGCTGGCTATGTGCTACCTCCGTTGCCAGCGGCAACGTGCTTCTGTGCTCCAGTTGCTGAGGCGCTTGGGCAGGTGGAGGTCTTGCACCCACCTGCCTGAGGGATTCTGTGTGGGCAGCTGGCCTGCAACTGTGTGAGCCGAGTGCTGGCCCGGAAGGACCACTGGCCTGATGTTCTCATGGTCTTACGGAGATCATGTCCTGCACAGTCCGCTGGAGGAGCAGGATGGCCTGCTGTGCACAGGGCCCCTGGAGGGCCATTGGTCCGTGCCTTGGCATCCATCAATAAAGACCTCAAGGCACCAGTGGCAACCAACCATTCCTGGTGCTGGCCCTTTAGACGGCCAGTGCCTGGAAAGTCAGTGACTATGTTCAGAAGCATATTCTGAATGAAACCAAAGCTTTCTATCGAGCCATATGAATGAAGCAGGATGAGATCCCTTTTTTTTTTAATAAAGATTTTATTAAGATTTTAAACTAAAAACATCAATCATCAAATACATTGGACATACTGGGTCAGCCCCCTACTACATATCTTTTCAACATTCTATAGTCATATTCAAATTGATTTATAAAAATTTTAAAACATCTTTAAATCTAAGCCATCCCGTTTTTCCAGCCAATCATAAAAAAGGTCCCAGGTTTGATAGAAGTCAGTATCTTCTTTCTCCTTCAGTGATAGAGTCAATCCGTCCATTTCTGCACAGTCCAGAATTTTTTTAAAAATCAGTTCAGCAGTGGATAATTCCTCACTCTTCCAGTATTGAGCAAGCGCGATCCTCGCCACTGTGATTAGATGTGACATCAAATACATTTCTTGTTTGCTAATATCTTCCATTATGATGCCTAACAAGAAAATTTCGGGTTTAAAAGCTAAGGGTTTTTGTAGCATTTCCTCAAGCCATTTATGCATTTTAATCCAATACTTTTTTGCATTTTCACAGGTCCACCACATATGGTAAAAAGTACCCACTTTATGTTTACATTTCCAACATCCATTTGACATATTTGGAAACATCTTAGCTAATCGACTTGGCAACAAATACCATCTATAGAACATTTTATATACATTTTCTTTATACGAAGTTGCTAATTTACCTTAATATTTCTCTCCCATAGCTTTTGCCACTTTTCTAATTCAATATTATATCCAAAATTGTGTGCCCATGTTATCATAGTTTCCTTAACCTGTTTCCCTTCCATTTTCCTGTCAAGTAAGAAATCATATACTTTTTTAATCATTTTCTCATCTGTTTTTAGCATCACTTGATCAAACACTGTTAAATCTTTATAAAAACCCCCATATTTTACAATCTTTAGCATATCTTGATTGCATCTGCACCTTATACCACCAAAAGATATTAAGTCCCTGTTCTTGTATTTCTTGATCTAGTTTCAGGCCTCCATCCTTATCCAAAATATCATTGTATCTTATGACCCCTTCAAAGTTCAATACATTTGGATACACAAAAGCTTCCATAGGTGAAAGCCATCTTGGTAGCTTATTATACAATTTTGACTTTAACTTTTCCCACACTGACATTAATGATCTTCTAATAAAGTGACTTAAAAAAGTCCCATGAGACTTAACCTTCTCGTACCACAAATAAGCATGCCAACCCATTGGCGAATCATGACCCTCAAGATACAAGATTCAGGATGAGATCCTTTTTATGTTTAGACAGAAAAAGGCAAACAGATCCCAGCATTCCCCAGACAGCATAGCTGGGAGGTGATAGACTCCCAAGTCTAAACATACCTAGGACTGCACCCCACTTGACTCAGCTTGGCAGTTGAAACTCCAACCCCCAGGCCCCTTTACTGCTGAGCAAGTCCAGCCCTGAGAAGTCACAGAATTAGATCTGATCCTCGATGATCTATGAAGCAAACGCGCTCCTTAGAATCCCTCTTCTTCACACTGCTTAATAGCAGCTGCTTTCGACTTCCCCTGGGATTCAGGGCACTTAGTAGACATCGGTGCACACTAGTTTCTGACACTGGGAAAATGACGTGCGAAGTGCTGGAGGGCCTGGGGGTTGCTAAGTGGCTTGCTCCGGTTCTTGTGGGATGGCGGCCATTTCACGAGGAAGCCTGGCTGGGGCTTCTGCGCCAGGCCTTCTGCTAAGCGCGCGTTCTGCATGCAGTGAATCAGCAGCAGGGCTAAGAAAAGAAGCTGGAGACCAGCCTTCCCCCTGGTTGCACCCATGACTCATGCCTCAGCTTATTTTTTTTCAGCAGCTTGTTAGAAAATGCAGGTCTATTTAAAGAAATTTGAAAAGTCATCATCTGCCAAGGCCAGCTGGTTCATCTCCTGGCTCTGTAAAGAAACATAGAAACAGAGTGAGTCAGAAGGGGTCTCCTGGGCCATCTAGTCTGACCCCCGGCTCCAGCCAGTTCTGCTCATGACAGGCCTACCATGTGCACGTCCAGCCTGTCCTTGAACACCCGCACCGATGGGGCCTCAACCTCCTCCCATGGAAGCCCATTCCACACCCTCGGGGTCCTGACTGTCAGGAAGTGCTTCCTGGCATCCAAATGGAACCTGGTTTCCTTGAGCTTTGCTGTGTTGGAGCACGTCCTGCCTTCCTCTGCAGGGGAGAACAGGTCTCTCCCCACCTCCGTGTGGCACCCTCTCACATACCTGTGTGTTGCCAACAGATCTCCCCTGAGTCTCCTCTTCTCCAGGCTGAAGAGACCCAGTTCCCTCAGTCTCACCTCAAACGGCTTTCCCTGCAAACTGGCCACCAACCTTGCAGCCCTGCGCTGCACTGACTTGTGGCCCAGCTATATCCTTCCTGGAACAAGAACAAATCCAACCAAACCCAAGAACAAACCCAATGCGGGATATGGAAACCGTGCAGATGATCCAGTAATCCCTGGGTGAAGCATTTCCTTCCAAGTGCATCTCTTCAAGCAAAGATCAGAAGCTAAAATGTCTCTGTGAGCAGAAGGCCCCTGCTTTGCACAAATTCGATCCAGGCAGGGCAAGGACGAACTTTCTGAAGCCCTGAAGGGCTGTTGAAAAAATGATGGCACAAACTGGTATTCGGCACCTCCCTGGATTCTTCCTTCCTTCCTTTCATTAATTCATTGCTGTTTTAGTCCGCTGTTATTCCAGGGGGTCCAAAACAGCACCCATTTCGCCCCTCCACCCATCTGTTCCCTGTAACAGCCCTACAAAGTGGGGGCAGGTGAGATAATTCAACTGGCACCAAATCACCCATGAGCTTAAGGGCAAAATGGAAGTCTGAACCCGGGTCTCCTCTGCCGTCGCCCAACAGGCCGGCCTCAACACAACACTCTCTCTTCCCATCCAGACTTTAAGCTTCCCTGCAAGACCACATGCTCGCCTGGCACCGTCGTTACTGGTTTTTCGGCGCCAGGTAAAGACCTTTTTATTTAAACATCATTTTAATTGTTAAAATATATGATCTGGCCAGGGCAACTTCTTCTTCCTTCTCTTTTCTCCTCCTATATTCTTTATTTACTTATTTTATACTGTTAATTTTAATTTTATATTATGTTTGTATCTCAGTGTATTTTTTGTATTTTTGTATTTAGTGGTAATTTATTATGTTCTATTGTATTTCAATGTATTTTATTGTGTTGTAAGGCTTCAGCAAGGGGCGGCATAGAAATGTAATAATAATAATAATAATAATAATAATAATAATAATAATAATAATAATAATGCTCCTGCAGCAGGCACACAGTTTCCGCGGATCCTAAGCAAAAGATGAGGCAAGTCCAGGCGTGTTTTCATGGAGATTTTGTTGAGTAACACAAGCTGGAATGGATGGACACTGAAGCCCATGGGTTGGAACCAAAGATGCCCAGCCTAGAGGCTGGGCCAACTGGGCAGCTGATATACCTTTTGTTCCTTGCAGCCAAAGTGTGGATTGCTACAGTTGTGTGTGCTTTGCTGTTGCACGAATCCACTCTGAAGTTACACGGATGTATGTGTCCATTATAGGGATCTATTGTAGTTGTGTCAGGGTACAGGTTACTTAGTACCTAGCGCTGCTAACTGGCAAGATACTCCTTCACAGCATTCTCACCTTAAGTTAGTACGGATATTGCTCGCAAATGATCGACTGATTGGCAAGATCCTCTTTCAGTTAATGAGCAAGGTTATGCTAGGATTGATGGGCGGGGAAGTGGCCTGTGTGACATCCAATTAGCACTGCGTCTGCCTGGAATGCATGCTTGTTAGTAAGCCCGATAAACAAGCACAAGTTTGTTATTTTGCACGGTGCTTCCTCTCCGTCCTTTGTCCATCTTCCCTGCCAAGAGGTCTAAAATCTGCCCAGGCAAGAGGCAAACCAGTGGTCCATGCAAAGAGAGATACCTGCAATGAAAGGGGTAATGGCTTCTAGCTTCAGAGCTGATTGGCACTTTTATGGTGGAAGGAATGAGGGACACTGATGCATACACTGGGCTATGAGAATGAGAGGCCTCACGTGCATACCTGGGCTGGTTCACCTGGCACAGCAACACGCCGTGCGTAATCAGCCATGATGTTCTGTCATCTGAACCCAGAATGCTTTGGTAGGGTGGTTTCTCTTTCAGGAACAAGCCACCCTGACCACCCATGGCTTGGTTTAGAGGTTGAGCAAGGGGTTCTCGTGTCATCCAGATCTGGAACAGCAGGTTCATCATGGGTTATGGGATCAGCTAGCTAGCTACCTGGCAAAACCAGTGAAAACCCTGTTGCTCTTTGCAAGTTCACCACGTGACCCCTGGTGGCTGCGCCTCCAGTGATGAGCAAGCAGCGCTTTGGATGCACCATTCCTGATGCCCACCCTCTAGTCACTCGAAATTAAGTGACTGTGTTCAAAATTGTTAAAATTATTATTTTTGTCAGTGTTTCACAAGCGGGTATGTGTGTTCTTACTGCAATCTGATATGCGTGTTCTCGTCTAATCCATTTCCAGGTCTGTTTCAGCTGCGAAAGGAAGCAGAGAGGCGGAGTAGGTAACAAAGAGACTGACGAGATGAGAAGGCCGCGTGTTGTAAGCCTCGTTGTAAGGCCTCGTGTTGTAAGCCGCCCCGAGGCTTCGGCGAATGGGGCGGCATAAAAATGTTTTAATAAATAAATAAGGCCTGGGAACTGACTGAGAAGATCCCAGCACCGCCGTGTGCAAAATCCATCACGTGGGGAACGCCGGTCTGTTTTAGGGGTTCTTAGGACTGGCCCCAGGAGAGAAAGCCCTGCTCTTTTCTGGGAAGACCAGTGAGAGATGAACCCACTCCCCCGCCTCTTCTACACACAAGGCATGGAGAGCGCCAGAAATCAAGAGGGAATGTGCACGGCATGCTCCTTCTAGGAGATCCCTCTGTGAGCACCAGCTGCATTCTGGGGCCAACACCAAGTGTACCCCTCCATATCTGGAATGCTCTCCTCAAGGAGAGTCCCTTGGCACCTTCCTTAATTTCTTTTCAGCACCAGGCACAGACCTTCCTTTTTAAAAAAGATTTTAAAAATTAATTGTCACAGAACTTTGTTTTGTATGTTTTGCTGTATTTTACTGTTGTCTTTAATATGTTGTTGGTTTTATTATGTTTTTATTGTGTTTTTATCTCATGGTTGTGAGCCATCCAGAGGTGTTGTGGCACAATTGGGCAGCATGGAAATGTTTTAAATACATAAATATGTAGGAGGAGTGCTTTGTTCGCTGTGATTCGATAAGCAAAAACACACTCGTGCTTATTGGCATATTCCTTTTATTGATCATAGAGAAGAGGAACACGGGAAGAAATATACAGGGCTCTTGAGTACGCCAAAAGTTTTCTCTGTCCTTAGAAACAGAAGATCAAACTTCATTCCTAGAGAGTCCAACACAACAATTACACCTAAAAACATCACAAGGGACCAGAGGGGTTGGTGCTGAGCCAAACAGTGCATTGTTCTAATGGAGCCACAAGTGAGCATGCATTTTAATTTCTCCGTTATTCCCAAAGCAGACCTTTCTGGCAAACGTTCGTGCTTTTTTTCTCCCAGAGTTCAGCTGCCTTTCCGCATTTCTAGTAATGGAAGCGGTTGGCTTCAGATATGGGGCTTTAGAAGCACTGAATAGTTATGATAACCGACTTACAAATCAATAAGAACTTTGGGGATTTTTATGAATCTCCTTCGAGGCTGAGCTTCAGATGTGGAAATTGAAAAATCGCAGGCATTCAATGTGTGAATAGGGCAGAGTTTGGATTCATGTGAAATTCTATTTAAGGGGAAGTGTCATGTGCCATCTCTTTCATGTGAGCGGAATTCAGGTTCCCCAGTGAGAGTCGGGAAAGTCAGGAAAAGGAAAGACAAGACTTCGCCAGCTGGCTTTCTAAATTAATATTAGACAAATTCACTGGGGGGAGCAGCCAGAGCCACAGAATGAAATTACTGTGGTCAGAGAGTGTCGACCTGTGAATGCCACATCCTGACGATGACCAAAAGGGGGGCGCAGAGATTCGGAAAGCAGTGGGTCGTTGGCCCGCACCCAGGTGAACGGAAGATTGCCAGGAGAACCCAAAGACCAGAACCTTTGCAACAGCTGCGAGTGAAGGGTTTGGGTCACCCGCATGGACTTGCCAGCGAAGGGTGAGCATCAGTGAAGGGTGTGTAAAGATGACCATCCACTGCTTGGACGATGGGTGTTGGCATCTCAGAGGACGTGGGCAATGGACAGTGACCTGGATAACAGGAGCGTTAGAGGGACTGATGCACAGCTGGGGTGGTGCTGGTTCTCAGAAAGCAGCTTTCTGCATGTAGGACCGATCTGGCTGGCCAACATCAAACAGGGGCAGGCTGGTCGTGTCCTCCAGCGTTATCGGTGCAATCGGAGTCCCCATACAGTCAGGAATTAAGAGGGATCCCTCCCCAGAGCTCCCAGCCTGGCCCTAAGGTGACCCAGCCTCCCAGGTAAGCGTGGAAGCCACCTGCGTTCAAATGTGCCAATCAGCATTCGCAGGGCGAATTGCAACCCAATACGCAGCTGCCCTTGCTACCTGGTCATCAGGTGCATTGCACTGGGCTCTGCCGTGCACTTGGGGTCACTGTGATCAAACTTTATTCTGGAGAATAAAAACGCAGGTTTTTTCTTTGTTTAATTGGGCAAAGTGTACCGGGGTGGACCTGTTGTGTCCTTCAATAGTACCGTCAATAACTGAGAGAAGACGTTTGAATTCAGCCTCAATTTTGCTGGAAATCACACGTTGGCCTAGAATCCTGGTTGTTTCATCTCATGTTACCCAGAGCTCTCACAGTGAGAAAGGGGCAATGGTTAAACACACGAGAATCTGGGGAGAAGTATAATATTAGGGCTGGAGACAGTCCAAACTTCTCTGAAAGACTTTTGCATGGCAGGAGCTACCACTGTATCCATGGAACAAGGTTAACCATGATCAGCCACCTCAGATGTGTGAGCTCCATCTTTCTTCCTGAAATTCTTTCAGTGCAAGAAAACAAAGGACAAACTCTTGAGTCTTTTTCATACATTATGCCATGGCAATCCCCAATTTGCCTCTGCTGGTTCACCTGGCAGAGAGCTACTCGGTTCAAGGTGCATAGAACACACAACTGTGTACCTACTTATAGTACACATTGCTTATTTTCAGGTGCACACTTCAAGCACCTTGAAGGTACACCAAGGAAAGAAGTATGTGTGGAAAAACTGCAGGAGTGAATATAAGATTTCAAGACACTGAGGGGTGGCATTTTAGTGATATTAATTCTATGCACCTAACAAAAAGGGTAGAGAGATTGTTTTTATTTTGCATGCACCTGGCTAGTGATGCAAATCTACAAGCTTCTGGGTCACACAAGACTCTTTATCAGACTCTGTGCAATGACAGCTTATCGGCACCCTATCAGGCAGCAAAGCACCTGTGCGTACCTTTCACCACCTGTGAGAGGAGATCACCTAATTAGAAAGCCCTGTGCTTTTGAACTATGCCCCGGCCTCACACACTAAGGGTTAGGGTAGGCAACAAATTTGAGCAGGCTGGCAACTATTCTGGTGGGCTATCAAAGCCCAGATGGCCGCTGGGACAACAGACTGCAGGCTGCCGTAAGCTTGCTTCTGCAATGGAGAGCAACGGCTGTTTCACCGCTCAGCTGACGAGCCTTTGTTCTCGCCCTTGCCAAGGGTCAGGCCTGCAATTTACCTGGAATAAAAGCAAGTGGCGCATGAGGCTCTCCAAGCAAACAGCCCATAATAGCGGGTGACTGAAAGTGGGATGCTGAGGCACCCGATGGATGGTTCTGGAATAACAATGCAGAGGAGGTCTCAGCTGGGAAAGGGGGCCTGGACAGGCGATGGGAGGGGACCGTCCTTTCTTTTGTTAAATGCTGCTTTCTGTGAAAGACGCTCTTCAGCAGCTGAGGGTTGGGACCTGGCACGAGAGTTGCTACCTTTGTTAAATAGCACATTTATCATGGAAATGAGAGAGCAAGGTGAACAACTGAACTGAACAACTGTGGAAGGAAGAACCCCGCGGGTCCATGGCAGGCCCTGATCCAGCGAGAGAGAGAGAGAGAGACCCTCACACGAAGGACACACAATTCCACAGAGCCAGTCTGCGATGCAGCCCTCATGCAGGCCCCCCGAAAGGCTGGGTGGCTGTTTGTAGGTGGCTGGCGAAGAAGGGTGTGCTGCCTTTGCTGACTCCATACTGTCCCCTTTTCTGCAGTTTGCCATGCGTGTTTCTTCCAAAAATCGGGGAGTTTCATCCAAAACGTCTACTTCTCCTAATCCTCACATGCACACCTGCGCTCATGCAGACGAGCATAGATTCTCCCTCGCCCCCCAAAAAGTGAAAAACAGGTCCACACGGCTGTGGAAATTGTGCTACTCAGGAGAATTCCGTCTGCTGAGCAATCTGCAGGTCAGGTTTGTAACAAACCAGATGCATCGGAGGCCTTTGTGGATTTATCCCTCAAGGAGATACACGGGGCCAAGAGAGTCACTGCTTACCTGCTAGGAGGAAGGCGGACACTCTTCACCAGTGCTGTGAAAGCTGTTTCATGATATCCACTCTGGTTTCATGGTTATCGGCCCCACGCATGTTACATTATCATCTGCTTGGGACTTTTGCAATTTCACTGTTCAGTTTAAGGTCGGTTGTTTGGTTTTGATTGCATTTCAATTGCCTCCTGAGTCCTTTGTGCTGAAGATCAGCCTATTCCTTTCCCTTCCTAGAAAGATGAAGTAGGTGCCTCCGCACTTAGGTTTCTGTAAGCAGACTAAAACCCTTTTTATTCCAGCAGCCATTTGCAAAAGCCTCTGAGTTTGTGCCAGGTTCATTTAACTGTTTGTAGCTTTGTAGTGTTTTCAACCTAGGCAGTGGTATGATTTCAATGTTTAATGGAATAATTATATATTTTTTAATTTTTGTATGCTTTGGGATGTTTTAACAGTGTGAATTTTAATGTTGTGAGTCACCTAGAGTCCCAGGAGTTGTGAATTAGTGGGATATAAATAAATTGTTGTTGTTTTGCAGACAAGCGAGTGAATAAATCAAGCTACCCTGTTCTCTCTGTGTGAAAAGAAAAAAAAATTCAGCAAGATGCAGGAAGGAAGAAATTGCTGCTGAACTGGCACAGACCAGCAGCACATGGATCAGTCAGGTCAGCCTTCCCCATCCTGTTAGCCCTGATATAGGTTAGACTACAACACCCAGTATCCCAGGCAGCACAGCCAATGGAGTTACAGCCCAACACGTCTTGAGGGCCACTGGACTCAGGAAGCTGGCCCTGTTGTGAATAATGCTGGCCAGCGTACCTTGTGGGAGAAAGGAGACGAAAAGATCCTTTCACCAGTTATATATACAAAAGGGTCCTACCAATGCTGTTTTCTGCTGCCATTTCTTTGGGAAATGGGCTGGCTGACCACAGATTGTGCAGGAACGGCACCAGAAGCTGACTCTGGAGCAGCGTCTGGTGACTCCTTTAGACTGCCATCTTCTGCAGGCTTTCCTGGGAATCAGCCCTGCTAAATGCAGGGGAACTCATTTCTGAATAAGCCTGCATAGGATTCTGAGCTGGATTCATTTTCCTTCCTTCCTGGCAGCGTTCCTGGATGGCTGGAAGAACAGTCCACGGGCTTTCTCCCTCCCAGCCAAATGCGACCCTGGCTTTTCTGCATGCCTCCCCTTCTGCCCGCTTTGGAGCAACATCTACTCCGGGGTTACTCCCAGCTTAACCACGTGGCCTCTGCTGCCACAGGCAGGGTCTCTGCATGGCCTTCCAAGCCCAGGGGCCGAAGCCCAGAGGTACACCCTGGCCCTCATTGAGCACCCCCGGCCTCTCGGGACAAGCACTGATGAGCTCAGTCCTAGGAAGAGACACGGCTCTGAATCGGTCCAAGCGCCTATTCCTTCAGAGGCAAAAAGCGGGAGCAGTTCTACCCTGTCTTGGGAACTCATCTTGCTATTGCCTTTAGGAAACGGGGATTGTGGAGCGGGCTGGAGCGATAGCATTCGAAAAATCTGTTAGCGCAGAAACAGCCGGATGAGGCAAGGACACGGCACACAGCCATCTCTTGCGGGTCCTTCAGTGCTAGCACGTTTCATTTCGTCCTAAGCTTTGTGGACCAGACTTCACTACAGTGGATGCAAGAAGGATTTCCCTAAATGGGAGGCTGCACACACACGAAGATGTGAACATGGAAATGCAGAAAGTACAGAACATCTTAACACTCCTCTGGCCACAGGGTTACCTTAACATTTCCATGTTTGTGAATCTGTACCATAACTGTTCAGAAATAGACGGTTGACACAAACCTCCTAGGATTGGTGAGCTAATTGATATCAAATATCTTCAATACTGGATTGTGAAATTTTAGTACATTTCAGACTGGCTGGGGCATGGTGGGTTTTTTTCTTTTTCTTGTCCAAAATTTTTCTTACCCAAACATGCTTTGGGTTGTACCCTTCAGGTTTAATGCAAATTATCAGAATATTGATTGTGTTCTGGTCCCCTTCCACACACGATCTATTGTTCTGTCCTCATATATGCATGCATACAAGTGTATGTGCGTGCGCATGCAAATCCTGGCTAATACTTCATTAGAAAAATAAATGAAGATCACGTCGTGCCACTAAAGGAGTTTTTACAAGACTTGAAGATTAAACAGAAATCATTTTTAGGTGCTGTACACAGACCTGGGTGGACTTTTTCTCCCATGGTCATCTCTGGTCAAACAGGTCCCACAGGTTTCTGAAGCAGGACAGAAACCTGTAAAGCCTGTGAACAGAGGGTACTTTCAAAATACATCTTCGCACATACAATTTAAATGCAGAGTGTATGAACAAGCCCAGAAACTTAAACGCAAACACCCCAACACAGGGTGCAAATGCACCTTTCTCTCTGCTCTCCAAAACCCCACTGAATTATTTTATTCAGGGGAGCCGTGAACTGTGACTGTTCTGGACATTTCTTCAGTGAGATTTGATTGCTGTTTTACTGTTTTTGGGGTATTATCCTGCGCAAGATCAGAGAGGAAAAAGTCTTCCAGCTCCCAGCATGGCTGGTAGGCCTTTCCCCCCATCTAAATATGCACAGAATCGCGCCGCAAGAGAGTTTCTTAGCTGCTCTCCTGCACTGCATGTACTAGACAGAAGGATGCTCCATTGCACTCGATGGGACCAACTTCCAAGTAAACATGCTTGCGTGGCGCTAGTGTGCCTCATCAGTGTGGCTCCGTTTCTATTTCACGTATTTATTTTAGGGACCGGTCTGAGGGGCTGGCTGTTGGGATTCCTTTCACGGGGACGAGAAATACCGACTATGGCGAGAGGAGGAGACCGGGGCTGGGCGAGAGGCTTGGAGGCATGCGACGGCTTCGTCTGCGCGACAGGGGAAGGGGCACGAGTTCTGCCCACCCGCTTCCCACTCGCCGCATCGGCGGGCGGCCCCTGCGCTGTTCGGCTGGGCACGCGGGTCGGCGGGTCGGCGGGGAGGAAACACACGGTCCCAGCGTGGAGGCGCCGCGGCCGGAGACCACCGAGCGGCTTCTATAGGTCGGAAACCTCCCCCGAGGCGGCGCTGGGCTCTTCCGCCGACCTCGTGTTCACCTTGAACTGGCGCCGCAGGAAGCCGCCGTACCGCTTCTGGTTGTCCCACTTCAGCTTGGGGCGGATCCTGCGCATGAAGCCCCCGTAGCGCTTGTGCAGGTCCTCCGGCTCTTGCCCGCCTTCCTCGGCCGCGCCCGCTCCCACGCCTCGCTTGGGGTACTTGCGCAGGAAGCCCCCGTAGCGCTTCAGCTCCTCCTTGAGCGCGGCTGGCTCCCACTCTTCCCCGCGGGAGCCCGGGCCCCGGGCCTCCGCCAGCCCCGGAAAAGGCTCCTCGGCGCCCGCCTCGGGGGCTGATCTCTCCCCCACCTTCCGGAAGAGCCCGCCGTACCTCTTGCCGGCGCCCCCCTTGGCCAGAGCGTTCTCGTGGAAGAGAGAAAAGATCTTGTTTTTATCCAGCTTCTTCATGAACCCGCCGTACCTTTTGACCGGGCTGGTGAGCAGCTCCCAGGGGTCTGGACTCTCCTCCTGGGCAGCTTTTGCCTCTGCCTCTGCCGCTGCCTCCTCCTCCTCCTCCTCCTCCTCCCCCTGGGGCAGCCTCTTGGACTCGCCCTCCATCAGGACGGGGGCGAAGGAGAGGGCCTGGATGCACTTTTCCCACTCGGCACCAGATGGCAGGTTGCCCAGGCACTCCAAGGAGCAGATCTGCAAGACACCAACGGGAGGGTCTCCTTCACTGGCCGGCTTTTCCCCACCGCCCCAGGGGAGCGCCCCGCTTGCCCTGAAGCTGAGATGCAAAGCTCCGCTCGTTCTGGTACTGACAAGAATCTAGCAAGTTTGAGATCGTCCCCCATAGTTTGGGGCGGGGAAAGAACGTGAGATTCGAACAAGGAGAACCAAAAAGGCCCTGTTTTCTCCCCCAGGTGCAGCACTGGAGATGCACCCCTGTAAATGGGGATTCGTGTGTGCTCGCGCCGCATCAAAGCCTCCTGCTTCCAGGCAAGCTCTGCCACTTCAACAGCATGGCAGGCAGGCCCCCACCCCATGGGAATAAGCTGCAGCAGTGGGTTTGGCTAGAGCAGAGGGGTTAAAAACCTGCTCTGGTTCAGTTTTTGATGAGAAGCTGCCCGAATTTGCAAGGAAAGAGCTTGATTTTTTTGATCTGCAAAACTAGCAGGTTTTCCTTTATTATAGTAGCCTTTCAAGAATGGGAGAGAAGAGCACGCAGGACTCCGAGGGTGGTGGGAAGAGACAGGGCTGCATGGCCAGCTAAGGAGAAGCATGGAGCTTTTGGATTCAAGGGCAAGTGCGTCGTTTGGGTGATGGGCACAGTGCAGGAAAACGGCCTGGTGGGGCCCAGGGCAAGAACCACGTGGTGCCCCCCCCCCAACTCACTGCCCAGACGTTGGGCAAAAGAAACTCAGAGTCTTTATGGTTTGGAAGCCACCCCGAGGCTTATGCGAATGGGGCGGCATATAAGTTCTCCAAATAAAAAAATAAACCTGGCTGACCATCTTGTATCATCCCTGGAATCATTCAAGGCTAAGTTTTTAAGAATGCTGCCTTTGCATTTTTGCTCAGGGAACCAAGATTTAGGGTGGATCCTAGGAAGTACTTCCTGACAGTTAGTACCCCCAGGGCATGGAATGGGAGGTGGTTGAGGCCCCATTGGTGAGAGTGTTCAAGGACAGGCTGGACATGCACATGGTGGGCATGTCGTGAGTGGAGCTGGCTGGAGCCAGGGGTCAGACTAGATGGCTTGGGAGACCCCTTCTGACTTGCTCTGTTTCTGTGTTCTATGCTTTTATTTTTAAAAAAAGCTTTTGTATGTGGGCAGATTGGATCTATGTTGTCACTGAACTAGCGGCACGTGCTACAATGATGAAATCATTGTCACATGCAATGATTTCCACAGCTCCCACTTGGATTCTGAAATTGCTGGGATTAAAGTCAGTTGCTTTTCCATCCAACAAACACTTCTGGTTCTCCAAGAGAATCTGGGAGCAAGGATGAGCCAAAACGGAAAGAGGGAATTCCTGCGAGGCGGCCGCTTTGGTTTCGCAATGGTCGCTCGCCTTTCCATAATTTGATACAGTGTCAGAAGGGAGATCATCAAAGATTCTGCCCCTTCAGAAGGACAAGTGACCAACAGGAAGCGTTATGTGTAAACGAAAGACGGGCTTGTCACAAATGGATCAGGCAGAACGTTTATGTTCTAAAGTATGTTTGTCTCGTTCTCACACTTGTGTCACTTTGGGTTCTGAAGGGCATCAGCTGCACTATCGGGCAGCTTAGTGGGGTTCAACCTGCTGGTCTTCCCTGCAGGATCCCATTCACTCGGGCAGGCTAGGAAAGTCAGGAGCCCCTGACCAGGGAGGCCACTTACTAACGGGCTGATGGGCTTCTCCATCTCCTGGCCACGAAGAGTACACACCGAGCACTCGCTGCTGCAGTCTGCAGAAGCCGAGGGGGCCAAGCCAAGGCAAAGGGCCAGTCCCCAGAACTGCCACTCCATTGTTCCCAGCAAGCACCTGAAAGACGGGAAGACAGGTAAGCATGAGACAGGTGGGCTGTCGCATCATGGGTGGTCACCTCTTTGATCTGCTCCACCCTTTCCTGCCCGGGACAGATAATCCAGCTCAGTTTATGGACCAGAGAGTAATAGTATTGGGGTAATTTGGGGGTAGGGGGAGAGCCTGGAATTTTAAAGCACGTGAACTAGGGAGAGACCTCCAAGCATCAGGATCTGAGCATCCTTCTGCCACAGCTGCAAGGGTTGGCAGGCCCTGGGGGGAGTCTCCCCACTGGACACCTTGCTGTGGGGTCCCCAGAGAGAGGCAGCGCTCCAGAAAGCCACAAGGGTGCCCTCGTGCTCCAGGTTTGACACAGACTGCTTCCCTCTGGAGCGGCTGACACTGCTTGTGTCTTGCTTGGGGGCATGCACAGGGCTGGCAGGGAGAGAGACACTGGCTGCCCCCCCCCCCCCCCCCCCCCCCTGGGGGGGGGGGGGGGGGGGGGGGGGGGGTGGGGTGGGGGGGGGCCCCGGGGGGGGGGGGGGGGGGGCCCCCGGCCCCCCCCCCCCCCCCCGCAGCAGTTGTGGGATGGAAGAGTGGCTGGCTGGGGTGACTGCTATGCCTGACTCCGAGATGGAGGCTGTGGACCACGTCCCTCTCAGGGGCAGGAAATGTGGAATACTCGGCCCTTCCAAATCGGCTACCTGCTTTCTGGGAGGGACAGCCAGAGGCAGGGTTAGAGGAGGGGGCCCTGGGGCTGGAGCCCCAGATCTTCCATTGGCAGCCCCAGATCTCTGCGGGGGCAGCTACCCCACCACCCAGCCATCCAGAGATGGCGCTGATGAGAGCTCACCTTGGGTCTTCCGTGAAGTGCCCCGTTGCCGTCACCTGCCTTGCACAATCCTGCTTCTTCCCTCTGACTCAATTAGCACACTAATTAGAAGTGCAGCCTAGACTTAAGCCAGAGGGGAAGCAGTCACCTTTCCTTCCATGGTCTACTCATTATTTTTATTAAGTCCAGGGCCACAGTTCCCTAACAGCACCACTGTGGGAGCATGCCCGGCCCTTCGAAAAGATGCTCGGGATTTTGCTGCTGGGTCGCCTGAGCCCTGGACCGCTGCAGGCAGCAAGATCCTGACAAGAAGAAGAGCGGGCACAGGGGCTGCTCACACCCCAGGAGGAGGTCCAGAGGCCTTCCTTGCCTGCTGCTGCTCCGAGCTGGCCCAGGTCACTCCCCAGGGGAAACAGAATGGGTGCTGCTCTCTGGAGGGCAACTCTGCTCTTGCGTGGCCAGTGGTGGTGGAACGACCCTCTCTCGCGCATAAAGGCCACAGTGCCTTGTGGCACCTGAAAGACTCCTCGGTTTGCAGCGGCACAGTATGTTGTCTGCTGGAGGAGAGCTGTTTGAATACGCCGGACCGACTGAAAGATGAACAAGTGGGCCTCGGATCCAACCAAGCTAGAACTTTTCCTGCAAGCAGAAATGTCCAAAGTGAGGTTGTCCTACTTTGGGCCCATCATGAGAAGGTCAGACTCCCTGGAGAAGAGCACCATGCTCAGGAACACAGAAGGCAGAAGGGACGGCCAACAGGCGAGGGACAGAAGGCGCTGCACCCCCGACCATACAAGAGATTAACATGGCTCTTGTGGGCAGGGCAATTTGGAGAGCTTTCAGCCATAAGTCAGAGATGACTTGATGGCTTGTGGTGACAACAGCAACTTCTCATGGACAAGGAGAGCACTGTAGAGAAAGGAAACTTTTCATGTAACTGGAGAAAAATGGCTGCTCCTGAAACCCTGGTGGTCTCCCCATGTTCATGTCCTGCTGCCCCCACCTTGAACGTTTCTGCATTACATTCCCACCTCCACCCCCGGGAATCAAGTACCTGCTCTCCTCTGTTTGCAATCTCTTTCTACAAGTAAGTGTGTCATTAGGAGACAGGATCGTTTAAAGACACACACAGAGAGAAAGGCTTTTGTGCCTGAGGCGACTGCGTTGGATAACCGATTTAGGATGTCATGAAACAGCAGCAAATCATTTATCCTTTGACTCTTTGCATTTCTGCTACCAGGAAAGGGGAGAGATGGTGCTAGTAGGATTTTCTGCTTCAGGGCCAACACCTCTGGACTGTCGCGTGTGGATTCTACCATACTCCCTGAGTAGAGTCATGGGGCCAAGTGCCCATTGGCTCAAGGCGGCACAGTGCCTTGGACACGGCTAAGGAGACCAGGTTGGCACAGGAAATCACGTGGGGTAGGGAAACAATTGCACTGTGGCTGGGCGTGAAAGCGGGATGGTGAAGAACAGCGACAGGAAGGAAATCGAACTGGCAGGAGCAGAGCAGGACTATCAAGGACAGGACATTGTGGATGGCTCTCACTCATTGAGTCACCATGACATAGATAGAAAGACAGAAAGATAATAGAAAGATAGAAACATAGTGATTCAGAAGAGGTCTCCTGGGTCATCTAGTCTGACCCCCGGATCCAGGTGGCTCCACTCATGTAATCCCCAACATGTGGTTGTCCAATCTTTCCTTGAACACCCTCACTGATGGGGCCTCCATCAGCTCCCTTAGAAGCCCATTCTATATCCTAGCGGTTCTGATCACCCAGAAGTATTTCCTGACACCCAACCTGAAACCCAGTTCCTTGATCTTTGCCCCAGGGAAGAACAGGTCATGACCCTTTATCATGTGATACCCTTCACATGCACACACGAGATCCCCCCAGGGTCTCCTCTCCTCCAGACTGGAAGACGCAGCTCCCTCAGTCTCGTCTCCATCTCCTCAGTCTGCCTACCACCCCTGTAATCTTGCACTGAACTGGCTCCAACTTAGCTATGTCTCTCTTATAATGTGGAACTGAGAACTGGACAAGGTACTCCAGTTGTGGGTGTTCCAGAGTCCTATAGAGCAGCACCTGTGTTGATCTGGAAGCCTTGTCTTTGGCTGTACATCCAAGGCTGGCGTTTGCCCTCTTGACCACCGCGTCACACTGCTGGCTCATGTCCAGCCTGCAGTCAACCAGCACCCCGAGGTCCCTTTCACAGGTGCTGCTCTCCATCTCCATCTCCACTTGATTCCCAAGTGCAAGACTTTACACTTATCCACATTGAACCCCTGCCCACTTCCAGATTCTTTTGGATCTAGAGCACCTGTTTCCCAGTGGTGGCCACCACCCCCACCTTGGTATCGTGTGCGAATGGGTGGGCGGACTGATTGCTCCCTCCTCCAGGTTGTTGCTACGGGGTTGAACAGAATCGGTCCCAGAACCAAGCCCTGGGGCACTCCGCTCATCCCGAACTGCCACCCCGATGATTCCCTGCTGATGGACACCCTCTGCTTGCAGCCTGTCAGCCGTGCCCTAATCCATCGTCCACCTATCCCAAAGCTCATCGGTTTCTCAGCCATCCGTTTCTCAGGTCAGAGATGACTTGACAGCGCTTCACAACAGCAAAAATGGAGCTATCTGCTGGCACAGGGAGATCTGTGGATGCAGAGATGAGTCCAGGGTTGCCTCACACTTCCTCTGCTTGTTCCAGAATAAGACATTCTGAGTTCCGCGGGATTTGCTGCTAGGTCAGTGTAGAACTAGAGTTTTACTCATGCAGAGTTGCGCTCAGAATAGCAGCCTGGCTTATTTCCCCTGAAGAGGGTTGGATGTGGAGGGACACCTGGGGTTTCAAGATTCCCAACATTTAGAAGATTAGAACTGTAAAATGAGGGAGGGGGGAGGGGGAGTTCTAAAATCCCAGAAACTACCAAAATACAGTATTTTACCTATTCACGTATGGGAATTTTACATATTTCCCAAAGTATTTCTCTAGGGAACAGGAGCAGCAGCGTGTGTCCTCCAGTCCTGAAAGCGTAAGAGCAGCTGTACTGCATCAGACCCAGGTCCAGCTAGTGCCACACTCTGTACACAGTGGCAGCCCAGCTGCCCACAGGATCCCTCCAGCAGGATGGGGGCAAGACCCCCTCCTGCCCAAGCCCTCAGCAACTGGGGTGTGCAGGCAAGTCACCTCTGGAGAAGGAGGGAGCACCTGGCCAGCAAGGCTAGTAGCCACAGATAGCCTCCTCCCTCATGAATCTGTCCAATCCCTTTAAAAATCCAGATTCCCGTGGCAGCGAATTCCACCGTTTAACGATGCCTTGTGTGAAGAAGACCTTCCTTTGCTCTGTCCCAAACCTCTCGCCCATCAGCTTCATGCAATGACCCAAGCTCAAGTGTTATGGGAGAGGGAGAAAAATGCCCCCTCCTCACGGTCCCCACACCACACATTGTTTCGCACACCTCTGCCCTGTCTCCCCTTCCTCGCCCTTTCTCTGAGCCGAGCCGTCTCTGTGGTCGCGGCCTCTTCTAGTGCGGGAGCTGCTCCAGTGCCCAGATCGAGTCTCCACCTGGTGCTGGAGGGCTTGCAGGTGTTGGGAAAGCAGGGAGCAGGTGAGTGAATGCCCATGTGCTGGAGGGGCTTTCTGCCTGGCAGGTGTGGGGGCTGCAGCCCTGAAGCACGAATTAGTCGAGCTTTCAGTGCCCTGCCACCTGCTCGCCAGGGGCCCACGGTCCCCTCTGAATTCGGAAATGCTCACTGCCCCCTTCGGCGCTTTGCTGGTCGGAGGTGCGCCACCATCCTCATCTGGATGCGGCCTCACAGACCAAGGAGCCGTGAACGGAGAGCCAGGTTTTAAGCAAGCGCTCAGGCTGGGACCTGGCACAGCCCTGCTCTGATAGCAAAGCAAAGGGTTAATTGCTTTGCCTCCCCTGAAATGTGATTAAAATAATTATGTGCATATAGTTGCACACCAAAGTTAGTAGATGCTCATGGGAGTGGGGTTTGGGTTTGGGTTTGTCCTGTGGGCCTGAGTGCTGTCCCCATCCCCCCCCCCCCCCCCGCAGTTTGAATCAACACTTCTTGAAAGGAAATTTAAGAAACTCCTCTGCAGAGCAGCTTTTGTCTAGGCCACAGCTGAGATTTTGGCTGGAAATGAAGCCCGAGATTTTTGCTTTCACCTGGAAATGAATCCCAGCAATGAGACCACTTTCCCACCTGCCCTTGCTCTCCTCTCTTCCAACCCACCCCGCTCCCCGGCCCAGGAGGGGTCCATTTCATGGGTCCCAAGAGGCCACGTGAAGTCCACGCTCTCTCTTTCCTAGGCCAGCGTCGCCTCTCTTCGTCATTTCCTTTAATTGTGGCTGATGGAGAAATATGTTAATGTTCCCATATTCATCCAGGCTAAATTAAGATGTAATTTGAATGATATGCATGATCATATGTCGAATTATTGGCGTTAGCAGAACGTAAATTCTGCTGTTGCTCAGAGGGGTGATTCACGGTCTGCTAACAATGCTTTGTGATCCTCGGGCACCTTTCATCTGCCAATCCCAAATTGCCTTAAGAGCATTCATTAATGAAGCCTCCCAGCACCAGGGAAAGATCAGAATGTTGCTTGCGGGAAAAGAGCCGCGGGGGATGGCTTCCAAGCCAGTAAAACAAAATTTAAAAAATAGCATATGGGCAAAAGGAAGCCGAGGGCAACTTGGGGGCGAGAGGACATGATGTACACGATGGCCCAGAAGGCACACACCAAAACCGTGCCTTTTGGCAGCAGTTATTCCATCTACCAAAAATACTGTGCATTGATTTGATTTCTATGTGAGATTTATTGCACGTTTCTAGATTGCTTTGGCCCAAAAGCCAAGGGTCTCCGGGAATCCATAGCACCCTTCCCAAGCCTGGATCCTTCCAGATGCCTTGAACTGTTGATGGCCATGCTGGCTGGAAAGGGTGGGGATTAGAGTGCAGCAGACCTGAAGGGCCCTTGGTTGGGGAAGATGGGCTTGGAGTTTACAGTGCACACTGCTTGTGCCTATCATTTTCTTAGCAGGCCTTAATGACAGAAAGTTCCGCTTAGTCCTTTGGGGGGAAATGCAGCCTAAATTTTTCAAACAACTGACATAAACCTCTCAAAGGGTTCAATTTCTCCAGAACTCATTTTGAGACTGGATATTTCCTTTAGGGACGATCAAACGAGCCACCAGAATTAAAGGAACCCATCTGCAGTCCCAGGTGCATTTACTAGGGAGTAAGCCCCACTGAACACACTGGGACTTCCTTCTGAGTAGATGTGGGATTGCACTGTGAAGAGCTCTCCTTATAGAAACAGAGTGGGTCAGAAGGGGTCTCCCAGGCCATCTAGTCTGACCCCCGGCTCCGGCTTATCTCCTTGTGCTTCCCCTCGGGCAGCCTCTGTTCGTTCCAGTGCAGCCAGCTTGGGGATCATCTCCATTCAAACAGGCAGGAGGAAAGTAGCCATTTGGGGGTTCCATTCCAGGCCCTGCTGAGATCTTAAAGACCGTTCTGCAGATTCACTAGCCCATAAACCATGGAACAGCAGAGCTGGAAGGGGCTGAGGAAGCTGTGAGTTCCCACCCCTGCCCAGGGCAGGATTCCCAGTTCAAGCACCCGGGCAAGTGGCTGTTCAGCTGCCTCTTGAAGGCCTCCATGTTGGGAGAGCCCCCCACCTCCCTAGGTCATGGCTCCACTGTCGTGTTGCTCCGAACAGTCCGGAAGCTTTTCCTGGCATCCAGAGGGAATCTGGCTTCCTGGAACTTGAGCCCATAATTCTGTGTCCTGCACCCCAGGGTGATGGAGAAGAAATCTTGACCCTCCTCTGTGTAGCCAGCAATAAGCGATGGGTTCTTATATCATCTCTGCCGTTCCTCTGAATCAGCTTCCTTCTATCGATTTCTCTCCAGAATGATTTAAACTCTCTTATTAAAGCATCAGGGCTGTGAATTAAATCCCACACTCACTGCATAGTGCAGAGGCGTCTCCAGGAATTTTCCAGGGGCAGTTCAGAGACAGGAATAATTGTATACACAAAGCTGTGCGATGCAATAAGCTGTATTACGTTAGACAAGATAAACAACATACAGATCCAAAGATCTTCCCTGTGACTTCACACTTTCAGAGAGAATGCCTACGGGGAATGCCAGGCTGCCTGTTGCCACTTGAAGCTTTCAAGCCAAATCTGGGGCTGCAAAAAGCAGTGCCCACCCACAAGAAAAGGGACAGGCTGAGAGATGCAGCTTGTGCTGCATCCGTTCAACATGGAGAGCCTCACGATCGCCTTAGTGCACGGGGCTAGAAGACTTGATGACGATGGAAACTCGCCCAGAGGCCAATGTTGGCCCACAAAAGCTGCACATCTCCCTCTCCCAAAACACAGAGAGGGCCAGACATGATATTGGAAGCCGCTTCTGCGGGACAACACAAGGGTCTGATGTTGGTTTCTAACAGTGACTGCCTGTGCATTGATGCAGAGGTAAGCGTCACTGCGTTTCGTGGTACTTACTCCCAGGTAAACGAGCTTTGGATTGCAGGGTGCGAGGGGCAGGGAGGGTGACCAAATAGCCAGTTATAACCATCACAATTAGTGGTGTGATATTATGCCCAATTATACATGGTTTGAAGAATGCAGGGAAAGATGTTTGATGTCTCTTTGTAGTTCAAAGAGGCAGAGTTGCAAGATCAGTCCAGGTATCTTCAGGAGGGCTAGGAAAGATTCTTGCTTGAATTCGTGGAAAAATGCTGCTCGTCCATGTCCACAGTATTATTGGGCTGGCTCAGCCAAAGGTTTGCGCAATCACTGCATCCCACCATGACTGCCCTCAATCCCTGGACCTGTGGCTTGAGAAGGCATGGCCCTCTGAACGAGCATTCCTGCTTGGATCCCTGTCTTGCAAAGATCTCTCTCTCTGCAAACACAACATAGGTTTTGATCACTTAGAATCGTAAAGTCATGGAATAGTAGAGTTAGAAGGGGCCAAGAAGGCCATCAAGTCCAACCCCCTGCTGTTGCAGGACACCACGTTACACCATCCCACTCAGGTGGGTGTCCAGTTTGATTTTGGATGTCTCCAGTGTGGGAGAGCCCACCACCTCTCTGGACAGCTGGTTCCACATCGTATTGCTCTGGCAGTGAGGAAGCTTTTCCTGATGTCCAGCCTGAATCTGGGTTGTCGCAACTTGAATGGATCATTCCATGTCCTGCACTCTGGCATCAGCAAGAAGAGATCTTGACCTTGAGCCGGGGGTCAGACTAGATGGCCCGGGAGGTCCCTTCTGACTTGCTCTGTTTCTGTGCTTCTATGTTTCTAAGATGAGCCAGCCCTGACTCTCCTGCGGGCGAGCTGCAGCGATGGCCCATGCTCAGCCAGCCCAGCCAGGCCTCGCACTGTGCAACCCGTGCACAGGGGCCCGGTCGGCCCCTCGGAGCGCCTCAGCCAGCCCCACGCTGCGTGGGCCTGTGCCCCCTTCCCGCCTTGCCCGCTGCGATCTGCGTCAAAAGCCGGGCAGCAGAGCAGCTTGCAGGATAAGAGTGCTTCGCCCTGCGTCACAGAAGGAGCGTGCGCGGCACAACCTGGGTGGGAGGAAGGATCCGGCACGGGCGGGGCGTTGCTGCCTCCCACATGCGCCACTTGCGGGGAGCATGGGCACAAGGGTGGCGTCCCACCTGTCTCTGTCCTCCTCCCCTTCCTCCCCCTCTTTCTACCTGAACAGCCGCAGGTGCTGCAGCCTCTCCTCATGGCCCTGCTCCAGCCCCCCGGGCATTTTCACGGCCCTTCGCCGCACTTTTTCCAACTCCTTTTTCAGGTCAGGCAACCAGAACTGAGCACGGTATTCTAAATATAGCTGTGCAAAATAGTTGTCTAGTTGTCTAGGGGAGTAAAATCCTGGGACGAGCCCTCATCCCGCTGGTGGATTTCTTCTGAGCTGCTGGCCGGCCCCTGTGTGAATGCCAAGCTGGACTAGGTGAACCCTGCCCTGGACTTAGGATGCCGTTACGTCCACATTCGTCCCCGTTTATTGCCTTTATGCCTGATTAAACTTCCGGAGACCCTTTTCTCAGACAACACATTTCAGCTGGAAAAATGCCGTTTCTCAGAAGAACAGCACAACTTTCAGGAAGGGAATTTGGTCCCACGCAATTGCAGAGTAATAACTCCACTATTTTTCATGAAAAATGTTGGGCCTCGGTCCAAAATAAAACAGCTGTGGTGACTCAGTTTAGAGGCTATTCCATAACTGAAGACTAAATACCCTTCAAAGTGTATTTGAAAAGCATTCGAAGACTTGCTTATTCCAATAATTTCATGTGAGATATGTACTCTTTCTTGCAAGAGACTTAAAGGCAGAATTCTGATATATTTTTTTTATTTTTTTATTTTTTATTTTATTTTCGATTTATATCCTGCCTTTTTCCTACAAAGGGCTCAAGGCAGCTTACATCTCTTCCTCCGTCTTATCCCCACAACAACAACCCTGTGAGGTAGGTTGGGCTGAGAGTCTGCAACTGGCCCAAAGTCACCCAGTTGGCTCCATGGCTGAGTGGGGACTAGAACCCAGGTCGCCTCAGTCCCAGACCCATGCTCTTAACCACTACACCACACTGGCTCATATATCCGTGACTCCAAAACCTCAGTACTAATACAGACACATGGGGTTTTCCCTTAATGCAGGATTTTATGTGTCAGCTCTGCCAAAGTGATATTGGGGATAATGTAAGAAGCTGCATTTTATGGTGAATGAGATCAGTGGTCGATTGCGCTCGGCATTCTGTATTACGCTGATGGGAGGCCGTTCTCCAGGGTCTCAGAGAAATGGTAACCTTTGTGCTGATGTACTTAGTATGTTAGATTAGGGCTCAAGGGGCCCAGGTTCAAATCCACACTCAACCACCACGCCTGCTTGGGACCCTGATCCCGTGATCACCACCTCCAAGCACAGCCTACCTCACAGGGGTGTTCTGAAGATAAAACGAAGAGGGGGGAGAAAGATCCATTTACTCCACTTTGATCTCCTGAGAGGATCCCTGAGATGTGCAACAATCAATCAACAAATACAAGCTCTTAATTATTCATTTGCAGGGGGTAGAGGGAAGCAGCCCTATCCCACAACTTGATGACATTTTAGCCCAAAATTTATGGTAATAAATGTGTTACAAATGTGGCTTTGTTTTTACTTTTCTAATGGATCAGCATGACCACCTCCAGTGTTTAAAGTGATATTGCTCCATATATTTTCAAGCTTTCCCTTCTTTTGACGGGGAAATGCTATTTCCTGCCACAAATCAAGACAGACAACTAGAAAGAGGGTGACATCAAAGTGATGAACCAGATGATAAAGCAGTTTGATAAGCAAGAGCAGGCACAGCGGTGGATATGACGGTGCTGGTGGTAAAAGTAATATCCCGTGGGTGCCCAGCCTGGCCGCAGAAATGACTAGCTGCAATAAGCCTGAACCCCAGAAAGCCAGGCCCAGGTCTCTGGCCCTTTAAGCTGCTTGCTTCACTCGGCATTAAAGTCCAGTTGCTGACATGAGCACAATACAGCTTTGGTTAGCCTGCTTTCAGGATACTGGGGAGTTTTCCTTTCCTGATGTTGAGATGACACGAGGACCATGCAAGCTACCCTTGAACCTTCCTGTCAGTCATAACTTCTGCAAGCCAGAGACAGGAATGAGCCTGTGCTTTGATGTTCAGGCAGAGAAGAAACTCGCCCATCCAGGCAGAAATCCTCTCACTAACTCACTAACACTTCGTTATCTCTTAGAACCTGTGTTAACAATATTATTCTTGTAACCTCGTGGTTTAATTATGCAGAATGCTGTACGCATGCCCTACAATGCCCTGTGTTAGTAATCTATAAAAGGCACCCACTTCCTTTGTTTTCTGGTGCAGAGTCTTTCCGAGGGGCATCCTGCTGCTGTTTCTGAACGCAGCCGATTGGGGTCCGACCTTGCAGGGGCTCTTGCAGTGCCACGTAAGTGGATCGCTGCTAAATGTTACGGAAGTCTAGCTAGCTTGCTTGGCATTGTTGCAATAATAAATCATCTCCTCCTTAGCAAGCCTGGAGCTGGCATGTCACTTTCTGGGAAACCCCCAAAACCTTCTGCCCCAGCCAGGGCAACACTAGCTGATCAAATACTTTGTTTGGCTATACTTATGGTAGCCAATTGTGATATTTCAGTGGCCCACAAGTGATCAGGGGAGGAAATTCCTCTGATATATTAAAGTCCACTTGCTCAGTTGTTCGTAAAGCGCTGCTTTGCTTGCATTAGGACCCCTCTGATCCCCGGTGTAGCCTCCAGGTAGGGCTGCTAAAACCCCTGTCCGGAGCGCTGTGCCTGCGGGCCAGTGTTGGTACATCTGGCTGGATGGAGTGAGATTCATTTCCATTTTAGGGATGAGCAGGGAAGGGGCCCTATTTGTCAACATGCCAGGAAAAGCAGACAGGTGCTGAGCTAGTGGTGACTGACCTAGAAAGAGATTGTGGGGAGGTGGTGGTGGCCAGTTTGATCGAAACTCCAGCACAGTGTGTGCCTGCTGAGACGCTCTGTGCCAGACTTCATGGCATAGGTAGGGAAGGAAAATAAACCTGCCCAGATCATACTCCCCATAGAGTGCTGTGCACAGTTCTGGCCACAGGAGCGCGAAAGGATATTGCAGAGAAACTGAAAGATCGCACAGTTGCAGTGGCTGCCACAACTGGGGTTGTTTAGCTTAGGAAAAGGGCAAGTGAAGAGAGGCTTAACGGAGGTGTACAAAGTAATGCATGGCAGGATAGAGAGGGCTGGGAAGAAGCATCCTTCCTTTCTTAATAAAGGTAAAGGTTTCCCCTTGACACTAAAGTCCAGCCATGCCTGACTCTTGGGGGCGGTGCTCATCTCCGTTTCCTGGCCGAGGGAGCCAGCGTTTGTCCGCAGACAGTCTCCGTGGTCATGTGGCCGGCTAAACACCGAGGTGCACGGAATGCTGTTACCTGCCCACCGAAGTGGCACCTTTTTATCTACTTGCATTTGCGTGCTTTCGAACTGCAAGGTTGGCAGGAGCTGGGACAGAGCAGCCGGAACTCACCCCGTTGTGCAGACTCGAACCGGCGACCTTTCGATCAACCAGCACAGCAGTTTAAACCACTGCGCCACCTGCAGTTCCCTCCCGCTCTTAATAGTGGGACTCAAAGAGGTCATCGCTTGGAGATGGTTGGTTGGAAACTCAGGTTGGATAATAGGAGGTCCTTCTTCACACTAAGCTGAATGGCAGATTCACTTTTATTTATTTATTTATTTATTTATTTATCGATTTATATCCTGCCTTTTTCCTACAAGGGCTCAAGGCAGCTGACATCATTCTCCTCCTCCATCTTTTCCCCATAATAACAACCCTGTGAGGTAGGTTGGGCTGAGAGGCTGTGCCTGGCCCAAAGTCGCCCAGTTGGCTCCATGGCTGAGCGGGGACTCAAACCCAGATCGCCTGAGTCCCAGTCCCCTGCTCTGAACCACTGCACCACACTGGCTCTCACTTCCAACAGATCTCTAACTAGGAGGTCTTATTTGGTTTGCTTCCTTATGGGAACACACTGCACTACACAGAGGAAAAGTACCTACCGGACTCGACAAAAATGGGCTCGTCTAATCCAACTTCTTTTTCCAAATGTGGTTCACCAGAGACTGACTGCTCAGACGTCCTCAAGCCAGGTATATGCATAGCAGCCTTCACAACATCTAGGGTTCATATTAAGGTATACTGCATCTGAAGATGGAGGTTCTATTAAGTAGACTTGTCCCATCATTGATGATAGATCCTGAATTTCTCTCATGCTTCATCTTTGCATTTGGACGGAATTAGTGCAAATATGATGGGTGGCATCCATGTAGCCTGAAGTGCCTGATCCTGCCTAATCTTGGAAGCTAAGCAGGCTCAGGCCTGGGCAGAAGTGGGATGGGTGACTTGAGTGTATGAGTCTATTGCTGTCAACTGCCTAGAGAGCTTTGGCTATAGGCAGTATAAAAATGTAATAATAATAATAATAATAAAATAATTTAATCATACATAGGGTTAATACATTCAATCCATGGAATTTAAATTATTCGCCTCTAGTGAAGTCTGATTTATTTCAATGGGTCTCCTCTACCAGTGGCTCACTGGGGACCCAAACGCATCAGCTGACAGTGCAGAACAGTCTGAAGCCCAGCTGGCCGGCCCTTTGCCCAACATACCGCTTGATTTCCATTGCTGAAACCATTAATAGAAGTCGGTTTTGCTCATTGTTCTGTGTGTGCGTGTCTGACAAGTAAAACTGCACCGAGCAAAGGATCACTGACCAGAGGGGAAAACAAGGACTGAAGTGTTATCATGAAAGGAGGTGAGATTTGAAATGGATCAGCTCTCAGTGCTGTCGCTTGACGGGGAGGACAAGAGGGCTGTGATAAGACTGCAACCTTTAACGATTTAGCAGAATGTTAAAACTCCCTGATGGAAAATGCTGCAAATCAATCTTCTCCAAGCCGGCACCACAATTCCCGTCATTCCCAGCCAGCATGCTGGAGGGCACCGGCTTGGGGAAGACTGTTGGAAACAGAAAGGGCTCTAACCACTGGGCAGCTCTGTCAAGTAATCTTTGCGCAGGAGACTGTCCCTCCGGATTGGGCCCCAAGGTGATGGATCCTGTGAATGTACACAGAGCATTGCAACGAGTGGAGGAAGCGGATTGCAATCCCCCCCTCCTCCACTCCATTCTTCATCTAATTTTACTTCCCCCGCAAGAATTGTGTGTGAAACTGTGTGAAAAGGGCTTTTGCCCTTGAACGCCTATTCTAGCCGGGGCTGCGGTGGACGATTCTCAACCACACTTCTAAGGAAAGTGCCCCGCTTCTCTCTCCTCTTTTGCCGATTGCTTATTCTTTCTCCACACAGACCCCAGTCCGTTTCTTTTTAATGAAGCCACACCTATGGCATGATTTCACTGGGAAGTTCTCCTGCACAAGCCACTTTGCCACAAGCAGGAGTTCTTGCAGGAGACCTTCCCAAAGATGTGCACTTAAGGGATCGTTCATTCCTGGTCTTTTGTTTTTTGCAGAACGTCTCAGTGGATTTGGAAGTAAGACCCCCCCCCCCCCAAAGCTAAGGAACACTGAACATTTTAATAACCTAAACTGTGCCCCGAGGCTGGATCAGACCAACACCCACCCAGCTCAGCCTTCTGCTCACGCAGCATCCAACCGGCTGCACATGGGAAACCCACTAAGAGGACAGGGGTGAACCACTGCCCCCCCCCATGTTCCCCAACAACTGTCTGCCCAGGCATACTGCCTCTGGTCCTTCAGGTGCCACAGAGCCACCAGGATTGGAAGCCTTCTCCTCCGTGAATCCGCCCAGTAGCCTTTCCAAGCCCTCCAAACTGGTGGCCATCACTAGAAGTGAGTTGCGTGGGTTAACAACTCCGGGCTAGGCGAAGAGGTCCCTCTATCTAGCCAGAGTTCCAGCCCAAGCCAAGCCATGTCTAGCCAGAAGTTAATCCCACTGAATGCGACAACGTTTTCCCCCTGGTAGGTGTGCACCAGCCGCAGCCCCAGCCCTTGAGTCGGTAGGCATGAGCTCAAAATCAACGCGATTTTAAATGACTTCATTTTGGCAGGATCCTGTGCAATTTTCCACTAATAAATGCAAAAGTGATGCACATGCACTCTCAAACACACATATACACACAGAGAATCAAGACTGTTTGCTCCCACTGGTTTGGTCCAGAGAAATGTCCCAGCGTATGTGTGGAGGGGTTGAAATAAAAGGTACTTTCCTGTTACAGGAAAAAAGAGGTTTTGATATCAGGAAGAGCCACAGATAACTAAAAAGGGCTTCTTTTGAACACGGAGTTATTAAAAGATGGATAATTCTATCTCTTTTCTGTTAGCTTGAAAGTTCGATATCTACTAGAACAGCCGCGATCGGCAGCCTTGGTACTGTTTCCTTCAGTGCCTGATAATTGCTCCCAGAATTGAAACTGAACCTGCATGGAATTGCCACAAATACATTATTCAGAGGCAGCTTTAAGTAAGAAACCCATCACAGGGAAATGGTTGGGAGGGGGAAAGGAAGAATCATCTCATGGTGAGGGCTTCCCTTTCTCAATTATACTTTCAGTATGTTTTCGAAAGAAAGCCACACGGAGTGCAGAAAACCACGCAGTGTTCGCTGCCATTGAGAGCTATCGAGGGATCAGAATTGCCCACGGGTCTGAAAAGACAGAAACTGGGGGAGCGGAAAAGACAAAGAACTGCATGACAATCATTGAGGAAGGCCTGTGAACAAGGCAAATGAACGCAGGAGAGTTAAGAGGTTACCTGCACGAACTCCGAAAGGATTCCTGGCTCTCTCTTCCGTGGTCTGAGCTGCAGGTGGTTTCCCTGGAAAGTTGTGCGCCTCCCGCGTGTCCTTTCAGGATTATCTCGTCACCAGGAGAAGGACAGGTAAGGGCTCCCCGCGCCCCACCTTTGCTTTGCAGCTCGGGTTGTTCCCTGCCCCGTTTTTTATCGACAAGCAGCTTCCTCTCTGGAGCCAATGGGAAAGTCGGAAGCTTTGAATAATGAGCAGCATCAGCCGCCCCTCCATGGGTGAGAAAAAGGACATCGACTTTCTCAGCAGATCTTGGCGAGAAAGACCTCTCTGCTTTGTGCCCTGGGATGAATGGCATGAGCACACAGAAAGACAACTGCATTCTCCTCTTTCCGTGGATGTCAGAAGGAATCCACACATTATGTTTATTCAGCATACACCTTTAGGGTTTCAATGCAAGCCCAGGTCTTCCAGGGGAAATGCAGAGGAGCAAAGCCATATTCACAGATATGTGCATCACACAGAGATGCCATGACATGGACCTTAGCGTTAGCACTGCTCCCAGCGTTGATCTGTTTGTTTATTCATTTCGTTTTTCTACCACCCCATAGCTGAGGCTCTCCAGGTGGTTTAGAAAGCACACCTACCCCATGGCAAACCCATGGTTCCTACTGTTGATGTTGTTGTGTGCTGTCAAGTCGTCCTCCGACTTACTGTGAGCCTATGGATGAGAACCCTCCAATTCTCCTGCCCACGACAGCCCAGCTCAGCTCTTCTAAGCTCCTTCAAGGAGTCCATCCCTCTCCCGTTTGGTCTCCCTCTTCTCCTTCTGCCTTTGGCTTTCCCTAGCACGATGGTCTTCTCCAGGGAGTCTGGCCTTCTCATGGTGTGACCACATTCAGACAGCCTCAGTTTGGTCCTTTTTGCTTCCAGGAAAAACTGGCTCGGCTTGATCTAGGACTCACTTGTGTATCTTGATTTAATATTATGAAAATGCTGTTGTTCCCAAGCCCAAAACATTCAAAGTGAGATGGAAACAAAATCAGGGAAGCCTCAAAATGAGGAAGTACGACTGGATGTCTTCAGTTACCCCACATTGTCTGGATAAATGTATGGCCCAGTTCTGACAGAGAGGTTGAACTTCTTGATGTCCTAAAAGACTGTGTCCCAGGACAGTTGGTCATGGAGCCAACCAGAAGGGAGGAAATGTTGGATTTGATCCTAAATGCTGTCATCCAGGACTGGGTTCAAGAGATATCCGATGTTGAATTGATTGGAAACAGTGAACACTATCAGATTTAAGAGATGCTAAGCTGGAAAAGGTCAAGGAAGTGCAAACCTCTCACAGAGGAAATTTTCTAAAATGAGGGAACTGGTAAAAGGAAAGATGAAAGGATGAGTCAAGAGGGTTAAATCCCTTCCAAGTTTCCAAGATCTTGGGGATTACTAAAAAATGTGATAATAGAAGCTCAAGTCGCATGTAATTGCCAGCACAGGTTAGTAAAGGTAACACCAGTCCAAGGGGTCACCAGAATAGTTAACAAGGGCAGGAGGTTATTAGAGAAAAGGAGGGTTCCTTTAGAAAATGGAAGTATTTCCCCAATGAGGAAAACAAAAGGGCCACCAGCTTGCACAAGGGAGATGCAGAAACCGTTTTGAGGAGCATATTGCTAACATCATCAAAGCCAGCAAGCAATAAAGAATTTTTTAAATGCATGCAAAATGGAAAACCAGGTAGGGAAGCCATTGGAGAGTTGGATGATAACGAAGTTAAAGAAGGACTAAAGGAAGACAAGGAGATGGTACAGAAGCTGAATAAATTATTTTCCTCGTTGCAGAAGAAATGGAACAGACACCTATCCCTGGTTGGATGTTTGTTTGGACAGGAGAAGCTGAGGCGAACACAGGGGACAAGAGAGCAAGTTCTCTACCTTATCAATCAATTGAACATTAACAAATCAGCAGGCCCAGTTAGTGTTATCCTAGAGTCCTTAAATACCTCAAATGCCTCAGTTTGGATTTTCTCACAAAAATACAGGCATGGCCATAAGATGGGTCTTATGTAGCAGAGGACTGGAGAATATCCAGTGTAACAGCCATTTTTAACAAGAGTTCCAGGAGACGATCCAGGAAATCACAAGGTGGTTGGCTAAATGTCTGTTCTTAGGAAATTGCTTGAAATCTTTTTTAAAGATTAAAGCAGTAAATATTTAGAAGGACAAATCCTGCTGAAAAAGAATTGACGTGGCTTCTGCAAAGGGAAGTCCCATCTCACCAACCTTTCAGAGTTCTTTGAGAGTGTCTATAAAGGTGGACAAGGGTGATTCAGCAGGGAAAGTTTACTTGAACTTCCAGAAGGCTTTTGACTAACTCCTCCACCAAGGACTCCTGAGAAAACCAATAGTCATAGAATATGAGCAGTGCTTCTCTCTTATGAGTAGCTGGTTAAAGAACAGAAAGCAGAGAGCAGGAATGAATGGTAAATTCTCCCAATGGGTGGGTGCATATCATGGGGTCCCACAGAGATCTGAACTGGGAGCGTTGCTTTTCAACTTATTCAGAAATGATCTAGAATTAGGGGTGAGCAGTGAAGTGGCCAGGCTTGCTGAGGACCCCAAAACATGTAGGGATTTCAGGGAGTTCCAAAAGGATTTCTCCAAACTGGGAGAACGAGCATCAAAATGGCAAACATGATTCGATGTAAGCAAGCGTAAGCTAATGCGTGTGTGGACCTGCTGAAGTTACAACTCATCGAGAGATTCAGCTCCGATCCTATGGCTGAAATAAGGGAAAGTGAAATAAGGGAACTCTTTGAAAAAGTGCTCTCCCTGACTGTGCAAAATACAATATGGATTATTTGTTCCCAACTTGGTGCCCAAAAACATCAACACAGTATCTTCTCCAAACTGCTAGGAGGAGGAGGAGGAGGAGGAGGAGGAGGAGGAGGAGGAGGAGGAGGAGGAGAGCAAACATTGGTATGACACTTTTAAGTCTTCAACTATACAAGGTAAGTCAGACTTAATATCCCCAAATTACGGATGGGGGACTGAAGCCCAGAGCAAGATTGCACAAGGCTGCCAAGCAAATTCTTGGCAGAGAGATTCAGACTGGGAAGGCAGCTCAGCCTCTTGGTCACTATGTCCACCTTTCCCAACCAGGTGCCCACCAAATATTTTGGACTACAGCTTCCATCCGTCTCAGCCAGCATGGCTGATGGTCAGGAGTGAGAAGAGTTCCTGCCCAAAACAGGTGAGGGAAGACACCTTTGCTTGTCCTATAACCTGAAAGCAGAAGGACTCACAGCTTCGGGTGCCACCATTTTGCAGCTGTTAAATGGGTTGCTTTCACATGTCCAACATTTTGAGTATTCTGATTTTCACACAGGAACAGAAGAAAGAGATGCAATTAATTAGGAACTGACTGTGAAATGAAGCGGAGGATGCTGCTCACCGCCCACTGCCCACCAGCCGCCTCGCCTTGGCTAAGCAGGGGGAAACGTGACCCAGGGGCACCTCTCTGGGCCCTGCTCTTGTCCTAAAGGGCTCAGACGCCTGTCCAGTTTTAAACAAAAGATGCCCCTCTCAGAGATGCGCAAGGAGAGAGGCGGATGCTGCCCCCTTGCACGCTTCGCTTCTTTTTCGTTCTCTCCATATGCAGGAGAGGAGTGTTTACCTTCCCTTTACCTTGACTTTCCACAGCAACGCGTCGGCCTTTCTTTCATTCCTTCCACCCACTTGTTATTAAAACATCTTCAATTATGCACATTCCCAGAAACACTCATATTAGCGGCAGTGCCTGTCCTCTGAACCGTACCCCCACGCCCAGCTCAGTCAGCTTCCCAGCTTCCTGTCTCCCCCACTGCCCACCCCGATCTAGCTATTGATCATTCACCTTGAGGGAGCGAACAAGGAAACCAAAGTCTAACCTCTTCATCTGCATGACAGAGAGCGGGGAAGAGGGAAAGAGCAACAGCCCTTGAGCGTGGTGGACTGCAGCACCCATGTTGGCTGGGGATGCTGGGGGCTGTAGCCCAACCCAGGCCAGACACGCCCAAGGCCTGTTGTAAGTATGGAGCATCGATTGCAATGGGTCATACTTCCTGTCCAGTACCGAGAGTTGCAGCCTTAGCAATGACAGTCCCTGCCAGGCCTGATGGCCAAAGCCATCAGCTCCAGCGCAGGTGACGCAGCTCAGAATGCCCCGTGATTATCTTTATACAAGCTTCCAATGTGCCTGATTTTGACATCTGTTCTCCATTTGAAGTGCCTGATCTTGAGAAAGACACAAATGCCATTTTTGTTGTTGCTCACCTGCCTGATAGCGCTGTTGTGACTTCAGATGAAGGTATTCAGCTCCAACAAAGCTCTCTGCTCCAAGTACTCAGTTTTTAGGCTACACCTTGAATAGGTCGTGAGCTGGGCCTTTGATTTTTTGTGTGCGCGGATGTGCCTGCAATTGCAGGAAGACACAAAAGTGTAGAACTACAGCAAGCTGATTGCATTCAGGCAATCAGAGAACAAAACATGACATCCGATCAGCTGCGTCCAGCCATCTTTTACAGGAATCCAAAGGGGAGTGTTGAAGTTTTGCACCTAATGCTGTGAGTTTGGCTGTAATGACCAGAGTTACTCCATTTCATATTCTTAAGCTGGAAACCTCCTTGCTATGAATTGGACCAGCCTAAAGAGCCATGTAACAACTTTTGGACTGCATTCAGAGGAGAGCACTAAAAATAGTGATGGTTTCCACATCCTAGGAGGAAAGTTTGAAGGCATTGGGTATATGTTTACCCTGAAGAGATGATTCAAGAGATGTTCTTTGACTGGAGTACGTAAGGCATGCTTCTTGTTGCTATGTGCCATCAAGTCATCTCTGACTCACAGTCCCTATGAAGGAGAGCCGTGCGCCGTGTCCCCAGCAGCCCTGCTCAGCCCTTGCAAATTCCAGCCTGTGGCTTCCGCTGTGGAGACAATCCAACTCAGATTTGGTCCCCCTCTTCTTCGTCCGCCTTCGACCTTCCCTGACATGTGTTCCCTTCTCGTGACGTGTCCAAAGTATGACAGCCTCAGTTTGGTCATTTTTGCCTCCAGGGAAAGGCAAATCGTCTTGGTTTGAACCAGAAGCCCTTCGTTCATCTTGGCTGTGGTCCAGAGTATTTGCAAAGCTCGCCTCCACCACCATGTTTTGGATGCATCCATTTTTTTCCTGTCACCTTTCTTCACTGTCCAGCTTTCAGGACAGTGGTCAGGAGTACAATGGTGTGAATGGTCTCAGCCTTGATCTCCAGGGAAAACATCCAAGGTAGGCTTGGAACTCAAGCTCCTGGAAGACTTCCGCCTCCCAAGCGAGCCTGCCCTTTCTGGAACAGTTTCTTTCTCTCTCCTAAAGGCTCTTTGCTCCTTGGTTCTTGCTGGACATCTGGGCTGTTTTGATAAGGACCAGACTAGATCATAGGCCAAGGATTCATCAACTTCCCCTTAACTGATCTTTTTATCTGAAAAATATCCACAGGAGTCCAACACTGTCAGGGAAGGAACAGTGGGGGGAAGCTGGCCTAATTGTTCAAGCTCCCACCTTTTGTTCACTCAAAAACCTCCTCCCCAAAAGGATTTCATAGAAACATAGAAACAGAGCGAGTCAGAAGGGGCCTCCTGGGCCATCTAGTCTGACCTCCGGCACCAGCCGGCTCCACTCATGACATGCCCACCATGTGCACGTCCAGCCTATCTTTGAACACCCTCACTGATGGGGCCTCTACCACCTCTCGTGGAAGCCCATTCCACACCCTCGGGGTCCTGACTGTCAGGAAGCGCTTCCTGGCATCGAAATGGAACCTGGGTTCCCTGAGCTTTGCTCTGTTGGAGCGCGTTCTGCCTTCCTCTGCAGGGGAGAACAGGTCTCTACCCACCTCCATGTGACACCCCCTCACATACCTGTATGTTGCCAACAGATCCCCTCGGTGTCTCCTCTTCTCCAGGCTGAAGAGACCCAATTCCCTCTGTCTCGCCTCATACAGCATCCCCTGCAAACCGGCCACCAACCCTGTGGCCCTACGCTGCACTGACTCCAACCTGGCTATTTCCTACCCACTGGGGATGGCCCTGCCCCAGCTTTTCTTCCATAGGTTTGAAAGTATCTCAGCTGGGGGTGCGTTTTGAGCAAACCAGTAGCAAAACTGGAAAGACTTGTGCAACTGCCTCCTGTCTAACTCTTCTGCCCGCAGTTGCTGCTCCACTGGTACTTTTCCACTAAGAGAAGATGCAATCTGAGCACTGCCCCCCCCCCCCGCTTACCCTCAGGCAGTCCTCCAGGCCAGACGAGCAGAGCAGGGCCACTCAGCCCTGCCTTGCTGTGGGATTCCTACCCCCAGCCCAGGATTCCCAGCATGGAATGTGGATATTTCGGGAGAGTTTGTGCACTGCAAACACTGCCCAAGGCTTCTGGGGTAGTCCTTGCTCTCTTTCCAGCTGTTTCACACATGCCTGGAAACCAGCACAGATGTGTCCTGCAGGGACTATGTCACACACCAAAAGATCTGCTCTTCGATGAGATGGCCCATGCTGGGAAGAGTCTAGGACCACACCCAAATGCCAGTCTTACAGTGGTTTGATAAGCTTTTCCTCTGCCCAGAGTCCCCTCTCTGAGGATTTCCCAGCATTTCCAGCAAACTACAATTCCTATTATTCTTTCAAGCTGAGCTTTTAAACTTATTTCAGCCGGGGGGACAAAGGACACTTTGGAGAAGCTTGGAGGACCCACACACCTGTAGTCAAGGGGCCAAAGGCAAATGGGAAAGGACCAAAACACCATCATGTTTCAGTTTAAATCTCTCCCTGCCTGTAATTATGCCACAGGAGAATCAAAGCATCCATTTATTTGACTGTTTATTCCATTGGTGTGTCACCCCATAATCTGAAGACTCACACTGAAGGCCAGAACAATCAGCGTAAAGCTGTAAAACAGAGTTAAAACTCTAAAATCCAATAACAAGCATAAGATCCACCAGCATAAAATGATGATATAATGCACAAGGCAGGAGAACCTAATGAGCAAAAGGAAACAAATAGGAGTATAATAAACAAGCAACTACTAAAAACAAGATCTGAATAAAAACATCTTTACCTGGTGACAGAAGTCCAATAACAAGGGTGTTAAATGCACCCCCTAGGGAAGAGCATTCTGCGTGCGAGGCGCAATCCCAGAAAAGGCCTCCTCTCCATTTCCCCTTTTACATCCTTAGGGGGTGGTTCATAAAGAAGGGCCTCCACTGGAGTTTCTTGGGGTCTGGTAGGGATATATAGAGACAGGCGTTCTGTCAGATATCCTGGTGGCAAAGCATGCAGGGCTTTGTATGTTAACGTAAGCACTTTGAATTGGGCCTGGGCGGTAGTCAGTGCGGCTGACAGAGGAGGTCTGGCATGACGTGCTTTAGGACCGGTCCTGGTTAACAGCTGTGCTGCGCTGTGTTGAATCGGCCGGAGTGTCCACACCATCTTCAAAGGCAGGCCCATGCAGAGCGCATCACACCAGTCCAGGCGAGAGGTGACCAGCAGGCAAGAGGCTCTAGAATGGTAGGAAATGAAGCAAAAGCCAGGACACCATCACAGAACGATGCTCGGTGGGAAGGGAAGGGCTAGCAGAAGCGGGCATCCCCCGAGAGGAGGGCTGGATGCGTCAGAGGGCGGCATCACGACTGGACTGGCGTGCAAGCAGCATCCATTTGCTTTGAAGGTTCGGCCCAAGGGCAACATGCGCTTTCAGTCTGAGGAAACTTGCGAGTAGAAAACAGGAGGAGGATCGGAGACGGGTGCTCCTCAGTGGGAGCCGCTGGCCAAGGAGAAGGAGGCGCCTGCCGTCAGAGCCATGAGTGGCGCGACATGGACTGCACAGTGCGGCGCAACGCGGGTTGCTCCGGCCGCGCCGTGTGTGTGACCGTGGGAAGCAAGCCGAGCCTTGCGGCCGTTGTGTCAGCCCTTGCAGCGGGTCTTTCCGGGATGGTGGGAGCTGTCCATGGCCCTCCCCGGCAATGGAGCTGTTTGCGGCTGGAATTCCGAGCCATGGACAGCTCCCTCCCTCAGCCAGAGCCGCCTCGTCCTGGCGCATCCGGGCAGAGAGTTCCAGCATGCCCGTCAGTCGCGCTTTACTCACTCGGAGCCCTGGATCTGGTAGTGGAGTCAGGAGCTGCCAGTCTTGGCTTGGCTGTTTGTTTGTTTGTTTGTTTGTTTGTTTGTTTGTTTGTTTGTTTGTTTAGAGCATCTGTATGCCATCCCATCGCATAGCCTTAGGACAGCTTACATAAATAAAGTAAAACATAATACAGATAAAATCCAGATCCACCCTGGATCCAGATCCACCCTGGATCCTGTTTCCTGCACGAAAGCCGGGATGGGGAACCCCCGGCCTGTGGAGATGGCTCATGCAGCCCAACATGGAGTGCCCCGTCCCCGGGAAAGCAGAGCCCCCTCTGCCAGGCTTTCGCCAGTCCTTTCTGTACCCTGAGCTGGAGGACCCCTCTTATCTCTGATGTCCCCAAAAAAGACAATGTGACAAAAAAGGACAATGCTGGAAAAGAGATGTTATAAGTAGATGAGTCTTTGGGGAAGCATTGGAGCGTTGGCATGGAAGGACCTGCCAAGAACTGACTTCCCAAGACAGAGGCTTGAGTCCAGTAAAAGATTCAGAGTAGTAATTCTAGAAATTAGTTGCAAGGCTTTACAGTCCCAGTAATGTTCCACAATCCACCGATTACAACATAGTTCTTTCACCTGGAGCAGTTTAGAAGTCTCTTAACTAAACCCCTACAAATGGTTTGTTCATGGTTTCATGCGAATAGCAACATCAGGAAGCTTTTCTGTTACAAAGGCTTTCCCTGTAAACTCTGAAATCCAGTGTGGCGTTGTGGTGAGACTGTTGGACCAGAAGATCCGGGTTCTAGTCCCCATTCAGCATGAAGCCCCTCCGGTGCCTTTGGGCCAGGGACTCTCTCTCAGCCCTCCCCACCCCTCTGGGTCATTCATGGAGCTACATAGGCTGCCTCGGTTTCCTCACAAGTGGAAAAGGCAGCCTACAAATGCAGCATGACAATAAAGTTCTGCCCGTTGCGCTAATTGAAATTTAGGGCGCCTAAAGATCCCCATTGGACATTCAGCCTTGGCAGAAAAACTGCCACACAGATGCATCTTGTGCCTTTGCTCTGCCTCCTTCAGTTGGCAAAGCATCTTAGGACAACCCCAAAGCCCGGCTCTCCTGCTGTGTTTTTGTTCCCATGGGGAGAAGCAGGGGCCCCCACCCGAGCCAGGCCTCCCCACTGTGGAAGGCAAGCCCTCCCAACATGCCGAGTCCCACCCCTCCTGGCTCATGGGCTGCCGGAAGGCCTGGCAGAACTGCCTCCCCAGACCTGGCTTCCCACGCTGTGCCTGCAGCATCCCCTTCTGACTCAGAAGCAGTGCCACCAGCTCTAGCTCCCCCTGCACTGGGACAAGGTCTCAGTGGCCCACCCAGATATTAGGGGTCTTCCGCCCCCAGGAAGCTCCTGGGAGACCACCCATCCCCGCACAGAGGAATATTATCAAGCATTTCTTCTTCCAGCCATATGACCAACAGGTCCACACCAGGGAGTGGTGGGAGCTTCCTGGAAAAGCACTCAGAAGACCCCAGTTCACTCCCCGGTATGCCCCATCAATGAGCTCAAGAGGCAGCTGTGCTTAAGACGGGTCCTTGGGTCTGCATCTGTGAACAACCGTTGCAGCACAACCATTTCTCTCATCTGCGCTGCCACCCGTCTTGTGCTGGGTGAACTCCAGGAATCTGTTGTGAAGGGACCCTGAAACCAGCAACGGTAAAAGTTCAAAAAGGGGAAAAATGGAGGGGGGAATCACACTCGACGGTATATTTAATTAATATTCAGCCTGCCTGTGATTCATGCTGACATTTTGCTGGGACAATGACAATTAAACATCAAGGTAAAAGATGAGGAAAGTACAGTAATGGCAAAGTTAAGTTCTTAACTTGATCACACTTAAAAGCCTGGAAAGAAGGGGGGTTACGAATTAGCATATGCTCCGGGCTACCGAGAAAGAAGTGGGAGTTAATGTAACATCATGTCACACGGTAATGCTTGTTTTTTAAAAACCCCTCTCCATTTTTCCAGTGCCAAATGGCAAACCTCTGAACTATTGTGGCACTTTGCAGAGCTCCAAGGAAGTTTCTATGCTTTTCCTCATTCTCTGTGCATTTTTTAATTCAGGGGAGAGGCTGCCAGCCACCCCATCAGTCTGATTGCTGCCTGTCCGTGTGTGTGTGTATGCATATCGGGTCAACAGTCACCAGGAACAGATGAAGTTGCAAAACTCTTTCTGCACCTCCCAGTCTGCTACTGGAAGACTGCACGGCTGCTTGTTCCCCTTCCCCATACAAACATACACCCCCCTCCCCACAGATCTTCCCTTCATATAGAATAAATGGCATGTCAAAGAGAGCCAGTGTGGCGTCGTGGTGAAGAGCATGGGACTGGGACTCAGGCAATCCAGGTTCGAGTCCCCGCTCAGCCATGGAGCCAACTGGGTGACTTTGGGCCAGGCACAGACTCTCAGCCCAACCTACCTCACAGGGTTGTTGTTGTGGGGACAAGATGGAGGAGAATGATGTAAGCTGCCTTGAGCCCTTTGTAGGAAAAAAGCAGGACATAAATCAATCAATCAATCAATCAAAAAGTCTGGCCGTGCCTTCTGGCTGACATACTAGGCTGAATCTCAATGGAGTCACTCTTGGAATAGACCAACTGGCACCAATGAGCCTTAAATTAGTCGTGAATAACTCTATGGCCCATTGTTTGCAATGGGGCTGCTTAGCAGGGCTCAGTCTGGATCCAGCCCTCTGTGTATTTTACTTGAATGGTTTTTATACACAAGGCAGGCCATGTTGCAAGGATGCCAGACCACCGCATCCCCAAACAGCTCTTCTATGGTGCGCTGTCTCAAGGAAAGCGATCGCACGGGGGACAAAAGAAGCAATGCAAAGACACGCTGAGAGCCTCTCTCAGGTCCCTGGTTATCGACACCACCTCCTGGGAGACCCGGGCACAAGACCGATCGACATGGCGCACGCGGATCCACCAAGGCTGCCAAGCTTCTGAAGCCAGAAGGACAACCGTAGCACAAGAGAAGCGAGTGCTCCGTAAAGCCAGAGTTGCAAACGCTGCAACAGTGGTGCCCACACATGTCTGCCCGACATGTGGCAGAACACTCTGTGCCCGTATCGGCCTTATCAGCCACCTGCGGACACACCGTGGACAACTCACAACCCATTTGATGTCAAGGTCCTCATCGAAAACAATGGACGAACATCATTTTATACAGAAGCCAGATTCGCTTAACAAAACATGACCTGTCGATTTGGGGGGGGGGCACTTATCCCTTTCCTCAGACTGGAAGAACAGGTGAAGGGGTGCATGGACTTGTCCTGTCACCCACTGGAAACTCACCCCACCTTCTTCTGCTGTGTGACAAATATCCAGTGGATGCTGCAAGAAGAACAGCCTGCCCAATCTGGGTACCGTCACACATGCAAAACCTCACATGTAGAGCATGGTTCCCATGAATGCCCAGTGCACATTCACTGAAGGAGGGCAGGGCTGTGGTCAGTGTGTGTGTGAGTGGCGGCTAACCTTCCCACACCCAAGGAGCTCTCCAAATATTCTTGAAATCCGCGGATAGGTTCATGAGGCCCTCCCCACCCCCGTGACAATCAAAGATCCCTGCAAAGAACAGGCTACCTTCGTTGCTGCCTTATCTTGTTTATGGGGCTCTGAAATGGTGTTTTGCTGGCCGGCACTGGAAACAGGATAATAGAACGGATGGACCTGCCTTGGTCCAATCCAGACTCTTCTTGGTGTCGGCATTCTTCAGATAAGACAGATGACGATGCATGATGGAGGGTGTAGTCTGACTCATCTGGAGGGCAGGAGCTTGAGGAAGGCTGTCTTAGATCTCCGGGGCTCAGATAATTTGGGAGAATGCCTGTTTTCCAGCACGGTCTTGCTGGGGGCATTGCAAAGATGCGCTGCTGGCTAAAATTATTTCAGGACCATGGACAGCGCCGCGTTCTGCGCCGCGGACATAACCTCCTTCACAACCATGTTTCATTGGAGCTCTTATAAGTCCGTGGCATTTATATCTTGCCCTTTTCCCTCTTGTGAGGAACCCGGGGTGGCTCCCATAGTCCTCCTCTGCTCCATCTCATCCTCACAACAACCCTGAAAGGTCCCTTCGGCTGAGCATGAGTGACTGGCCCCACGACACCCAGTGAAATGGTTGAGCAGGGACTACAACCCGGACCTCCTCAGTCCCCAGTCTGAAATTCTAACCACTGCATCGCACTAACTCTTGATCGAGGGAAGAAAAATCCCTGATGGGCATGACTAATGCCAATTTCAAGCTTTGCTTTTAAAAGGGGGAAAAACTGGCCATGAAGTTGTAAAAACAGTCCCAGAATTGGTTTCCTCTGCAACAGAGGGGGAAAGCAGGTGCTCGGCCTGGGTGCTGACAAGCAACCAAGAACTTGTGCTGAAGAGAACATTCGTACCCTGACCACTGGCGGGCTTTTTAGTGGGATGATCAAGGCAGGATACAATTTCTCAGTGAGAGCTACAACAGACGTACACTCTCTGCATTTATATAGCACCATTTCAGCATCCAAACCATTTCACAGGCATTATCCGTTTATCCTCACAACTTGGCTGTAAGGGAGGCCACAGCACGGGTCTGATGGAATTGGACTTTTCAGGTTCTTGTCTTTGGGTTTACCTATTTCTCCACAAGCTCTCATGTAAACATAGAAAGCAACATATACCGATTTTATGGATCGAATTCATTTCTTGCTTTGCTTTGCTTTTTTCAGGCTTGAATCCTGCTTAACAAGGCTGCACAGAACTAGCAGCCTAATGAAATAAACAAAATTGAATGTAAAACTGTCATTGATACTTACAAATCTACCGATTTGCACTCTAATTGATATGTATGAATGTGTTCGGAAAATAAAATTGCTCTCTGGTGAGTAAATTGCTAACTGCCACAAGAACTCTTGCGGCAAAGAGAGGGAAAGCTAGGTAGAACAAAAGCCTTAAAGGGGGAACGGATCAGGAAAGTTTGGCATATAGTGCTAATGAGTAAAATTACATCTTTTAAATGGATAACAATGGGGTTAGTGTTATTACCCAATTATGAGATAGTTGGCAACCATTTATGGACTATTGGAACAGATTTAAGTCACCCAAATTCCTTCAAAAACAGGTACTGTAAGTGATTCTGAGCTTCTTAGTGAAAGGATGGGAGCTGCTTATGAGGCAGCATTCAGATTTTTTTTTTGTTTTTTTGTGTTAAAGCATCAATTGTTACTTGGAATTATCCTTCCATTTCCCTTTCTTTTTCCCTGGCTTTTCAATGTGTCTTTCTTATTCTGCACATGTCTACAGGGTTTGGTTTTTTAATATTATCATTGTTATTACCTGGCCAGCTTATATTTGTACCTTTCAAGTTAAAAGGGAAAAATGTCTCTAGTACCAGTTTCAAAACCAGAATGATCCTCATACAATAACCCCATAGTTCAACAACAAAATGATGTTTAAAAAAAGGAAAAAGCCGTCAGAGCAAAAAATGATTGGAGCTTATCAAGGAATTTGGGATGACCAGCCTCTAAATCAGGGTTCGGGAAATGATCCACCATGGGCCAGAATGCCCCACTGGCTAACTTCTAATGACCACCTAGAACCTGCTAGGACTTTCTTGAAAGAATGCTGGATTAAATGCCCCTCGCCCTGATCCCATGTGCTACTTTTGTGTTTGTAGATTAAAATGCATGCTGAAGCGAGCCAGAGCGCCAGCTGATTGCCTCTCAACATTGACTGGGACACATAAGATTATCTGGAGGCCCATCTTCAAGGTCGTGTGGCCTATCAACCAGGACTTCCCCATTCCTCATCCCCCTTCCCCACGGCTGGCACGGGAGGAACGATGCCTCTCCGAGGTCTGAAATCAACCTCGGAGAGGAGGCAAAGGGAAGTGCTGGGGAGAGTGGGGAGGAGACTGGGGGTAACGGCTGACCCCACACCCAAATGGTGTGCCAACCCGCTTCTTGCCTCCGCTTTGGCGCTTCTGCTAGATGGCTGGGAATGTGCTATGGTGTAATTGCTGAAAGATCCCAGGTCTAGATCTTTGCTTTATAAACTGCAACCCATCAGAGGACCATGCAGAACTAGGGTGAAAGAAAGACAGTGCGAGATAAAAGTTAGCTTATTCTGAGCTATCCCTTCCTTATGGGGAGTGAAGCACAGAATTACAGAACTGGAGTGGGAAGGCATCTGGAAGGCCATCTGGTCCAGCTGCCCACTCCGCACAGGACCTGCAGCAGGGGATGGAGCTGCAGGTCCCTGACAGAGGAGCGTCAGCCGCTACTTCAGTGCCTCCAGTGACGCAAAGCCCCACACCACTGAGGCGGCCAGTTCCAGTGTTGAACAGCTCATACTGTTCGGGTTTGTCTTTTAACGTTTCACCAGATATGCTTCCCTCAGCTTTCCCATTCATACATTGCGACTGGGAATACAATCGTTTGAATGGCCTTGACCTTGATCTCCAATGAAACATCCTTATAATTGATGATCTAGTTCATTGAGGCCCCTCCAGGTCTTAATCTCCTTCAAACATCTTGCCTGCAGTCTTCATTTGAATTGATAATTGAATCACATCGAAACATAGAAACAGTGCGAGTCAGAAGGGGCCTCCCGGGCCATCTAGTCTGACCTCCAGCTCCAGCTGGCTCTGCTCATGACATGCCCACCATGTGCATGTCCAGCCTATCCTTGAACACCCTCACCGATGGGACCTCAACCACCTCCCGCGGAAGCCCATTCCACACCCTGGGGGTCCTAACTGTCAGGAAGTGCTTCCTGGCATCCAGATGGAGCCTGGATTCCCTGAGCTTTGCTCCGTTGGAGCGCATCCTGCCTTCCTCTGCAGGGGAGAACAGGTCTCGACCCACCTCCGTGTGACACCCCCTCACATACCTGTATGCCGCCAACAGATCCCCTCTGAGTCTCCTCTTCTCCAGGCTGAAGAGACCCAGTTCCCTCAGTCTTGCCTCACACGGCATCCCCTGCAAACCGGCCACCAACCTTGTGGCCCTTCGCTGCACTGACTCCAACCTGGCTATATCCTTCCTGTAATGAGGGGCCCAAAACTGAGCACAATACTCCAGTTGTGGGCGCACCAGAGTCATGCAGAGTGGTAGTAACACCTCTCTCAATCTAGAAGCCACGCTTCTGGCTATGCAACCAAGGGTGGCGTTCACCCTCTTGACCACCACATCACCCTACTGGCTGATGAAGCAGGATGGCGTTCAATGTGGATCAGTGCAAGGTCTTGCACTTGGGTCATAGGAAAGGGTGTCATAAGTACAGGTTGGGGGACAAGTGGCTGGAGAGCAGCACTTGTGAAAGGGACCTCGGGGTGCTGGTCGACTGCAGGCTGAACGTGAGTCAGCCGTGTGATGCGGTGGCCAAGAGGGCGAACACCACCCTTGGTTGCATAGCCAGAAGCGTGGCTTCTAGATCGAGAGAGGGATTACTACCACTCTATGCAACTCTGATGCGCCTGCAACTGGAGTACTGTGCTCAGTTTGGGGGCCCTCATTACAGAAAGGATATAGCCAGGTTGGAGTCAGCGCAGCAAAGGGCCACAAGGTTGGTGGCCGGTTTGCAGGGGATGCCGTATGAGGCGAGACTGAGGGAACTGGGTCTCTTCAGCCTGGAGAGGAGGAGACTCGGAGGGGATCTGTTGGCGACATGCAGGTATGTGAGGGGGTGTCACACGGAGGTGGGTAGAGATCTGTTCTCCCCTGCAGAGGAAGGCAGGACGCGCCCCAACACAGCAAATCTCAGGGAGCCCAGGTTCCATTTGGATGGCAGGAAACACTTCCTGACATTTATGACTCCCAGGCATAGAATGGGCTTCCACGGGAGGAGGTTGAAGCCCCATCAGTGTGGGTGTTCAAGGATAGGCTGGACATGCATATGGTGGGCATGTCATGAGAGGAGCCACTGGAGCCAGGGGTCAGACTAGATGGCCTGGGAGACCCCTTCTGTCTCGCTCTGTTTCTATGGACAGAGATCCCTTGAGGAAGGACCAGTGCTTACCAGCAGAGTCTGTGCTTCACAAACAGAGGCTCCCCTATTTTGTTCCTATCATCCCCATGATAAAATGGGGATCCCTGAAGAGCTGCACTGCCCTCCAGTACGGTGGACAGTTGGGGAAAGTTTCTCAGCCCGAGGGACAAGGCCCAGTCTGGGAAGGACCTCAGGGTCAACCTTCCTTCTGTGAGTGGGGCCAAAGACAGAGTGGGAAGGGCCAAAGTTTGATTCTTGCTGGGTTTGATCCTACTCAAAGCTACTGTTACTATCACCAATCATTACATCATGACTATTGCGTTTCATTGTAATTCCATCACTTGCCCCTGGAGCAGCGCTCTCAGAGAGCAGAGCAAAGACCAAGGCTCTGCATGGCTACTCAGAAGTAAGCAGGAGCACAAGTGGCCTGCTCAGAAATAAGGACGGCAACCCTCAGCAGTAAGCAGGACTGAAGATGGGGCAGCTTCTTTTTCCAGGCCTTGCCGCTCCACCCTGGCAGGAGGCGTCTTCAGTGAGCTGAAGTGACCAGGTAGGTACAGTCAAGGTAGGGGCAGCTTTTTCCAGGGAGTGGATACTGGAATTGGCTGTTGATGGGGTGGGAGGGGGCAAGAACAAAGCGCCGGTGTGAGGGACTCACGGCTGACAGAGAGGGAAGGCAGGGAAGACAGCAGGGAAAGAAATCGTGGGCGAAGCATTCGCTGTTTACAGAAGTGTTTGCTCATGAAAGAAAGAAAGAAAGAAAGAAAGAAAGAAAGAAAGAAAGAAAGAAAGATCTGTGTTGTGTCAAGTGAGACTGAAGTTGGCGGAGTGACAGTTAGAAGTCTGCTTTTTCTGAAGGGGTCCTACTGGTGTCCGGGAAGCAGGAAAAGGAGCCAGGAGGGCACTGGAGTCATTGTGGGTATAAGTGTTACTGCTTGTTGAATCCGTATTTGTTGACGTACTCAAAGCACTTGTTTATTCTTGCATCCTTGCGATGAATATTGAGTTCTTCTACTTTAGTATCTGAATTCTGCACTCTCCCTGTTCTTTATTTAAAAGATCTCTGCGCATCGTCCCCTGTTGGCCTAGAACTCAGCAGCCACTTGGAGATGAGAGGCATTTTCTCTGCCAAATGCTGAGAAAGGGATCATTTTTAGTGCTCAGCTGCTTAAATCTCTTTTCTCGGATTAGCTTCTGATTAGTGATTGGTCCTGCTGTGAGAGGGGGCAGCATCTGGAGACGTTACTGGTGGGCCAGGAGGGGAACCCACTAAGTTGACAACTGCGTTCAGACAATACGACAACCCCTGGCTCAGGAGTTAAGTGTGGATGAAACGTGAATTGTGGTTGAATTAGCGCTGTGTGAGGAATTCAGCTTGTGGGTGGGAATCCGACAGATTTCCTCAGTTCCCAGATTGCAGCCCAGTTTCTCTTTTCTGTATATCTGCCTTACACGAAACTTTTGCACAAACAGCCGGCAGGAAGCAGGTTCAAATGGACTTTTGCTTCCACTCAGGGGACTTGCAGGCTTTGTATACATTATTCAAAGAATTATGTACTTTGAATATCTCGCACAAAGAATCTGCTACTGTTTCCAAGCATTTCTGGTCTTGATCTCATCTCGACCCTCTTCCTAGCCAGGGCAGAGCATAGGAAAGCCATCCCTTGAGGGCCAGACAGCCAGATTCTGACCTGATACTCACACCCAGCTGAGACAACAAACCCACCATTCACAACAAACCTCGGGTTCTCTCCATGGTTTAATTGTGATTCCCAAGCCATGGCCTGTTAGCACAGCTGGGTTCAAACAGCTCAATCACCCATGTTTCAACAGCAACCCTTGAACATGTGTTATGGTGTTGTCTGAACCCAGCCAGGTGTTCTCCATCCCTGAACTGGGTGGACTAGGGGGTCTCTTCTTGCTGATGCCAGAATGCAGGACACGGAATAATCAATTCAGGCTGTGGCAACCCAGATTCAGGCTGGACATCAGGAAGAGCTTCCTCACGGTCAGAGCAATAGGACAGTGGAACCAGCTGCCTGGAGAGGTGGGGGGCTCTTCCACACTGGAGACATCCAGAATCAAACTGGACACCCACCTGAGTGGGATGGTGTAACGTGGTGTCCTGCAAGAGCAGGGGTTGGACCTGATGGCCTTCATGACCCCTTCCAACTCTACTATTCTATGATTCTATGATTCCTCAGTTACTTTCCTACACGATGCTCATTACTCCTCTTCAGTCTTCCTCTTCATAACATCTCAAGGAAACAACAGCACACATTTCCATGGCACTGTATAAATACACACCTGAACAACCAGTCCTCTTGGAGGGTATCACTTTGAGAAAAGCTTGCGTCTCCTCACTTTCCTGCCTTTCCCTTTCCGGGATCTGCCCTCCTGCCAGCATCAGCACATTAAGCCATTCCTCATGAATCCGAACCTGCTATCCCTGAGGAAAAACACTGAGGCTGGACTTCCACCACCTTCCTGCCAGCCAGCATCACTCCTGCTGAATGGGCTGACTCGACACAGAGCAAGTTGCTCAGCTCGGATCATTTCTCACCTAGAGTCCGGTGCAATTTTTTAAAAATTGGCCTGGTGCCGAAAGGATATTCAAGTGGGCACCAGGTTCTGTTTGTGCATGCGTGTGTGCTAGTTGCATTGGTATACAGTTCAGCTCGTACAATAATGTAGCCTCTTCCCTCTGGTGTGCAGTGTAAAGGACGCGGCACAAACGAGAAAAGGCACTGGGAGGGAGAAGGAAAGAAGCAAGCTCTGGCACTGGAGAGCCCAGGTGGTGCAGTGGTTACCGTCTTGGGCTGGGACTGGGGGATCTGGGCTCTAGTCCCTGCTCGGCCTTTGAGCTCCCTGGGTGACTCTGGGCCTGTCCCAGGCTCTCAGGCAAACCAGGCCAGGGCTCTGCTCAGTGACGGAGCCCCTTCTGCTCCGCCTGTTGGCCGTTGTTCTTGGCGTGTGTTTCAGGGCCAGGGTGGCTCAGACAAGCCCTGGGAAACGGGGCCTCCAGAGATCACGGGTCTGTCTTAAGGTAAACTGAACACCTGGAGACTGCCAGGACCTGCACATGCCGGGAGGGGGCAGGGACAGGAGCCAGACGAGCCAGGAATGGTCCTTGGCCCCACGGCATGGCTCCGGGAGAGAAGGGCTGACCCACCAGTGGGTTCAGTAAGGCGAGGAGGCTCCAGACGGGCCGCCCCAGAGGGGTGGGGTCCAGGGGGAGTTCAACTACGAGTCCTCAGAAAGAGTTCGACTACGAGTTCAGCAACCACTCTGTGCATGCTCAGAGACTCTTTCTTCAGTGGGTATAGTTTGCTGGATGTATACTGGAAGTAAAGAGCTTCTGGCAAAGAACAGCCGGTTGTTTTGAAAGTGCAAAGGGGAGACACAGCTCCAGACTCTGCCAAAGGTCCCGAGTTCAGTCCCAGCAGCTCCAGGGGACAGTCTGAAAACAGTCCCGGCTGCCAGTCAGTGCGGACGAAACTCTTTCTGGGCTGGACGTTCCGGTGCTCCTCCGTTCTCGGAGCTCTTTAAGCAGAGCCCTGGCAGCTTCCGGCGGGGAGGCTGCAGCCACACGCTGCACTGGGCATCCCGCATGGACTGGGGGTTGACCTAGGTGACCTCCAAGGGGCCTTCCAGCTCCACGTGTAGAAACTACGATCCACCAACCCATTCCATGCATTTTCTTTATCCTGGAATGTATAAGCCACTCCGCCTCGGGGCAGGTAGGAACGGCACACATTACATCACAGCACGAAAGGTTACAGGAGAAGCGCCTGGGTCGACGACACTGCTTGACAGCTTCGCGACTCTTCATCGAGGTTCGCTCTCCAGGGGCTGCTTCAGGTGGCTCAAGCCAGCGGCTCCCCCGTGTGGCCACGTGCCGGAGCCGAGGCGGGCGAGGAAGGGCCAGAAGCCGCGGCCGTTCGCGCTCCCTGCCGGCCATCGGGGGTGCTGCGCTTCGATCACCAGACGGCTCGATGGAGAGCAAGAAGCCCGGCGGGGAAAGGGAGGCGAGAAGGATCCGTGGTCCGGCGGCGGCGGGGCCAGCAGGGGGCGCCCGCGGGATGCTGAGCGCGCGTAAAAGCGCCGCTCGGAGGAGAGCGGAAGGCGCCGCCTCGCAGCGGCACCTGCACGACTCGCACCCGGGGCTGCCTCGGTTGGCCGTCGCTGCTCCGCTCCGACTCCGGCTGCACAATGGCCCTAAGCTCTGGGGCGGGGGAGGCCCAGCCCCGGAGGAGCCCGGGAAACGACTGCTCCTGCCGAGAGCTACTGATCTGATGAGTCTTTCGCAGCTCTGTGGTGCGCCTTTTGGGGAGTTAATCGGAGCCAAGGCGAGCTTTCCTCTTCGGGCACTTTAAGGGCGCTCTGTAGGAACTGCCGGGCCTGCCTTGCCCAACCTGGTGCTTTCCAGATGGCACAGGACGAGTCCTGTTTCCTCAATTGTAGCCCAACACATCTGGGGAGCACCCAGTTGGGGAAGGACAAGTGGTTTTCAAAACAGGAACTCTGCTGTAACCTAAAACCCCACCTGTGTGGGTGTGTGCTAGGCACTGACTGGAGGCTCATGCCCCCAGCGTCAGATATGGTTACTATTATTACTACAACTACACTTCCATACCACTCACAGCCGAAGCGCTCTGTGTGGTTTACAACAATAATCAGTCACACACTCAGGTCACCCATCCAGATGCTAACCAGGCCTGACCCTGCTTAGCTTCCTTGATTGGGCAGGGTCAGGCACCTCAGGCTATAGGTAGAAAGAGAAACACAGATGTGTACCCATTGCATGAGCTAATTGACATCCTCTTTAAGATGTGGACGTGCCTTTTCGGGACCGTGCTTCTGACAGACAGCCCTATTCTAAAAGAGGGTGTTTGAACAAAAGGGCGTTTCATTTCAGGAAACAAAAAATTCAGGTAGATGAAGCACATCTGGGCAAAAATCCCCTTTAGAGCCACCTGATTTCTGTGCTGGGTGAAGGACATGGATCCACAGCCAAACAAGTTACTTCCGCCAGAAAGAAGGGTCATTCAAATCATTCAAATCGCACCAGGCCAGTGTTGCACCTTGAACTCCTTACTGGTATGTTTTGCTCAGTTTTCTCGTAAGAAAAAAGCCTGAAGAAGCAGTGGGAAGGGTCAGGAATGCTCCAGCTGGAGTATAATAAGGTCTGCAGTCACATATTAATTACTCTGACTGCAGCAGTGCAAATGCACAACAATTCAGAGAATAGATGCATAAAACCTTGGATTATTAACCCACTGTGCTTCTGTTGACATAATTTTATTTTGGCTTCATATATAGAATAGATGATAAACTGATGAATCAACAGGTCAATCGATCATTTTACCACACTGCATTGTAGGTTACTAGGTACTAAAGAGATAGAATGCATAAATTTAAAAAATGCCTTGTCTAGGAACAGCCTCAATTTCATGGCTTCCAGTGCTGTGCTGTCAGAGGGGGACCAAATCTCCTCTGACCCCCATACCCTTTAGCATCTTCCCCCTGTTAGGCAGGGCTGACCTGGGCACGCCACTCCAAGGAATGGTGGCCAACTCCATTTTCCCCAGCAAGCGAATTTACACACCACGTGAGTCTGGGTAAGCATCTTACATTTTTAGTCGTGTGCTTCCAACATGTTAAGCTCTTTTTAGCTTAGAAAAAAGGCAAGACAAGGAGAAGCGTGATAAAGGTATTCTATCGAGAGAGTCAGTGGGGGTTTTTCTCCCTCTTTGTTTGGCCTCGAAGCCTGAGTTGCATCCCAGCGGGCAAGCTTTGCCTGGCACCTGAAAGAGGACAGATGTGGTGAGGGGAACAGCAGGAGAGAGTTCCAAAGTTCAAAAGCCACCACTGAGAATAATCTCTCCAAAGCTGTCCGGCTACAGAAGGCAGGCCCTTGACAACGCCCTCCATGCGCGAGGCTGGTCCCCATGGATTACATCTGGCCCATCGGGGATGACGCCTGCACACTCGTTCTGCCATCTGAGACTGTCGTGAGTCACTGCAGCCGCGGCAACGCTGAGGTGCCTTTCTCTAGGCCGCTGTGCAACGGAGCCGTGACGCCGCGGCTTCGGTGCCAGGGAAGAGGCATCAGTGTTGCTAAGGAAGAAACCTGACGTCCTGCGGATGGGAAGTGGCATGTTCCCAGGTTACCATGGCTGCACAAAGGAAGCAGGAGAAGGGAGGCACGTGGAGCCTTGTCATCAGGGGCGGCGAGCATCCGTCCCCAGGTCGCCACGGCTGACCTCCTGGCACATTGTCTTTATCACAGGCATCTTGGTACAAGTGAGCTATCTGGGGCAGCGTTTTGTGACAGGGTGGGTAGGTAGATGGACGGATGGACGGACGGATAGGTAGATTGATTGATTGATCAGGCAGGTGGGTGGGGGTTGGACAGACAGAGAAACAGTTGGATGTAGGGCTGCTATCATTGGTGAGCACAAGAGGGGATGGGCTTTGGACCCGTGCCCATCGGGGCCTGCACACAAAGGCCCTCAGAGTGGCTGCCCCGCACCCTGCCATTCCCCCGCCTCGCCCCCCAGCCCAGACGAGGTGATCGCGGGATGCGTGCTCCGCAGTGCTCTCCCCGCCAAGCCAGGAGGCCACCGCTGTAACGAGGGAAAGGCCCAGGAAAAGGGGAGCTGCGGACCACGGCAATGGGGAGGCCGAGCCCCAAGGGAGGGGCCAAGCTTGCTCAGCAGCACTAAAACCGGCCAGCAGCAGACCCTGGAGCTGCTCCCGGATGGGCCGATGTGGAGAGAGCTCGGCCGGGAGGCCGCCCTGCACCGGATGGGCTCCCGCCTGGTCTACCTGGTGGAAGGGCTGCCGAGCTGCAGGTGAAGAGAGGCCTCCCCTGCCATCATTACCTGGAGATGGAAGAGACGCTCTGCGGGCGAGCCGTGCTCTCTGCCCCCGAGCCACAACCCTTTCCTGTGGTTTCAGGATGCCATAGGGGCCGTGCTTCCTCTCCTCCTCCTCTGCCTCCTCTTCTACTGCACTAAACCTGCATAGCAGCCCTACCCCTTCCTCTGACAAGGCAAAGGGGACAGAACACCCATGTGCCTGCCCATCGCCAGGGGGACACACGAGGCGTGTGACAGGGTCAGCCTCAGGCAGCACCAAGAGTTGTGTCTCCTTTGCACACCGAGAGCAGCCCAAGGGGGCCATCAGGTAGCCTTTCCCTGCCCTGGCTCCTTACATCCGGTCACCTCTGGCCGCATCCTGCCCCATCCAGAGCCCCAGTGTCCTAGGAGAGCAAGCCTCCTCCCTGGTCACTCGGCATATGCAATGGAATACGCTGCGTGGGCCTGAGCCCCTTTATGTTCGACATTACACATGCACTTTATTACATTTGACACCTGCCTTTTTTCCCTCCTGCTGGGAGCCCAAAGCGGCACATATGTTCTTCCTCCTCGCCATCTTATTTCACAACAACCCTGTGAGGTATGCTAGACTGACGATCAGTGACTCGGGAGCTTCATGACCAAGTGGGGACTAGAACTGCGATCTCCCAAGTCTCAGTCCAATATTCCAGCTCACAACAGCCGTGGAAAGTAGGCCAGGCTGAGCGTCACCCCTTGAGCTTCATGGCTGAGCAGGGACTAGGACCTGGAACTTGCAGGTCCCCTCGCTGTGCTGTAACCACTGTGCCACGGTGCCTCTCATTTAGTGTCCGCCTTGAGCAGAGCTTTCGCTGTGCTGGCACTCACTCTGGGGCTCTCCCCAAGAGTTCATCACTTAATTTTAAGTACCTGCAGAAGCCATTATCCTTGCCATGTATGGCTGTGAGAGCCGGACCATAAGGAAGGCTGAGCGCCGAAGGACTGAGGCCTTCGAATTGTGGTGCTGGAGGAGAAGCCTGCGAGTCCCCTTGACCGCGAGGCGATCAAACCGGTCAGTCCTAGAGGAGATTAACCCTGACTGCTCTTTAGAAGGCCAGATCCTGAAAATGAAACTCAAATACTTTGGTCACCTCATGAGAAGGAGGGACTCCCTGGAGAAGAGCCTAATGCTGGGAACAATTGAAGGCAAAAGAAGAAGTGGACGGCAGAGGATGAGGTGGCTGGATGGAGTCACTGGGGCAGTGGGTGTGGGCTTGGGTGGACTCTGGGGATGATGGAGGACAGGAAGGCCTGGAAGAATGTTGTCCATGAGGTCATGATGGGTTGGACACAACTTCACAACTAACAACAACAGAAGCCATCATCCCTTAAACAAACTCCTCCAGAGGGACCAGCCAGGGTTTTATTGGTATAACTTGATTTATATTCTTTTCCTGATGCTGTTCACTGCCCAGGAATCCCTTTTGTTTTCTTTCAGATAGAAATGTCCGATCTTATGCCCTTCTAATGTCATTTGAGAGGCTACCTGCATCTTCTGCAAAGGACTCTGGAGGATTCCAGAGTCAAGTCCCACCTGCCCCCTAGGGCTGAGGTGCAGAGAACCGCACCTGGTCCTTGGAGGGCGCCCGGGATGCAAGTTATTCTGATCCCAGTCACCCCCCCCCACCCTCTTCCCTCCAGCCACTTATGTATGTATGTATTTGATACCGACCCTCTACTATACTGACCTTCGTTTCAAGACTTATAAGCTTTTGCTGCAGGGGCCATAGGACTGCATGGCAAAAGGTCAGAAATTCCGGCATCCTCTTGATCGGGGTGGCAGCGTTAAAAGGAATGGTCCCTACAGCCCGGTCACCACCTGCTTTTCCAAGGAAGCCCCATCAGCTCTTGAACCAGAGAGGCATTCATGAGGCTGTGAAGCTGCTGCTCCAGGCAGACAACTCCACTCCTGCATGTGAAATTAACCAGCCAGAGTGCTGCTGGCTGTGCTGAGGACTCGTGCCTGGGTCCAATTACCTCCCCCTGCCTTTAGAAGGATTCACGGTTATCTCAGCAGGGCAGAAACCAATCAGCCCTGAATGGTCCCCCCTTCCTTCCAGAGGCATGTTTCCATCTGGCCCGCGAATACCCCAGGAAAAGCTTCCTGGAGGCATCAAGGAAACACCCTTAAATGTGGCAGCGCAGCGTACCAGGGTGATGAAACGAGGCGCACGCAGCATTAGGAGCTATTGAGAAGATGGCAATGTCACCCCAATTGACAGGGAGCGTATCCCACTGCAGCCACCGTGGCTTGCATCTGCACAGATGTGGCTCGGATGGTGTCGCTCAACGGGCCGTGCACAGTTTTGGCTCTCCGTTGCAAAACGAGCATTGCATGTAGAGCCGGAGAAGAGACGATCGCAAGCATCCAGCAAAGCAGCGAAGCACCTCTCTGGAACAAAAGGCCCCGGAGCTTTTTCGTTCAAGGGGGAGCAAAGATGACTAATGGAGGACAGAACAGAGGCTTGTGCAGTCATGAATTGTGCAGAGCGATGGGCCAGGGAAACATTTTCCTCCCTCGCCTGTAAGCACGGGACTGTCACGTAGTGGGAGAAACCACCATGGGTCTCTGTCGGACTCAGGAGGGCTGGTGTGAGCGGCATGCAGACAGAAGGTCGGACTCCACCAGGGATGTTCCAGGGATGGATGCAGCCGAGGCAAGAGCAGCAGAGCCCAAACTACTGGAGTACTTTGTCTTAAAGCTCTTACTGCTGGTAACCGGCAGGCGTTTCAAGCTTTTAGGAGGAGGAAGGGCTGCAGAATAGCTGGAAGCCATCAAATCATAAGTGGCTGCCCCCAGAGGGCCAAACTGGATACCTGGCCCTCCCATTCTGCACAGGGTAATTCTTTTAATTTCCTATAAGAAACTTATGGTATTTTTGCTTGGATGGATCAAGAGCCTTCCTTTTGTTCCTTCCATGCTTGGCTGTTTCCCCAGAACTGGCATTGCTCGCTCACTCAGTCGTCAGAGGGACTCGGACACCATTGTGCGCCGGCCATCACATGACAGTTCTCCATCTTGTCTTCCCATCTGTTTTGCAGAGCTTTCTTTTTCCTTTTTTCAATTTTCAAATGCTTTTCAATATGCCCCTATACTGCAAAGTGACTTTTTAGACCAGCTGCTCCTTTCATGATCCAGTTCCTCTTTCCCCCTTCCTTTTAAAGAAAGCAAACCAGCGGAAGGCCTTCGCCCTTGAGAACGGGCATATCCAGGTTTTACCTGGGGGCCACAGACCTGCATTAAGTGCCATGCAACAGCGCCGTTTTAATCCCAGTTCCAGCTAAGGGCCCCACTGGAGAAGCAGCCGCCTCCGCATCCAGCCCCCTAACCAGAGGAGGCGTTGGCAATTGCCACACATGCAAATGGTGGCGAGGGACTTGCGTGACCCAGTGGTGCCATGTGAGTAGGACTTGGGGCATACTCCCGCGGCCCTCCACAACGAAAAGGAATGGCTGATTGCATTTTGAAGATAGAAAGTCATACGTTATCTAGTGCGATGCCTTATCTAATATCTAATGAAGGAATAAGGCAGCTGTATAAAGTAATACACATTCCCATCCAGTACCCCCAGTAAATCCACGAGGTCCAGAGGCCAAAATTATGGAGATGGCCCTACATGGACTACAGTCTTCACCCACACACCCAAGCTGCTGCGCAGTCCACTGCCATGGGGAAAGCGGAGCTGTGCTGGCCCCTGGCCCCTGGAGAAGCAGCTCCATGCAAACCGCTCGACTCAACGGAGCGGTTTTTCCTCCTCCCCGGGGTGTGTGTGTGTGTGTGTGTGTGTGGATGCTGCCATGACAAGTACACCGAGCATCCGAATGTCCTTGATGGGAGATGTTGTTCAGGTGTCCTTGGTGAGGCAGTCTAAGAATTTGAGCATTCGGCAGCAACACGCATCGAAAAGGTGAAGATGCCAGGAAGAATAGCTGTCACGCCACACTCAGATGTTGCTCCCAAAGCTCTTGTAGGGAACATTTTCTCCGTGTCACCTGGAGAGAGAGGAGAGAGAGAGAGAGAGAGAGAGATGCAACTGGGAAAGAGATTTCCTTTGCTCCCACATCCATTTTCTAAATAGGGGCTTTTCAGTAGGACTTGGAACTTTGTGAGGAACTAATGATCAATGCGCTGAAAACAACAATGGGAACAATAGCCACCAGGTATTATTTGCTGCCGTGACAATTACGGAAGAGCTATGGGTTAAATAACTGGGCAGGAAGCTTGTAGCAAAGTACGGCTTTACCCATTCCAAGAATCAAAAGGTGCTTTTGATAGGAACACAGCTGGCAATTGCTACTGAGCTTGAAAAACATCTTGGGTCTTTCCTTCAGGGGCAGATTTGGTCCCGCTGTGTGCATTTGTCGATTTTGGCAGGCTCCTGCCTCTCAAATAACAGGTGATAACATGTGTCACTTGTGCTTGATCTCCGGGGACCTTGGCGTTCTGTCTGCAGAAACAGGGACGCTTCTCATTCATCTTAGCCATGGGCTGGTTTGAGCATAATAGAGAGAGAGGCCAGTAAGACTGTTGAAGCAGCCTATAAGGGCAATCAATAAGAAATAAATAATAGCTTATATTCACGAAATGACTGCAGGAAGTCATCCCAGGTTTCCACATTGGGGAATATAGGATTTCAGAATGAGCTGCAAAGATTAACGATGAGATCTAGAAATATGCATATTTGTATTTCATTAATGGAACTGTTTCCATTTTGGCTGCTCAGTTACAGACCATGATTGATTGATTGATTGGTTTTTCGATTTATATCCTGCCTTTTTCCTACAAAGGGCTCAAGGCAGCTTACATCTCCTCCTCCATCTTATCCCCACAACAACAACCCTGTGAGGTAGGTTGGGCTGAGAGTCTGTGACTGGCCCAAAGTCACCCAGCTGGCTCCATGGCTGAGCAGGGACTCGAACCCGGATCCTCTGAGTCCCAGCCCCACGCTCTTAACCACGACACCCCACTGGCTTAGATGATTTAACTACCGTCTTTCATTCTAAGGGAAAATGTAACGGAATGTTTTGATTGGTAAAAAAAACCTGATTGTGAAGTCACTAGGAAGCCCGATTGGAATGAGAAATCCCACAAATGGGATGCGTGAGCATGCTGTGACCCTGCTTTGTGAGAACGTAAGCTGGACCAGACCCAAAGTCCATCCAGGCCAGCTCCCCACACCCAAGGTGGCACACCAGCTGCCCCCAGAATCCCCCCAGCAGGATGGGGGCAAGACCTCCACCTGCCCAGCTCCTCAGCATCTGGTGTGTGCAGGCAAGCCGCCTCTGGTGGAGGAGGAAGCCCATGGCCAGCCAGGCTAGTAGCCACGGATAGCATCCTCCAGGCCCCTTTTAAACCCATCCGGATTGGCAGCCGTCACCACTTTCCATGGCAGCAAATTCCATGGTTCAGCCGCGCAGTGTATGAAGAGTCCTCCCACCAACACATTTCATGGGATGGCCCTGGGTTCAAGTGCATTGTTTTCAACACTTATCAGATCCTTTCCTTGCCTTCTTTCTAAGCTGAACAGGCCCAGTTGTCCCAGCTGCTCCTCATACGTGATCAGTCATTGTTAGCTACACCCCTTTCTAGCTCTTAGCAACTGACAGCCACCAAAGACACAAATGGTTGTAACGTACCCTCAGCTGCAGCGGGAACAAACAGGACAGACCATTTAAGTCAAGGCAGGAGGCGACTGAACGCTGCAGTCCTAAAACCACTTGGGAGTGTTCTGTTTGGATTTGGTTCTTCAGAAGGGTCAGATTGGAAAGCCCCCGGTGTCGGCTCCGGCTTTGCAGGGCCCCTGGGCAAGGCACCCTCCAAGGGCCCCCTTCTTCAGGGACTTGACCTTCTCAACAGCCTCCTTTGGCTTGTCAAACGCTTTGACAGCCATGGAGGCAACCTTGGCACAGGAGCTGGGGCATCTCCTGCAGCTGCGGACCACCAGCACAGTCCGAAGCAGAGCGCAAGACAGGTGAGCAAGCAGGTGCGGGAGCTGTGGGCTGCCAAGGGGGACAGGCCTTGGGCAGGTGCCTGAGATCACAAAGACCGCGGATTGTGCAAGCGGCATACTTTTCCACACACGGTTTTCTCAGTGGAAGCAAACTTGTCAAAAGTGAGGTTCCTCGTGCTGCGCTTCATTAGCGGCAAGGCTCCCTGGAGAAGACCATCTTTCAGGGAAAGGCAAAGGCAGGAGAAGAAGAGCGGGGACAAACCGGAGACAGATTGATTCCATAAAAGAAATCACAGCATTGATTCTGCAAGAGCTGAGCAGGGCTTCAGGACACTTTGGAGATGACTTGGCAGCACCAAACTACAAATTTTCTTTATGTTACCCAGGTATTCTTACCCACCTGGTACTGCGTCTGTGGTGGAAAATGAGACAGCAGTGTGAAAATTGATCAGTTTACTCCTTTAATCATGCACTAAAAGCCAATCCAGGGCTCAAGTTGGTCAAAGTTTCTGTTATTAGTTCAGCATCTGGTTGCCTTGTCTCACAAAGCTGGAATAATCCTAATATTGACTCTCTAAAACCTTTTGACAATGGAGGGGCTTATGTGGCAGTGAAAAGCCTCAAGAAGATAAACCTCACACTTTTTCCAATGTAATTTCCCTTTCTCCTTCGTCCAGAGTGGCCAAGGGAAGAGATTAAACACACAGTTATGCTGATCAATGATGTTTTTGTATTTTTGTATTTACTAAAACTCCTAAAAGCAACAGAAGCAGAATTGCACTTTTCAGTCAGAGAATGGAACCGTATTTATTTGTAGTAAGGAATTTCTCTCCATTCTTTTTTGTTTCTTGCATTGGTGAACTTTCTTCTGCAACTGTTCAGTAAAAATGGTCTGGCTGGGTAATGATATTCTAAATTAGCTTTATTCCTTCCTGCCATGAAAAGTTTCTCTATAGTGCTGCTTTCAGATGCTTTGTACTGCATATCCCATCATTCCCAACCAGCACTGACATGCTTTCTGGGAATTATGGGAAATTGCAGCCTCAGAGCATCTGGAAGGTACCAACATTGGAAAGGCTGCTGCAGTGCAATAGGGTCTTCCTGAGAGAGCTGTAGAATATAGCAAGAAATATGTTTGAAAAGATACAGCACACCAAAAAAAAGTTGCAAATGCACAAATAAGTGAAGAATGAACCTTGCTAAATTTGGCCGGCAAACCACATGGGGATTTAAAGAACTTGCACTCTGAGTCTCTTCGCGGCTTACACCGGCCGCACACGATGAATCGGGACCCTTGAGATCTGGGCGTATGTTTTATTTACCCTTCTGGAAAAGCTGCAGCCTGGTTGGGCACTTATATGTATGTATCTACGTATGTATTTAATTTCTATACCACACAAGAGCCAAAAGCCTCTGGGTGGTTCACAACGCATTAAAAATAACAATTTTACAATACAAACTTTAAAACCAGATTTAAACCAGATAATATATAATAACTTGAAGGGTGGGGGATAAGAAGACCTGTTTAACAGCTTGCAAGCCCCAGTAAATGACTTGAAGGCCCTGCAGTGAAGGATGGTCTTCACCTGGCACCAAAAAGTTAGTAAAGTTGGTGCCAGGCAGGCCTCTGTGGGGAGCGCATTCCACAACCGGGGGCCACCACTGAGAAGGTCCTAGTTATCGCCATCCAAGCCTCCTTTGAAGATGGCAGCCAGAGGCAGGCCCCAGATCTTGACTGTAGCACACAGGTAGATGGAGGGCGGTGGAGGCATTCTGCCAGGCATGGCAGTGCCAAGCCGTGGAGGGCCTTGTAGGCTGAAACCAGCACCTTGAATTGAGCTCAGAAGGATACAGGCAGCCAGTGCAAGCAGGCCAGAACTGGGGTTCTGTGATCAGATCGTCTGATCCCTGTTACTAGCCAGCCCACTGCACCTTACAAAAGCTGCTAGTTTCAAGTCTTCAGGGGCAGCCCCATGTAGCACGTGTTGCAGTAATCTATCCTAGAGTATTATCATACCGAAGTGAGTGCTTCTCCCCTGGAAAGGGAGGATACAAAATTTGGTAGAAGAGTTTCTCTCAGAGGTGCTCCCAGACTGTTTCTGACATTACCTACCATGTGTGCAGAGGGCAACTGAACATGCTTAATAATGAATAATTAGGAATTTGAAGGTGTATGTAAAAATAGGGATTATATAAAGGGAAGACATGCCAAGACACAAGCAGAATCATAATATATTCGGGGTCACTAGTACAAAAAATAATTAACCAGGTGACTTGTTTGGGATGTAAAGAGAGTTAAAGTCCAATATCTTGAATTCAAAAGCTATTTATAAAAGATTCAAGGTCAACCATGTACTTTCATTTTTCGCTTATCAGTTAACAAGCCAACCCCCCCCCCTTTTCAACATGAAAAGGCTTGATATACAGATATGTAAGGAAAAGTATCCAAGTAGATTCAATTAATGTTGAATAAGAAGTTGTTTTCTCAAAGATGTAATTCAGAATTATGATCTAGCCTAAAAGGTGTGTTGCACCTTGTATTCCTTAACCATAGGTCTAACTTTAAAAAAAAAAAAAGATTTAAGAATGTAAGCCCAGATTTGCAAAATAGCAGATAATACAGGCCATGGATTTGTATCTACACGAAGTGGTGCTTTAATTTGGGAATGAAATCGTGTCTTTACAATCTAGCTTACCAGACCTGTTGCTTGAAATCCTGTTGCTGTGATACGCTACCCTGGCAGCAATTTAAATCACATGCTATGAGATTTTTTTCCCTAAACTTATACCACGGTCACTCAGTAACACCTGCTTACTGGAACAAGCCATGGAGAAGACGGAGTCCCCAGTCCCTTTCTATTCTGCAGTGTTTTCCAGGTCAGACACCAAAAGCAGCTTCAAATGGGAGTCACTGTCGTGTCTCAGAGTTTTCTGCACCTTGGGTTTATTTGTTCTTCCTTCTTTTTCGGTACAGAACCCAACTAGCTGCCCTTTCTTCTCCCCAAGAGTTGCTCCCAGGTGTACTGTGGAGTAGATTTACTTCCTTGCTTAACATTGCTGTGGAAACATGCCAACTCATTTAGCTCTTGTGTCCTGCTGCTTAATCTTAGTGTACAAAATTCCACTGGTGGAGCAGAGTCCCCAACACCCTGTGGCATGGAGCACAATGAAGAAAGATGGCTGTTGATTGAACCAGGGTGTCTCTTCCACGGAGCCGATTACTTCATTGCCACAAAAACAGGTAGCAAGCATTTCTCTTCTTTATCCCCAACCCAGAAGGACAAGGAACAAGCCAACTGCAAACAGATGTGAAGGCAACACAGCTTTGCTAGCCTGACCCCTAAGATGCTCCTGGGGGACTTGGCAAGCCGGCTGTGATGCGTGCATGAAGTTGGACTGCAGATCAGAGGATAAGTAGCAATTCTGCTCCCTGCCTACAGGAGCGGAAAAGAACCAGAGGCAGACAGAAGAGCAATCCTTGTTGTTGTTAGTCGCGAAGTCGTGTCCGACCCATTGCGACCCCATGGACAACATTCCTCCAGGCCTTCCTGTCCTCCACCATCCCCCAGAGCCCACCCAAGCTCACACCCACTGCCTCAGTGACTCCATCCAGCCCCCTCATCCTCTGCCACCCCCTCCTTCTTTGGCCATCAATTGTTCCCAGCATTAGGCTCTTCTCCAGGGAGTCCCTCCTTCTCATGAGGTGGCCAAAGTATTTGAGTTTCACCTTCAGTTTCTGGCCTTCTAAAGAGCAGTCAGGGTTGCTCTCCTCTAGCACTGACTGGTTTGATCGCCTTGCGGTCCAGGGACTCGCAGGAGTCTCCTCCAGCACCACAATTCTTTGGCGCTCAGCCTTCCTTATGGTCCGGCTCTCACAGCCATACATTGCAACTGGGAAAACCATCGCTTTGACTATACGTGCTTTTGTTGGCAGGGTGACGTCCTAGCCTCTTCTAATCTGCTGCCCACCAGGTATTTTGGACTTCAGTTCTCATCAACCCCAGCCTGGATAGTTAGTGCAGGGATGCTGGGAGTTGTGTTCCAAACTTGGCAACTGCAGGGCACTAGGTTGCTGCAGGGGACAATAAGGTGGGCAAACAGGAAGGGGGATGCCCTAATCCCCAGGGAGACCCTACGTACTGCTCTCTGGCTCAGGACAGACCGGGACTCGAGTGCAGACCCTCCTGTCTTCTTGCTTGGGGGCACGGGGGGGGGGGTCAGCTCTCATGGCTCTCCCACGCACTCCCCACTGGTCCTTTCTGTCCCAGCCTAGCTATAAGCAAAAGCCTTCTCTCGCGGCTTCTTTGTAGGCAGCGAGACGATTTAGCCCTGGCCTGACGGGCTTGCTGCTGTCGAAAGTGACCACGGCTCCCTTCGAGCGTCTGCTGGGGGTGCACACTCAGAGGAACAGTTACAGTTTAGTCAGACGTACGGGAAATACATGCGGCATGTGGACAGCCGCTGAAGGGACTAGCGGGGTGGGCTACTGTACGAGATGAGTCTATAGCTCATCAGTTACACAGTTTGGAGGAGGGGGGGTGGGATTGGGTGGGGGGTGACATAGGCAATATGTTAGAGGCACATTCAGATGAAACAATAGGGATTTAAGGCAACACAAAGACATAGAAACAAAGCGAGTCAGAAGGGGCCTCCCGGGCCATCTAGTCTGACCCCTGGCTCCAGCCGGCTCTACTCACGACATGCCCACCATGTGCGTGTCCAGGTTATCCTTGAACACCCGCACCGATGGGGCCTCAACGACCTCCCGGGGAAGCCCATTCCACACCCTCGGGGCCCTGACTGTCAGAAGTGCTTCCTGGCATCCCAATTGAACCTTGGCTCCCTGAGCTTTGCTCTGTTGGGGCGCGTCCTGCCTTCCTCTGCAGGGGAGAACAGGTCTCTCCCCACCTCCGTGTGACACCCCCTCACGTACCTGCATGTCGCCAACAGATCCCCTCAGGGTCTCCTCTTCTCCAGGCTGAAGAGACCCAGCTCCCTCAGTCTCGCCCCATGTGGCTTTCCCTGCCATCCGGCCACCCTCCTTGTGGCCCTTCGCTGCCCCAATTCCACCCTGGCTACATCCTTCCTTCAGACCCTGCAGGGCAGGTTAGCAATTAGCATTTCTAAGGGCGTGCATCCAAAGGACGGGCCTTTCTGGACAGGCCCAGTAGCCTCTCTGATGAGCGGGAAGCAAAACTTGCAGCAGGCTTAATAATGAATAATTAGTCCATGCGCAGGAAGCAAAACTTGCAGCAGGGATTCCCGATCGGACCAGGACTCCACCTCCAGGCCGAAGCTGTCCTCGCCGTGTCCGTGTCCGGCTCTCAGCAGCCACAGCATGGCAGCGCTTTCGCTCGCTTTGCCCTGGCGCTTCCTGCCGGCCCCCGTCTGCATCCCTCCCTCCCTGCCCCTGCCTTGCATCAGAGCGGGCCGGCTTCGGCCCCAGCTGGCCAGCAACTTGGGTCTTCCAGGGGGAAAGGTCTCTCCCACTGTGGCAGAGGCTCAAGTCCGGCTGTGCCCGGCACTGATTCTCCGCTTTGAGCAGGGATGGGCGGCTTGCCACTCGGGGCAGCCTGTGCCCCTGGGCTTAACTTCATACAGGGAGCAAACAGGTCAGGCCTGTGATAAAACCATCTGTCCCTTCGCAGGCCGGGAGGGGGGACTTTGGCAGAGGCAGAAAGAGGGGAGAGAAACCGTCCTGCCCTCCCTGGCATTCTGCCTCCAACAGATCCCTTTTGAGGGACCGTGACCCCTGGCAGAAAAAAGAGGGAGGCTCCCCACCACCGCTGAATATGGTTGGGTTTCAGAAGGAACTTGCCATCATGGGAGAGCAGCGCCAGCAGGGCCCACAAACACCAGCCCGTGTGGCCTAGTGGTTAGAGCGCTGAGCTGGGCCCAGATCTGGCTTCCAGTGCCCACTCAGCCACTGGGTGACTTTGGGCAATTGCACCATCTCACAGGACTGTGGTGAGGAAAAAAGAAGAGACCCTTGTAAGCTGCCTTGGATTCCTCACAAAAGGTAAAAAGGTGGGAAATACCTGTAATGTAATGATAATGACCCCCCTGCTTGATGCAGGACTCCAGATTAAGGTATTCCTGACATGTGGCTGTCCAGCTGCACCTTTAACGCCTTCTGTATAGGAGAGCCCACCACCTCCCTAGGTCACTGGCTCCATTGTTGCATCACTCCAACAGGAACTTAAAAAAAAAAGGAATCAAGGTTCTAGCCCTCAGCTTTCTAAAACTTCTCAAGTACAGTTTGTCCCCGTACAGCACAGAAAAGTTATTGAAAAATTATGCTTGATGAAGGGAAAATACAAACTAGGAAAAACTATGAAGATTTGCAGCACTTTAAAAATGTTTTTCTGAGCTAACTAGTTCAATCAGTAGCAATTACATTCAAGCAGGACATAACTGTCCAGAACTGCTGAGTCAACTCACATCATTGGGATAGGGAATCCTCACAGAGACAGCCTTTTCCAGCCTGTGTCCATGCTGGCTGGGGATGATGTGGGTTGTAGTCCAATCCATTTAGAGAGCACCAGGAGACACAAGGGATACGCAAGCTTTTGAAAAGTCCTAAATCGAAGTCTGCCGCACACATCTGAAAACTCAGTGCTCTCTTAGCTGGAAATTCAAGGTGTTCCGGGCCCAATTCAAGGTGTTGGTGATGACCTATAAAGCCCTAAACGGCTTGGGTCCTGGTTACCTGAAGGAGCGCTTACATCCATATATGCCCGCCTGCCCCTTGAGATCTGCGGGAGAGGCCCTTCTCCGGGAACCCTCCGTGAAGGAAATTAGGAGGGTGGTTACTCGGAGGAGGGCTTTCTCTGCGGTGGCGCCCCACCTATGGAATGCGCTCCCCAGAGAGGTCCACCTGGCGCCGTCGTTATTTGTTTTTCAGTGCCAGGCGAAGACCTTTTTATTTAAACGTCATTTTAATTGTTAATATTATTTGCTTATTTTATCTGGCCAGGGCGACTTATTTTACATTGTTAATTTATTTTAATTTTATGTTGTGAGCCGCCCCGAGGCTTTGGCGAATGGGGCGGCATAGAAATGTTTTAATTAATAAATAAATAAATAAATAAATAAATAACGATGCCTCGCACAGTGAGGGGTTGCCATGAAATTCACTGCCGGGAGAGGATATGAGGGTCACCATATCGTGGAGCAATCGTGGAGAAGGCAACCCATGGCTGCTGGTCCCGATGGCCACGTGCTACCTCCAGATCAGAGTCCATCTGCCTATGGACACCAGTTGCTGGGGAACGTGGCTGGTAGCACAGTCACACCCACATCCCGAATTTGGATTTACTGTAAGGAGCTGCCCAGCCACTGTGAGAACAGAAGGCTAGTCCGGAAGGCTCTTGACCTGATCCAGCATGGCTTTCCTTATGTTTGTTTGTTTGGAGTTTTTGTATGCCTTCCCATTCGCATGAGCCTCGGGACGGTTTCCAATACAATAAATAAACAAGCATATAAATAGTACATATAAAATCTGGATTCACCCTGGCTGTAGAATTAAAACCAATACATAATATTAACAGTTACTAAAATATTGTTTAAATAAAAAGGTCTTGGCCTGGCGCCGAAAAACAAGTCACGACGGCGCCAGGCAGACCTCTCTGGGGAGCGCATTCCACGTTCTTACTGCTGAAAGAGATTGGGCTACATGCACGGGACTGAGCTGAACAGAAATTCTCTCCTCAGTTCCTTCACCTCCCTTATTTATTTAAATTTTTTCTATGCCATCCATTAATTAAAAAACGTTTCTGGGGGTCTTACAAGGAAGAACGCCTTACCCTTCTCTCCATTCTATGCGTTGCCTCCCCCATTCTGTCAAATTTTAGATCATAAGGTCCTTTGGGTCTTGTTTGTATTATCCTGCAAACTTAAGACGCACTTTGATGGCACTGTACAAATAACACTGGCTCGGAAAATTAATGTCACCACCAACTCTTAACACCACGTTAAACTGGCAAGCTCTCAAACATAACCCTACAGGTAAAGAAATATTTGTTGAGTTTCTTCAGACTCATTTCCCTGACGTGAAAATGGATGGCGCCTCCAAAAATCCAATTATAATGTTGGAAGGCCCAGCAGTGACAAAATTATTGAGTTCCTTGTCAAGAACCTCATTTAACCACGCAATGAAATATCACCGAGAATCACGGCTGGGAGATTGATCCTCCAGCCACTGGATACACGGCGAAGGCCATCTGGCAAGTGCCACAGGTTTGGGGGCATGTCGGGAGTTGAGTCCATCGCTACAGAGAGGCCAACACACCAAGGGCAATGGCCTGACCTGCCCATCTACACACGTGGCCCACACGTGACCAATCCACACCTGTGGAGAACTACGAGACATACACATTTCAGCACTGATTTAAGGGAAACCCGTCAGATATCCCCTATCGATATGATTTCCTGCCTTGTCTTTCTTTTCCAAACCTCTGGATTTTACTGTTGCCCAGTGTGGGAGCAGCTGACCTGACCACTTGTCCACATTCGTGGACAAAACCCAGAAATACTATGTAGTGCTTTAAGTGCAAGTCTCAGCACCTCCAACTGGGCCTGGAAGAAAATGAGTAAAGCTGCTCCCTGGATGTGCTCCGTTGTGGTGGTTGTTCTGCTGCCAGAAGCTGCACCCCGGCAGGCACTGCAGAGGGGGGAAGCTTTCTCCTCAGCCCCCCGGATCAACTCACCTTCCTAGAGCAGACAGCGGGGGACGAGGCAGAGAAATCGAAGGAGAGCCTCCCTCCCTGTTCCGCCTTCTGGCAGCAGCGTGACCACGACGGATGTCTCTATCTGGCAGTGCACTGCATCAGAACATAAGGAGCCACGCTGACATATGTCAAAGGCCTTTCTAGTCCACACTTCTGGTCACTCAGTGGCCAAGCAGATGTCCGTGGGAAGCCCACAAGGAGGACATGGGTGCAAAAGCACCCTCCTGCCCATCTTCCCCAGCATACTGCCTTGGGTACTGGAAAATTATAGCCATCCTGACTTGTAAGTGTCATCTTCCATGACACAAACACTCATTGTTCTCATCTTCCACACCTTGATGTGATCATTCAGAGACTGTCAAGCTCAGGGTTCACCTGGGGTTTCCGTCCACTGATCCTGAACTTTACTCTGAGGAAATGGACAAAAGCAGCTCTCTTTCCTTTGTTTGGGACCCACCAATGGAACCCACCCTGCCATGTCAAGCTGAGGCTCCCCTCTGCTCGCCTGAGGCCATGTTGTCACCCCAGGCCCCGAGACGATTCACCCCGTGCCTCTTCCAGAAAAGGAGCGTGATGCGTTTTGCAGCTTCCCTCCTCTGTGCATCCTTGCTCTGATGTCCTGTTGCAGCCCCTCCTCCTAGAGAGGTACAGGTGGGGGATAGTTGTAACAGGGCCTTTTGGGTAGCAGCACCCCTAGTTGTGGAAACCCCTTTGCAGGGAGGTTGGACTCAGTGTCTCGAGCATGCATGAAGGAGACGAGCAATCCACAAATATTCTCAGTGCAGAATGCACAACGCACATCAGAAGTACGCCCAGGAGTTTCAGTCGCAAAGCTAATCTTGGCTCACCTCCTGCTTCGGCATACTTTTTCCGACAAAACCTGGTTCACATGGTTGTTGTGAAAACAAAGTTGCAGAAATTCATGCAACCTGCCTTGGGATCCCTCATAGAAAGGCAGAAGCTGCATGGAATGGACTAAATAATTGAAGGCTTAGTTTCTTATTTATTTTCCATCCCATCTTCTTCCAAGGAACCCAAGGCAGCTTACTTGGTCTGTCTCCTCTCCATTTTTATCTCAACCACCTTACAGGGTAGGTTATACTGAACCCCAATAACCAGTGCCAAATCACTCAGATCTCCCAAGACCCAATCCAAGAACTCTGTCCACACCGACTCTGCAATGAGAAGCTAGGGTTTGGGTTTTTTAATAATAAAATTATAGTACATTTCAAACATGCGAAGCAGGGGTGGGGGATACCTGCTTCCTTTATCCTTTTATGCACCTCTCTGGAGAATGTGGTTTATAAACGACGGTTTCCTCTCCCTATAACCCACCCAACACGGGCAGAACAGACACCCAACAAGAAACAGAAACAGACACCCAACAAGGGGGAGCGCCGGGGGGGTGCCCTCCCACATTTTCTCTGTCCGAACCCCTCCCCCCTTAACTAGCATCATCAAAAGGCAGTTTTGCAATTTAGCTTTTGGAGGATCTGCACCCCAGGTGAGCTGCCCCCTACTTTTGGGGCGCCCCCTGCCCGGAGTTCAGCCGGCTAAGCCCGTGCTGGTCCTCCCCAGCCCTCGCCACATTGTCCGCCCAGCCGGAGGAGCTGCTGGCTGGCTGCCTGACCCCGTCCTTTCCTCCCTCCCCAGCCCTGCCCGGAGACGGCCCTGCTATTACATAAGGGGCTTATGTAATGGCCCTCGCGGTCCACCTCCGCTGCCCTCGCCCAGCGGGCGCCGTCGCAGTCTCCATTCAGAGAGCCCGCGCACCGCTCGCGCGCGCCCCAGCCTGGCACCCCGCATCTCCGCCGCGCAGAAAGCGGGGGGGAACGCAGAGGCGGAGGGGCGACTTCGCGGCGCCCAGGTAAGTGGAGGGAGCCTGGACTCCCCGTCGTGGGGCTCCGACTTTCAAGCAGGGAAGGCAAGGGCGCGAGGAAAGAAAGGAGAAGTCAATGGCGCTCCCGAAGGGCCACGGCTTTTCTCCTTTCCCCCCGTTCCCCCGCAGCAAAATGGTCGCTGCCGCCTCCGCGAAGCTATGAATGAAATGTTTACGGTCCAAGGAAGAGGTCGAACTATTCGGAAAGCGGGGGGGAGAGAGGCCACGGAAGCTCGGGGCTGGTCGCGGGCCGCGGCTCACAGTCAGTTTCGTTTTCAAAATACCCAGGAGCACTCATGGCGCTTCGGAAACGGCAAGTCCCGTTCGGATTTTGAAAATGAGATACCCTCCCCTCTTTCTGCCTCCTCCCCTTTCCTTCCCGAGAATGGTACGCTCACTCCCTGTCCGCTTTCATCCGGCTGTCGGAGCGACGATTGGCTGGGTGCTTTTTAAAGGGGCAGGCAAGGCGCGCTTTTTCTACCCTCCGACTGCGCGTTTCCTCTCCCAGCGGCCGTCCTGTGAGCTTTCCGTTCTTCCGCAGTTTCCTCGGCGGCCCGGGAGACACGGGGGACCGACAGGGCGGCGAGCGCGAGGAACCGTCGAGCCCCGGACCGGCGGGGCGGGCGGGATGAAGAGGGGGGCTCCCCGGCCGCGGCCACCACGACGGCGGCGGCGACAACAACGGCGGCGGCGGCTAGGCCCCGCCGCGGCGCTGCCATGGAAACGGGCGAGGACGACGGCGGCCGCCGAGGGACACACGCGGGGCCGGAACGGCGCTTGAGGCGCGCGGAGCGCCAGCGGGCCCCGCCGCTGCTGAGGGGCGCCGCCGCCGCCATGGAGGCCGGGGGCGGCGGGGGCAGAGGCGGGCCGAGCCAGGCGTCGGCGGCGGCCTCCCCGCCGCGCTACCGCCTAGTGGCGGAGATCGGGCGCGGCGCCTACGGCGTGGTCTACGAGGCCGTGTCCGGGCGCAGCGGCGCGCGCCTGGCCGTCAAGCGCATCCGCTGCGACGCGCCCGAGAACGTGGAGCTGGCGCTGGCCGAGTTCTGGGCCCTGACCAGCCTGCGCCGCCGCCACCCCAACGTGGTGCGCTTCGAGGAGTGCGTCCTGCAGCGCGACGGCCTCGGGCAGCGCATGAGCCACGGCAACAAGCAGAGCGCGCTCTACCTCCGCCTGGTCGAGACCTCCCTCAAAGGTAAGGGCGCGCGGCCCCCCGCTGCGCGTTCCCGGTGGGGAGAAAGTGGGGGACCCTCCCCGCTCCTCTTCTGGGGAAGAAATGGGGCGCTATGTCAGACTTGGCTGCTTCTCGAAGCGGAGGCAGCCGATCTATTCAGCTCCCCCCCCCCCCGTGTCTGAAGAAGAACTGGGGGCCCGCAGGAGTCCCTCCTGCCACAAAACGCGTCCCCCTCTTTAGCCCACGCACTGAACAAAGAGGAGCGTCATGGGAAGGGTCTGCACAGACAAGCAGGACTCTCCCCCCTCCCTGCCCATTGTGCTTCCCTATGTGAAGACAGAAGTAAAGGGGTGGAGGAAGGGGACTCTGGTAGTTGTTGGGAGGGGGCGTGGCCATCCCTCTGACCTGGGGGGGAGGCTCTCTGTGCCTGGGTATCCTTGTTTCCCAGCATGTAGGGGGTCATACTGGCCTGATTTGTGCATAACACTTAGCCATGATGTAGCTTGTTGAAGTCCTTCTTATGGTATCTGAACTGACCCCTGCAAAAACAATGGTAGCCAGCCAGCTACAGATGTAAGCAGGGGCTTGTTATTGCTAGGCTGCAAAGGCTTGCTTCTTTAAATCATGGCTTGTTATGGTGCCTTGGATAACCAGAACCCTGGTTTATCCCAGGCTTGTTTCCACTACTGCCCATCTTGAAACAAACTAGAAGTAGGGAAAGCAAACCGTGGCTTGTTTGCTCTTCTGCAAGACAATCCATGGCAAAAGGAACAAACCACAGCTAATGTAACTTGATAGATTAGTGTTCTGTGTATATGCCCATGGTCTGCATATAATGCCAGTTCCTGGGTTAAACAATTCAGGAATTGGCATGACCATACAAAAGCAAGAGACCACACTATTTCCTACCCTTTCACCACTTACAATTTCTGTCAGTTTTGGGAAATGAGTGGCCTCATTTCTGAGTTTTGATCATTATACTGTACTCTGGGTTGTTTCTGGAATTAGATGCGGGGAAGAGTCAGCTTACTTGCAGATACTACCAAACAGCTCCTGGGTTATGGGTTGTTTGACCCCATGAGCCCTTCCATTGAGACTTCTGACCTCATTCCCAGAAGAGAAGGTGAATAGCATCCTCCCTTCATGGGACTTCCAATAGATGCATACTGTACTTAGAATTTCAGTCAACTTTCTCTAGTATATAGTGAGGTAAAGCAGGATGAGGCTGTGAGAAATGTAGGAAGGGAGAACAGCTCTATAGTCATCAAAGAGAATAATGGCCATCTCCCAAGCTTGGCCTGTTCAACTGTCCCTTAGTAAACTTGGGAGGGAACTGAGGTGTGCTGGTATATAACAGAGGAAATCTTTAAAGGGCACCTTAAAATTTAAAGGAACATCCTGGGAAAGCTGCACCTTCAAGGTATTGGAGGGAGAAGGGGATCTGCAGACAGGCCCTGTGCTACACATCAAAATGTGTAGGGAGGCCCTTGCGGAGGTGTATGCAGAGATAAATATGGCCGGCAGTGGGGGGAAGGAAGATATCTATGTATGAAGCAGAACTGTTCATAGAAGCAGAACCATTTCATTTGCCTGATCCTGTGAATAGGGGTTTCTAAGCTGCTGTACATAACATACACTTAAGGGAGAGGGAAAGCATTTCATGTACGCATAATCCGAGATAATGAGCCCCCAAGCTGATGGAGCTATTACTCGAGGCTGAATGGGGAAGGCAGGCACTTGCTTCCAGGTTGGAGATAAACAAAACCCTATGAAAAAATATTTAGATCTTATGCCAGGTTTGTACATACGTCGACAAAACTTCCTGGTCTGCCTGCCAAGGAACATCTTGCAAGGGCCTCAGAGGAAAGGGTATCTGAAGTTGCCCTCTGCTTCCATGTTGGGGGGAGACCTTAATGGTCCTTACAGATTAGAACACAGGATGCCACTGGCTGACAATTGTCCACGCCATCCATTCCCAACCTGAGTCCCTGCAGAGGTTTTGGACAACAGTTCTCATCATCCTTGGCCATTGGCTGTGTTGGCTGGAGCTGATGGGATTTATAGGCCCAAACAGGTCAGAGGTCCTTCTCAGCTTGATTTAGGACTCCAGGGTTTCACACAAGAGCCCTTCCCAGCCAAATCGAGAGAATTTAGCCTGAGACAGCTTGCATGCAGGGCATGTGCTTTACGTGTACCACCAAGTTATAGTCCTTCCCAAAATATAGGAACTTTTCATACTCTCCCTGTGTGGCCTTTTTCCAAACAGACCTGAGGTGCCTGAGTCACATACCTTGTTAAGAGTGACCCTGAACAGGGCGTGGAACATGCAGGTCCCTGGGGGGACATTTATGGGAATGCCAACAGAATCTCATGGCGGGGTGGGCAGCTCTTTACTTATTCCCCTCTAGAAGGCCCGCTGAGTCCATCCAGCAAGGCTGGGTCTGGGTCACCACCAGAGTTCTCTTGTCCTGACTTGTCTCCTCCCTTCTCCACTCACTGCAGCATCTCTTTTCAGGCCTCTCTGAGGCCGGTTTTGTGACCTCATAATGCACACACCTTGGTTCTTTCCACGGTGGCTGTGAGGGACAGAAGAGGTCAGATTCCAGAGTTCTCCAGACCAGAGAATCGCTTTCTTAGCTATTTATCTTCCTGTTTTACTATAAACTTCCCTGAGATCTTTGGGCAGTATAAATATCTCCTCAATAAAGTCTTGCTCAGCCTTGAGGGCTGCGGTGAAAACACTGGCATTCAAGAAGGCCTTACATTTGCAACAGTGAAGTCGTAAGCGCATTGGGGATTGCAGCCGTTCCCTGAGTAGAGACAGTACCCATGTTCTGGCGCAAGTTACCCTTTCTTGCTGACCTTTAAACATCAAAGCATCACCTCAGTAATTAAAATTTGAACTAGGAATGTGATTCTAATCAAAGCAGTGGGTCATACTTCATGCATCTCTGTCTTGGAGCACAATACTGGGGCTGCCAGATGCTCTTTGGGCAGCCATGGGACAGGTCGGAGACCCAGCTCTACCCTCAGTGTGGCTCTTTCGATGACAGTGCTGCTCCGAAGGCACAAGCGCAACTTTGGAGCCAGTGCTTGGCGGCGGTGGGGGTGAGCCTCCACCTGGTGTGAGGAACCCCGGCGGAACCCTAGCCCTCCTCGTGGGCCGGCGTGGTCGATGTCTGTTTTTCCAGAGACGTGCGGAGGCCACCCTTGCCTCCGTATTCCCCCTGCGCTCGACTGTGTGCCTGTAATCCGCTGCGTGTCGAGAGCTCTTGACAGCCACAGTGGAGAAGCAGCCCCAGTGTTGCATAGGAGCCCTGCAGGGACCTTACTTAACGCTAATGGGGCCTTTAGAGAATTGACCCTGACATTAAGGTCCTTGCACTTGAATCGTGAACATACTCAAGCATTGTCTGTGTGTGGTTAGGCTCATCAGAGGCCTAAAAGAAAACAGTCGATTACCGTAAATATTTCATTTGCGGGCACCTGAAGGCAGTGCTTACGTGCCAGAAAGGACAAGTGCCTCTTCCTCTGACTGCTCCAAATTCATCACGTTCTCCTGGACCTCCGGTTACCTCAGTATGTAGGCTTAGCTTACAGACTTCCACATATCCCTCAGTGTGTATCTTTGGCTGCCCTGGTTGAATAATGGCTGTCTTGGGTGACCACGCTGGAGTTAAGCCTGGAGGATCCCTGTGCATGTCAAGATCTGAGTACCACATAGCGCTCTCCCTCGCACGCTCCTAGCACTAGCCAGCTTGGACTAGCAAAGACCTCCTAAAGGAGCCCCCCTTTCCCTGTCGCTTCTTCCTACTGTGTCTGTCCTTGCCCTGTCCTCTCTGTCAGTCAGCCCCTGTCCTATCCTGAATCTGCGAACGCATGCCCCTCCGTATAGCAGGCACACAGCAATTATGTCTACAACCCACGCGGTGGGGTTGGTTCTCTTTGGGCAGGGGAGCAAATGCCAAATCATGGGGGAGAGCAAGGAGCGAGTGGGCCTTCCGCGGAGCGATTCTTGGGCGAAACGTTGCCCGTGTTTTTATTCCTTTGCATTTAACACCTGCCCTCTTTGAGAAAGGGCATTCCGCAGGCCGAGCGAACCTGCCGTGTGTGGAGTCGGAAGCGAGAGCGTGTGCCGCAGCAACGTGCAGAACTCTAGCCCCAGCCTGAGCCTGCGCTGGGCTGCCTGCTCGCCCAGAAGCCTCTGCAGAGCAGGCTCATTACAGATAAGCCAAGCCCTTCCACGTGCCAGCCAGCACGCTGCACAGGCCGTCCTCGTGGGAGCACATGGACTGCCCAGATGGGCACTGCAGAAGTACGCAGGGCTCATCCGCCACGCACCAGCAGCCTCTGAGCTTCTGACTCTCGCGCATCAGCCCCACAGCCAGCCGCTCCGCACTAGCGCTCAAGCCTTGCTGCTCCGATGTGGAAGGCACAGGGGTGGCCCAGTGTGCAGGGAATACTTACAAACCTGATTTTTCAGTGCAGTTAATGAATGTGGGAAAGGTATAAATCGATCGCTAAGCTGGTTTTGTCAGTGCATTCTAAAGGCAAGATCCTGTGCAAATTTAGCACAGTGCGATCCGATGACATTCCTTGGAAGGAATGTCCTTTTTGTTCAGGTGAACTTTCTCTCAACATGGAAACAGAGCAAGTCCGAAGGGGCCTCCCGGGCCATCTAGTCTGACCCCTGGATCCAGCCGGCTCCGCTCACGACATGCCCACCATGTGCACGTCCAGCCTATCCTTGAACACCCTCACCGATGGGGCCTCAGCGACCTCCCGGGGAAGCCCATTCCACACCCTCGGGGTCCTGACTGTCAGGAAGTGCTTCCTGGCATCTAAATGGAACCTTGGGGTACAAGTCTTTGTGTGGTGTCATGTTTATATTGGATGGATACTGTAATCTGGCACTCCATAAACTGTGCCCCACCCATTACAGGCTGTGATTCTGCTTAAACCTAGTTATGCTCGAGGTGGAACTGGAACATTACAATATCCAGTCTAAAATATGTTGCAAAATTTCAAACAATAGGGTTGCATTTTAAACTGATTTTAGTGTCTTGAAAGTCAGCTAACTGTAACCAAAACTAGATCTGTCAAGTCCTAAATTTAATCATGAATCTTACCCAGGAAAATGTTTATGGAAAGGATATATTTTAAACACTTTGGAAATAATCTAATGAACTGTTTAGCAAGTGCCAGACAAGGTGTCAGACATTGCTTTCCTTCTACCGAAGCTACCTTTTTTCTACTAGCTCTTCAAACACAGTAGGCACCATGGCAGAAACACCGGTAAATCTTGCCAGAAGTCTTAAGCTTTGCATTTTCAAAGTTGTTGGAAGGTGGTGAGCCGTCAACAGCTTGATAGAAAATATGTCAATAGAACAGTTCCTGAAACTTCGCTAAAACTGAAACAGAACCCATTTGTGATTTCAAAGCAGCAAATAAAAAAATGGGGGGCTGGCGTGTCTTGGCGGCAAAGAGATGATAGTTTTTAAAGTGGCACTAGAGAGTATCTTCATCTGTACTTTGTACACTCACCCACTTGTGCCTCTACTAAGCGTTTTGTAGGGTTTATTTATTTATTTTGCAGTGCATTAGAAACCTAGGAAACCTGTTTGGCCAAAGAGGAAGGGGAGACACGTGGTCAAGAAAAAGGAGCTCATTAAGGGCAGTGAAATGCCTCGGCCCCGATCCCAAATGAATGGCCACGACACGGAGTAAGTGGCCGCAAGTCCCTGGTGTAGCTGGCCCACAGTGGCTGGCTTCCTTGATCTCTTCTGGAAGCATGCTCTTCTGTGCTAGTATCTATTGCCTTGGGAACATTTTCATGGTATTCCTGTAATAAACATAAGACAGGGTGGCCTCAGTGTGCCAGGGATCAGGCACTTAGCAAGGCATTATTCATTGCTATCGGGCAGAGGCTTATGACAAGTGACTGAAAGAGCAGAGCCTGTGCTATTAAAAATAACCTTGTTTCTTAATGGGGTGGTGGTGAGGGTTTAATGAAGCTCGCCAAGAGCCTGCGTGGCTTGCAGCTTCATTAACTGACCCCATAGGACTTGCTTTCAAGGGCAGAAGCAAGCTCTTCAGTTTCCATTTTGTCACCGCCTTTCCTCTTCGCCTCTTGTTCTTGCCCGGAGATTAAGAACAAAATCCTGAAGTATCACCCAGCAGCTTGTTTCACAGAAAAGGAGCTTCGCCCCGCTCCACCCTGCTTTCCTGTTGGCAGTCAGATTTCTTGCTGGCCCTGGAGATCTGCAGCCCACACCCCCTTTGACGAGTGTTTTCTTCTGCTGCTTCTCTTAACAGGTTTTCCTCACTCGGGATTGAGAAGGAAGGGTGGCCAAACCATAATACAACCTTGCATTGCCATAGTAATAGTCATGGTGACAGCATTGTTTATGCAAATAAGCAGCCCTCTTCACTCTTTATCCACTAGTCATGATTAAAGAAGCTGTTGTCAGACCTGGTAGCCCTTCACGCCTAGCTGCGTTGGGTCATACTTGACTTCATTTCTTTGGAAGGCCTATTTCGCTCTTTGTGAACTTCCCAGGTTTCCCCTCCAAACTCCTTAACTTGCCATAAGGTGGCAATGGCGATATGATTGTGATGCACAAGAATCCAAAACACAACTCTGCAAGAAGAGCAGAGATCATTCATAGTTCTTTATTTGTAGTGGGGTGAGCGATCCTAAGTGAACTTACTGCAGCGTAAGGCCCACTCAACTCTGGAGCTGACTTGCTTCCGTGTCCATATGGGCTGTTCTTGGGCTTGGGAACTGAGTCACTGGACAGTTTTTGTAGCATTGTGGTAAAAAACACTCACTGTACTTTTACAGAGCAAATAAATGTTCATATTGCAGCGATGAAGTGCTAGAAAATAGGGTTCAAGACTAGCGGCAAACGTTTAAATCTGGCCAACTGCACTTGAAAGCAGCCCCCTGTGTTTCTTTCCTTCCCGGCAAAGTTAGCTTGCTTCAAAGCCGAAAATTAAGGTTACTTACACAGTAACTGTGCGCGCTGCCTCCGCCTCAGTTGTGTTCACTGATCTCCTACTGCGTCACTATCAAGCTGTCCGTTGCTTTACGGTCGCTGTGCTGCGTGACTGACAGCACTGCGCCAGCACATCCCAGAGAACCCAGCGGGGCCGAGCAATCCCCTCTCTGTCTCACCAAGAGACTGTGACATGTGTGGCTGCTGGATGAAAGCAGATGGAGCTATCCATATCTCCAGCTCAGTCCTTTCTCTCAGTGCACGCTCTGCGTGGTTTCCAGGCTCGTGGAAGCATGAGCACAGAAAGCCCCTGTGTTCTTACCTCTCTGCCAAAAATGACACTCGCCTGGGCTTTCCACATCTTTCAAACTGTTTTTCTGTTTGTTTTGTATTTTACTGTAGTTGCTTGAGTGCCACTGGAGGGAAGGCTGGGTACAATTTTAGCTAATAAATAAGACTAGAGAGCAGGTTCTTAATATCCTTGTCTGAACAGCTTTTCTAGTGAGTTCATGGGGAGTCCTTAATAAAAGATATTAGAGCTGTTCTACCGAAAGCCATAATGATAGTTTGTCTCACCCAGCACTGTTTACCCTGATGGATGCAGCTTTCCAGGGTTTCAGAGAGAAGTTCTTTCCCAGCCCTGCTACTGGAGATTTCTAGCTGGGTTTTCCTAGGGGGCACAGATGGCTCCTGAAGGCATCCAGCAGATGGACTCTGCGGTCAGCAGTGGCAGTGCTTCAAGTAAACATGTGGGCTGGTCTCTCAGCTGAAGAATGGCCATGTTGTACAGGGTGGCTGCGGCGGATGCTTTGTGCAAGGCCAGAGAACAACGTGAATGGGCTACGGCAGGGGCAGGGAGGGTGGGCGGCTAGATGCCTCCCAGGTATGTTCAGCCACCACTCCCTTGTTCTTTCAGCATTGTCCAAGCTGGCTGGAGCTTACCTGGCTGGTACCCCAAAACATCAGGAGGGTGCCGGGTTGCCTGCTCCTGGGCTAGATGACTATCAGCACAGGGGGTCTGAGTGATCAGGGTCCCTCCATCCCTAATAGCCCACAACACAATATAGTAGGATGTGATCTCAGATAGACATACTATACATGCAAAAGAAATAACATTTATGGTTGAAGAATTTTGAGCACAAACTTGACTCGAGTGCCCAAACTGAATGGAGCTTGCAGCCCTTCTACATAAAATTATCAGCTTTTGATTACCTAAGCATTCTGCATTTTGGAAGCCTACTTTAGTCAGGTATTGTTTTGCTGCTGTTATTTTGTTGAACAATTAGCAGAAATTGAAACTGTCTAAAGATCTACCAGTAGATTCAAATCTGCCCTCTGCCCACCCTGAAGTAAATTACAGCTACACTTGATCAGTGGTCAATATCTCTGTACCACAGTTGCCCAGTGACTAATATTCAGAGACATGACTGTCTCAGACCCAGAAAGTAGGATAGATAAACATCCAAGTTTTAATTGTAATCAGATTTTAAAAATTTTAAATGGTTGTTAAGAGAGAAATTTACTATATTATTTTTAATAGGTAGTTAAAATCGATCCTCATAAACAGGCTAAACCTGTACTTATAAAAATGACTCATAAAAATGAAATCATGGTCAAAAATTTCTGCTCTTGTGAAAATGGCTCCACTGAGCCTTACAACTTTTTTTCTTGAAAGTTCTGGGCTTTTGATTTTTCTGACTAATGCCACCTGAGATTTTCTTGAGAAAGTTACCATGGTACATTGGGGGTAGCTGCTCATTCAGAGTGTGGAAGGTTCTTCCCTTATTGACAGTTGGCTCTTTTTCTAAGTCTGCCATTCTGTAGAATATGGCTGGATGCCTTTCCGTTTCTGTAGTAGAACAAAGCAGCTGATGAGCAATAATTGTTTAGCATCGGTGTCATCTTGGTTTATTCAGCTCCATCTGTAAGGCCTTGCTAATGGAGGCTGTGATTTCAAATTCATGGCTGCCACATTAGTTACCCCACTGTTCCAACATAGCGGTAGGAGTTTTTCACACACACCATATTTTCACTGACATTGGTGTGATTTATCTGTGGACAGAGGGGCCTTGGATTGGAAGCTGGCGCCTGAAAGATCACTGCTAGTCAGTGCGAGAGAAAGCTTGCATTGGAATGTCTGCTTGGGTAAGAGGCCATTCCTGTGGGATCTGAAGTCTTCCACAGAACCCCAGTTCTGTGTGTTTCTGTAGCAGCTGTCATGATTGGAGAAGGTCCAATCATCCATTGGAGCTGTGTCCGTGAAGGCTTCCTGGGTTCAAAAGAGCCAGGATCCAGCCTGCCCTGCCTACATGACCTCCAGCCATTGTTCCTGGGAGCCTCTAATGGGCATCCACCAGCTCTCCTGTCTACCCCCCCATGCAGTTTGAGCAGTATGGTCAGTACAGGAGGTTTGTAAGAGTTCTCAGCTGACCTTGGGGAGGGACACTAGAAAGATGCACGTAAGTTGTGTGCTTCTGCAAGTTCTGATCAGTCTTGGATATCACCAGATCTTGTTCAAGCAGTAATTGTCTTCCTTGTCTTTCTCCCTGTCTCTGGCAAGGTGAGAGGATCCTGGGCTATGCTGAAGAACCTTGTTATCTTTGGTTTGTCATGGAGTACTGTGAAGGAGGAGACCTGAACCAGTATATCCTTTCTCGCAGACCGGACCCAGCCACCAACAAGAGTTTCATGCTCCAGCTGACAAGCGCGATCGCCTTTCTTCACAAGAACCACATCGTGCACAGGGACCTGAAGCCAGACAATATCCTGATCACAGAGAAATCAGGTGCTCCCATTCTTAAGGTGGCCGACTTCGGCCTCAGCAAGGTGTGTGCCGGCTTGACTGCTCGAGGCAAGGACGGGGGGAACGATAACAAAAATGTGAATGTGAACAAGTACTGGCTGTCTTCAGCTTGCGGCTCCGACTTCTACATGGCTCCCGAGGTCTGGGAGGGACACTACACTGCCAAGGCAGACATCTTTGCCCTGGGCATCATTATCTGGGCCATGATTGAGAGGATAACGTTCATCGATGCCGAGACCAAGAAGGAACTTCTGGGGACCTACATCAAGCAGGGGACGGAGATTGTGCCTGTCGGGGAGGCGCTGCTAGAAAACCCAAAGATGGAGTTGCACATCCCCCAGAAACGAAGGACTTCCATGTCCGAGGGGATCAAGCAGCTCTTGAAAGACATGTTGGCTGCTAACCCACAGGACCGACCCGATGCCTTTGAGCTTGAATCCAGGATGGACCAGGTTACTTGTGCTGCTTAAACTCAGGTCAGAGCGTTGGAGTGCTTTGAAAACTGGGGTAGGTATTCACGGTTTTTCTTGACTGGTTTGCACAAGTTTGTGGGGTGGCAGAAGCCCTTTTTGTGTTAAGCAGCTTGCCGAGTGCATGGATGTGCTCACACTTCTGAGAATTGTTTCCCTCGCTGAGAATTCCACAAGCCTTGCCTAGTTCTTCGTTTAGGTAAAAGCCCTTCAGAAAAGAATGGATGCTGGTCAAATGGCATGAGAGCTTTTTCCCAGCAGCCCCCTGCCTTTCCAGCTGAATGAGCTTAACAGCGTGTACTGAATGAGATGAAGGGCCAAGGTGTTGAACCACTAAAAAGCAGGTCTTTTGCTATAGGACCCATGCATTTGACACAGGAAGCCTGCATCCTGTACATGACGCATGCATGCCATCCGAGAAGGAGGATTCCTCTGGTGTGTGCAATAAGGGAGAAGCCACTTCTGAGATGGTGCTTGCCTCATGCTGCTGTTAGAAGGAGTCAATTAAACATGACCTATTGATTTTTTTTTAAACAAAACTTTCACCCAGTTACTTGGGGACACCTTTAGTTGATTTTTTGAATCAGGTTATCTAATCGATTAAACTTTGTAGCCCTAAAGGCAAAGTATACTTGCTCGCTTCCATGAGGGCAGTGAGCTGTCACTTGTCAACCAGATTATGCTGCGGCGCATTCTGAATACTGTTGTGAGCTGGTCCCTTCCCTCTTTTCTGGTTATCACACCCAAGACAATCCTTTGCAGCACAATATTTCGTGGAAACTTGACAGATACCAGGACAGTATGAACTCTACCTAGCCTGCTGCCAAAGTTGAGGGAGAAGCATCTGCCCATGTAAAGAGCTGAATCCAAGCAGGAAACTTCCCCTCTGTCCCTCCCTCTCCCGAAAGCTTCTGACTCCACCGTCAGGGTGGCTCTTGCTGCTTGAGAGGACCCTCCAGCTGGACAGCTCATTTTCCATGAAGCCTCTTTACTGGTTTGAGGACTGGGTCTTGCAGATGTTCCCTCTCCCATTCTGAAAACCCTTCTGCCCCTTTCGGAGTCACCTGGTTGCACACTGTACCTGAGAAATTCACTAGGTAACCATAAAATGGGAAAGTCCTTGCCCCCACCCCCCGCACCTCCAGCTCCCTAAAATCAGCAGAATCTACCTGAACTGTCTGTAATGATTGAGAGACAGACTCACTCTCTCCAAATACCATTCCTCTTACAGTTGTGGGTCCAGTGCCCCAGTGTGGCAGCAACTGGATGAAGAACTTCAGAGGGTCCTCTGTCTGAGCGAGGGCCTCACTCCCAAACTCCCTCTCTTGCAGACATCGCTGATGTCGAGCAACCACACTTGGTATTCTGGAACGACCTTGTGTGCACAGCTCCACTTATTTTGGCTGGCCAACAAGATTTGCGCTTGGCGTGGCAGGCGGAGGGAAGGGCAGGTTACTGTTGGGCATCACCCTGTGCTCAAGGAAGCTTTGAACCGGGACGGTGAAGGACAGGAGGGGCTTGCCTATCCCTGTTTCACAGTCATGAGAACGCAGGAAAAGCCGCGAGGGAGTCCCAGTGTTTTCAGACTTCTCCCAAGTCAGGAAGAGCCTCCATACTTCTGCAGGCTTAGCGTGAGTGTGGCGATGCTCCCCGGCACTACAGTTGCCACTGAAGAGGTGCTTTTGTCAACAGCAAGGTGTCAACAGCAAAGCACAGGTATTTGTCGTATCCTTGGACGTGGCGTTTGGAGAGCCCCAGGATGCTCTGGGGCCTTAAGTAGCGGCCTGGCTGGTCAGCTGCACTATTTTGGCATCCCACGTGACACCTTTGCGTCCTGTTATCCCCACTTAAGCATGATGGCAGAGCAGGGTTTCCGTGTTCAAAGACAGCACACTGCTGAATAATGGTTCCTACAGGAACAGCCTGGGAAGGTTACACGACCTTCGGGCCATACTCCCTTGGGGCTTCCCAGAAGCATCTTGTTAGTGAGTCTAGGATGCGAGATCCTGGACTTGAAATATGTTTGGTCTGATTGGTAGGACTCCAATGTCATGCAGCCACTCCCAGGAGAAATGAGTCTTATAGCCATTGTTAATCCTGCGCATTACACAGGGTATTCAGTGTTCAGGCGCACCTTCCTCATTCCGTTCCAGAAAAGGGGAAGTAATTACTGAAAGAACAATAACCCGAGCACGTTAAAATCAAACTAAGTTCCAAGCACACTGCTGAGTCGAACATTTTAAATGCAGAATGGAGTGGAGGAAGCTGTCAAGTCATCTTTCTCCTTTATCATAATTTGAACAGCTGTTGCACCACCATTCCCATTCCTCCCATAGTCCAAACTGCCCATGAGCAGGTTGTTGGCTCAGTAGCCACAGGAGTGTCCCCCTTGTGGAGTGCCTTGTAAGGACTTTGGTGACTCTTGGTGGTTTCATTAATGAGGAACGTGGCTGGTCTTGTTCCACTTCCCGTTCCTAGCAGTGAAGAAGGGCCATCCTGCTTTTTCTGTGCAGTGTCAGCCGTGCCCTCATGGCTACCTGGGCCAGACTGAACCTCCTGCATGGAAGGAGCAACATGCACAGAATGACTGTTGCTCCACTCGTCACTAGGGCCTCGTGAGGAAGCTGGACTTTCTCAGTCCGCTCCTGAATCAAAATACGGAGGCAACTGGAACCTTGTTTCCTTTCCAGGCACTGCCTGTAAAGTACCTACTCATTTCAGACATGGAGCATTTGCAGAGCCATATAGACTGTCTTACCCTGGATGCACAGAGCCGAAGAACTTGGCTGGAATTAATGGAAAGTGGTAGTTACTTGACAAGGCATTCCAGAATGCTACTCTAATGAACGAATGCTTGGTCAGGCAAAGTGAGCCATTCTCCTAGAATAAAGTGGCACAAGTCAGTACTGGGGAATGCAAGTTGGTGTGACTTTTACATAATGCTCAGCATAGGAGATGACTGCTATTTATGAAGTGGCAAAAATGTGAATCAAGATGCCTGAAAGACGGAATGTTTGGGTGGGAGTGGCGTTTACTGTCATCTTTGCACGGGACTTCACTCTACACCTAAGGCCTTGATCAGCCTCTTTACTTGGCTGGGACTGCAAAAAGAAGAGGTTGGTGGGCTGGTCAGCTGCATTTGACATGGTGGGTCAGAAATTGTGCAGGCCTCCCTTGAGGACTGATAGTTAAATCAACTTTCTAAGAGCGGGTCTTGTATCAGAGAGTGTTGATCTCCCTGTGCTAGAAGCCACTGTCCGTTCGTCCTCCCAAGGACATTCTGCAAAAGGTGTTCTGGCAGCCCTGACGTCCAATTTCCTGCAGCCGTTGTGACTGTCTTGCCCTCCAGCGTGCATTCCAGAAGTTACATAAACGATGCGCTGTTCTTTCTGCACAGTAGTTCAGAATGTGCTTAGATAAGAATGTTAATGTGGGTTGTTGCCTAGTGGTGCATGAGAGCTTCTCAGAACAGTTGCTGTGGCAAAGGAAAAGCTTAGATGGAGTTAGCCAAGACAAGTGGCCCGTGTAGCCCAGTAGAAAGTGGACAGGGAGACATTTAATTTAATGTAATGTAATTTACAGATTTCTATGCCGTCCTAGGCAAGAAGCCTCAGGACGGCTTACAAAGATTTCTCTAACTCTGCATAATACTAAAACACAGCATCATCCCATGAAGCTGATTGGTGAGAGTTTCAGGACAACTAAGAAGAAATATTTCAGCTAGCACATAAAGTATGGAATTAATTTCAGTGAATTGTACTGATGGCCACCAGTTGGATAGCTTTAAAACCAGTGTGATGCTTGGAAACATTTGTCAAGGAGGTGGCCATCAGGAGCTACTAATCCTTATGGCTTTATGCTGCCTGCAGTAGCAGAAGCAATCTACCTGCTTATGCCAGTTGCTGGGGAACATGGGTCGGAAGATGCTGTTGTACTCAGGTCTTACTTGTGGGATCCCATGGGCAGCTAATTGGCCACTCTGTGAACAGAATACTGGGCTAACTGAGCCCCCGGTCTGGTCTAGCACAGCTCTTCTTACGTTAATATATTCTTATGTCCATGTTGAGTTATTATGGACATAAGAGCATATTAATATCAGCAAACCCAATATCAAGCCCAGCAGGCTTCCTTGTTAGCATGAATTTAGTAAGACCAATCTTGGATCCATGGCATTAATTTCTGAAGCTGCAGCCCTTCCTGGATGGCCAAGTCTTGAAATGCAAGGAGGACTGTTTTGCCTCTAATTTCCCCCAAAGTTTTTGTTTAACGTGACAGAGAACAAAGCTTTATATGTAGAGCTACTCTGCTCACAAAGCTGAAGTGGGACTGGTCCCTCCCCACAGAGTTCATATAGAAAGGGGAAGATGGTACAATACAGGGCGTGTTTTTGAAAATGCTAAAGGTCTTTGGAATAATACTGAATTTCCCCATCCTGATGATATCTTTCAGTTGGTCTTTCTTGACCAAGAGAGGGTTACACCAATTTCTCTCCACATGTGTGCGAGGCAGGTAGCCCTTCTCTCACCTTGCCCTACCAAACGCCTCCAGTGTGTCCACACTGATGTTGCCTCAGCTTTGAAAAAACTGCACACATTTGTACTACTGTAAAGTATATTAAGTGTTCGGCACCACTTTGTCACGTCTGATGTGCAGACGTACTTTGACAGGTCCAGAGAGGGCAGGCCGGCCGGCCGGCCGGCCTGCCTGCCTGCCTGCCTTTTTGCAAGCTTTTTAATAAGAAAGTAAAGTTAAAAGTTACTTCTCCAGCCTCCCAGATAAGAATAGAAGTTGTCTCAGGTTTTAATTCATGAACCAGGATTTGATTTAATGGCAACTCTGTCTCAGACTATTTAATTGGAATACAGCAATTGCGGCAGAGGGGGGAATGCCAGGGTGAGTGACTGTTCCTCCTCTCGGGTGCACGGGGGTGATAGCACAGTCGCCCACCGCCCTCTTATTTTCTCCCCCTGCCCGCCCCCACCCCCAGCGCAGCCTGTGCTTCCCATCTGTGATGATCTCTCATGCTCTGCTAACTCGCTGCTGCTGAGTTGCATAACCAGGCCGTGCCCTCCGGGGAAAAGCCTGGCTGCGCATCATCTCTGCGGAATGGTACATGGTACATGCAAGCATAATAGACCCGACGAGGGACAGGCCTGCCCTCTAGCTGTTGATTTTGAGGCCCAGCTGCCTCCTCCACCCCACCCCCTCGCCAGGGCTGGAGCTGGTGACAAGGCTCCATCGAAAGCACAGCTGCGGTGGAAGGGGCTGCCCCCTTATGTAACGGGAAGGGACGTGCCGCACTGACCATCCCCTGGCTTGTTCTGCGCGAAGCACCAGGCCTCTCGCCCAGATGGATGCTCCGCTGCTGAGGAAGGGCTTTTGCTCCGGCTCTTGGCAGCAGCGGAGACGCCTTGCCTTGGCGAAAGAGGGCCGGACCTCTGCTCGCGGCAATCCTTTAAGGCCCGGTCCCGTGCAAGTAGACGGCAACTCCCGGTGTGCCTCGATCAGCATGACTGGCCGGGGCCCGCTGGGAGCCGCAAGTCCTTTCCTTAAACGTGCGTGGGATGGCGCCCTTGGCCCGGACAAAAAGCAAACGCTGCCAGGGCTGTTCGGCCCATTTGCCCAGGTCAGTCCCCTGCCCTTGGCCCTGCTCAGTGAAACCTTTTCAACAGGAGGCCTGGCAGTGGGACTCGAGAGCTCCTGCAGCGGAGGCATGTGCAGAGGAGTAAGCTGCCTTCCCCCGCCACCCACCCAGGCGCGATTTGTTTGTGTTCGGGGTGGATGTGAGCTGAAAGTCGTCAGCCTTTGGCACGGCTGGGGACTCTTGCCTTGTCTCCATAAGCAAATCATGTCAACAGCCAGCCTGCTATTTTCCCAGGCACTGCTCCCCAGAGGTCTCTGCACTGCCGGTGACCCGAGACGGGCAGCACGGTGGTGTAGCGGAAACACCGCCTAGAATTGCTTTGCAGTGTAGGCTGGAGAGGGGTGCCCTTGTTTTGAGGCGGTCTCAGAAGCTGTGGCTTGGCCAGAACATCTCACTGCTAGCATGCCTCTTTTGCCACTCAAGCTGCAGTGGGAAAGGGGAGGAATTTCAGTGCGCTGCAAGACTCAGGGCTGCTCTTCTATAAGCCCCTTCCTCCTGCTAGCACGGTCTTCCCCCGCCTGGCTGCGAATCTTGGCAGTTGCGGCCCAGCGAGTGGTGGGTGGATGACTTGTGGGCCCTCATACCTGGGTTATGAGTACATCTGTCACCTGCTTTGCTCTGCTGAGCATACCTGAGGCATCGGCATCGGTCACCTGCGCCAGCGGTGTGCAGGGCAGGATTGGTTTGCTGGGCCTGCAGGCCTTCTGCCTTGCCCGTGCAGGGCGAGTGATGAGTCCTTTGCTTCCACTGGCATGATCAGCCTCAGTAGTCTCATAAAGGTTTGTCTGATCCCTGTCCCCATGATTGAACTTGGTCCTGCTTGGGCTGATTTCCATGAATTGCAAGGATTTGAGTGAGCTGTTGGAAGAACTCTCCTCTGAAGTCAGATCCTCTCTTGTTGCCTATATTCCGCTCTCTGGTGTAAGGAAAATTCTGCAGCTTTAAGAGCCCTGAAAGTGACTTGCCAGGATTACCTTCACTGATAACACTTTAAACGTTTTGCGTTGCATTGCTTTGGTGTACATATTGTCTGTCAAGTGCCTGTCTCCCTGCTTTCCCTCTCCTAATTTTTAGGAGTTTTCCCCCTTCCCTCCTGATTTTTAAGCACAGCGAGACTGTATACAAAGTGCACTATATGTACCTATTTTGCATAATGCTTACTTCAGTATTTGGTGCTCTAGAAAATCTGGAACACCTTGGCAAGAACTGAGGTGGTGCAGAAGAGGAAGAGTTGCTTGGGAAGTGCCAGCCTGCTGTCTAGTTCTTGGAAGCTTTCCGGAAATGATGTCCTGTATGAAACTGAGGGTGTATGTTTACAAAGCATTGAGCAATGTTTACAAAGTACGGAGTACACACAATACTGCACAGAGAATGTTACCAAATCAGAGCCTTCAGAATGATACTTTCCAGCATATCTTCCTCACTCCACCAGCTTCCACACAGAAACGTACCTGTTTCCAGATGACCCTTCTCTGCTTCACATTGCCTAATTACAGCAGCTTCAGCTGAACCCTCCTCTCTTAAAGGGCCAATTGGGATTGTTTCAGATGCACCCCTGCCCAAACGCAATGAGACAATTAGAGCCTGAGAATACCCATTGCTAATTATTGCCTATTTTAGCCATTGTTTTCTGCTCAAGACTTCCTTCCACTAATTGGGCTTGCCAGGAGGGGTGGGAGCTTATCTCAAGAAACTTGGTTACTGTGTTGGGACGCTGAAGCAAGAGCGCTCCCAAACATCACTCCCCTTGAGCACCAGGTTCATCATGTCCCAGAAGAGCGGCATGGTATGAGCCCAGTAATTGGCTTAATGCCTGTTTGTGTGCCCAGCCAGGCTGCCTGGGAAATGAAGTCTCTGCAGTGGTGCTGAGGCTTGACTACTTCTGCCGGTTCAGCAGAGAAGGGGGTGATTCCCGGTTGTATCTTGGGTGAATGGTGTTACTTCTTAAAGTATTTTAGGAGTGCGCTGGAACCAGAGGCTCTTCTGCCTATGTGTAATGGCATTCATGGAATGCATTGCATTTCTTCGATGTGCTATAATGATCAAAAGGCTTAAAATGCATTCTCAGGAATCCTTGTAGTAGCCCTGAAAAGGCCGCCCGTGTTGCTTGTCTCCTTATTGGAGCTCAGATGAAGGTTGGGGCCGAGACTGAGAACACCGTAAGCTACATAAGACAGTCTGGTGACCTGGGGTGGATTTGAATTGAGGATTTCCGAGCTCTCCTGAGCTGTCACATTGCATTAGCTTTCGCAGGGGGTATCCCATAGTGATCAGTTTCACACCAGGACAGGACGCTTTGGGAGCCTGCAATGCGGGTTGCCAAGTTGGCGCCCTCCAGAATTTTTGGACTAGAACTCGGGTAATTCCTGGTCATTGGCCATGTCATGCGAGACTTACTTTATTTTAAACATTTGTGCATTATACAAGTTGTAGTTTCAGAACTCTGGAAGCCACTAGGGTGCTTCTGTATGTGTGCAACCACTAGGGTGCACACATTCAGCATTTTCAGAGTCAAATTGAGTAGGGTCCCAGCATGGGGAGGCAGTCTGGGGCTTGCAACTGTTGCCGCCTCACGTCAGGGGCCCTCACCTGCTACTTCCTGTCAACAAGCCATCTGCATAATTACTGCTTTTGCGGGTGCTGCTTTGTCTCTCTCAACCATACATCTCCTCTCCTTTACTCCTTTCATCACTTGCGTAGCCTCTTTTCAGTATTTGCAATTAGAAGTAACTCTGAGATAATGAAGTCCCGCCAAATGATACCGCGTGAGCTAAACTAAAATATACGTATATAATTCACTTGGAAAGGACTATCAAAACGCAGCTAGTACAGCTGTCTAAAACCAGTGCCAGCAGCCGCTTGAATGGATGGAGCAAGAACTGACACACAGAATGCCTCGAGAGAGGCCAGCATCAGCAGCAAGTGGGATTACGGTAATTCCTCAACTAAGTGTGGAAGGCATTACATAACCATGGGAAAGCACCAGTGTCCACAGCAGCTGGTGTGTTGTACTGGGGCATTGGAAGCGAAGGGATCAAATCCAGGGAGGTGAATTGGCACCGCACGGATCGTTTGCTGCGTGCAGAATGCGGCACACAGCTATTGCAGACCTACTGATTGTCCTCTGGATCTCCATTCCAGCACATGGCTCCAGTTAACCAGTTTCTTCTGAACGTGCCCTGCAGTGCTGAGAAGCAAGTTCAAGCTCCCCCAGCCTCCTGCCCCGCAGAGGTCACGGATTTCCCCTCCCAGTAGCCCCAGCCAGCATGGCTGGTGGTCAAGAATGCAGGGTGTTACCCAGAACACCTGGAGGGTACCAGCTTGAGGACAGCTGGGCTGCGGTTTGGGCAGGGAGATAATGAAATGCTTGCTTTTGGCAGTCTGCAGGGAGGCAGGTCTGTCCCTCGAGGGCTGCCCACTGCAGCTCTGCGAAATCACTGTAATTAGGAGATTCAGCCATCCAAGTGCCACAGCGGAGAAGTTGCAAGACAAACAGCCAAGCAAAAGACAAAAACACAGCCAGAGCTGGTCTGGCAAATAAAGTGTGGACTCACTAGGAGAATTGTCGCAAGAGTCCGTGCATGGTGCAGTCCTGCTGGCTGGGGCACGCGGGGAGTTGTCCTTTTTTCTGCCTGGACTTGAATAGAATTGGACCTTTGGGTTAAAAGCTGCTCACTTACAAGCAATGCTGTCCAAACATTTCCTGAAAAGCCCTCCCCCTCCCCCGGCATCTACCCCAGTTTTGAAATGAGCTTTAATTTTTCATTGTTTGCCTCTAAACAAATATTTTCTACGTCATCATAAGCTTGCCAGTGGAGATTGTAAGATCCTAATAGAATTACATTATAAAAAAACACAAAACATGAAGTATCTAACAGTTATACACACAACAGTGTGATGGCTACCGATATGCCATGTAATTTCCTTGTCTTGGTGTAAATTCATACCCAGATAATCATCACATACGGTGAGATTTTTTTTTGCCCCAGATCATGTATTAAAAGGCATACATTTTATCAGCCTCCTGGCTGGCTTGCTATGAATGTTTAGTGTGGGTCAGTGTAAGGGCCAGATGTCATACATTTAGCCCAAAGTGCGCAATTTCAGGGTTAAATTCCTCTGCCCAAGAAGATCTGTTTTCCATTCCACTGGTATCTTTGCCCACCTGCTCTTGTCTGCCGTGACAAGCATAACTAGCTCCATCGTGGGTTCAGGGAACCTGTGGAGTGGTGCAAGCAGCAGCTGCATTGGAGATCTCATCCTAAAGGGACAGTGATTATCTTTCAGCAAAGACCAAGGACAAAAGAGGCAGACATTCCCGGTTCATAGACTTGTACAATCGTTCATGCAGGGCTACCGCACTGCTTGCTCCTTACCAAGTGCATTTACTGGTTGCATCCAGTTGGCAGGCCTTGGAGAAAAAAATGGACAGAACTTACACATTTAGAATGTTTTCTCTGAAGGCTAGTTATTCAAAATAAATGAATAGAAAATATTTCATGCCTGCTTTTGTTTTTCTTACAGGATTTCTTTCCAGGGACCTACAATCTCCATGATCTCCATGCATAGAGGAAAGGTGAAGATGGTCCAGGTTGAACACCAGGATTTCTGGCAACATGAAGCTTTGAGATTCTTCTTGAAGTCCAGTGAGGCATAAGAAGAGCAGGAGTTATTGTAACCCACCATTATGAGACTATTAAAAGTTTTTTTGTTTTTAATTTACATTTTCCCCTTCCACCCCCTCCTGCCAACTTAGCTTTGCTGATCAACTCAATCTGTGCAGGTACTTCTGGAGTTCCTCTTCCACCAAATCTAAATACTGAAACAAATCTACCACACATTCTGTTCTGCTGCTGCTGCTAAGTACCAGAACTTTGGGACAAGATGAGCATAAGATTTGTCTAGCAGGGAGAATTGCTCTGGGATTGTGAGGCCTACAGCTAAACATGATGTTGAAACCAACTTTTGCCTCTGTTTAGCCTCTGCAGATGGGAACAAAAAGCAGGATGGGATACCTTCCCCTCCTCCGTTCCCTTCCTAAAAGAGCTGTTCACCTGTGGAACTTGGCAGCACAAAATCTGAACATGATTGTTGAAGCGGGAAGCTACTTTAAAAATGACTCTAAACTTAGAAACGGTTTGACAGCTGTGAAAGAGGTTCTCATAGGTCAAGAGCGTGGTGGTGCCTGGAGAGGGTGACCACACGTTGTGCTCTTCACGAAGGTGGCTTCTGTCCCTACCAGAAGTCCACACCGGTAGGTGGCCTGCTTGGTCGCTTGAGTGGTCAGTACCAGAAACATCAAGTTAGCCTCTTTCTCAGCATGGGCTGCTTTTACCTGTTCGATTATTCTAGTCTTCTTGAGGGTTCTCTCGGTAGATCTTACCTGGACCTGTCTCTCTGTACAGGATGGTGCAAGACACAGTCCCCAGGGCTGTGCGCATGCTGGCATCCATACGCGCGTAGTGCGGCCTGTTCCATGTTCGTTCCATTTGAAAAGCTCGCTTGTAGTTCTAAGAATCATTTCTCAACAGCCATTCCATTGACCAGGTAGACCTGACTCTTGCTCACAGTGAGTAGGTCTTTACCCTGACCTTGTCAACAGCTGCTGGGAAAGCTTTTGCCCCTCTGCTTCCCTGCGGCTGGTCTTCATTTGCGCTGACGGTGCTGTTGAAGTAAGCAGTGCTTACTCCTTGTGCTCTACAGACTTAGAACAATGAGGGAGCCTGCAAGGCAGTGCAGCTGGGTCAAGTGTGGAGCGATCCGCCTCACCTATAGGGTGAGCTCTCATTAGCGTTTGCAAGGCTCTGGAGGAGATGCAGTGATGTTTCCTTTGCAGCTCTTGGGAGGTATTTCTCCCCCAGTCATTGGCCTTATCAGGACCCTCTTTTGTCTAATAGACTGCTTGTTTGCATTCGCTTTCTCCCACTCTTCCATGCCTTTCCAGCTTGTGGAGAAGCCACAGTCGGAGCATGATGAAGCCAGCTGCTTCCCTGTTTAAGAAAGTTTTGTGGCTAAGAAAGTTTTGGTTTTGTTTTGTTTTGTTTTGTTTTGTTTTGTTTTGTTTTGTTTTGTGGCTATCCTGGCTGGCCATTTGCAATTCCTCTTGGCCTTGCCTGGATTTTCTAACTACAAGTTTTGCTTATTTTTTTTTCCATGCTGCTCCCCAAAACCTAGCAATTAGAATTTATTTGCTGCAGGTCTAGGGAGAAATTGGAAGAGTTGTTGCAAACCTGAAAAGTCCAGAGAGAAAGGAGTAAAGAGCCCTTATTTCTTAGTACATCCAAAATTAAGGACTGTAAGAATTTAGGAGCAAAGCTGCCTTGTTCTTTTTCAAGACCATAAGCTCTCTGTCTCTTGAACAGCCTTTCATCAATTCCTTTAAACAGTAAAGTATTTGCCTCAAGTGACCAGAAGCCGGGGGGGGGGGCAACAGATGTTGCAGCTCTCGGGAGATGTGACATGCATTACATGTCCAAACTCTCACGACTCTGTTCTCTTCTACTTTTTCCTACTCCACCCAAACACGGGCATTCCTGGAACAGCCATCTTCCAAATGGCAAGAGGTGTTCCTCTTTCAGGGAGTTCATAACAGTTGCATTGTGTTTGCCGCTTTTTGGACTGGCAACACAAAACCATCACGCAACCAAGTGACTTCATCCTAGCGACCCCTTTGGGGCTTCTGTTCCATCTGTCATGACAGTGCAGGAGAAGAGTGAAGCTTGGAGGTGGGTCGCCTTGAATCGGAGGAACCGAGGCGCTTGACGTGACTCGTGTGGCCTTGGGAACCACAGGTGCACATGCAACCCTTGGACTCCTCGGCGACGTGCCAGGCTGCAGAGTTTCCCCTGTGGCATCATCCACCTTAACCAGTCCATATTTTCGACCAGCAGCCACCAGATGAGGCTCTGCATTCTTCCCTTGGGATCCCAGAGCATGAGGGGAGACTTAGAGCGGGTAGCCCTTGCTTTTCACTGCTGCACTTTGGGGTAGCGTGTAGAGGAAGCCGTGAAGATGGGTGCACGACCCCCTCCCTGCAGAAGGCTTTTCAGGCAAACACACGCCCTGGCTTGAATTCACGGCTTCTGTAACGCCGCCACTTTGGTACTGATGCGACTTCAAACACCTCCTCTACTGTTTTGTCCTTGTTGCCGTTAAGACTGTTGTTTTGCAGTGGTAGGTAGACCATAGTGCCTTACGGGGGGGCTCAAAGGGTCCTTCGCAGGGCAGGGTTAGATCAAGAAAGGCCTTTTTCTGCTTTTCGGGGCTGCTCCAACTGTGGTGGTCTCTCTCCTCCCACAGCGACCCACTGAGCTCTTCAGAAATAGCCTCTCCTTATCTTAGTTCTGACCATCCCATAGCACATTTCATTCAGGATGACAACATGAAAGCACTGATTTGTTTGAAGGAACCTTCCCGCAGGTTCCTAAGGAAGAGACCAGCTGCCCCACCCGCTGCTCCAGCATCTGGCTGCCTCATCTTTGGGTTGTGCATGTGAATGTGGTGGTGTGTTGCAAGCAGTCGGAAAAGGTTTCACTTGAGTCTTCTGGGGTCCCAAGAGTCCCAGTACTACAGCCTGCGTTAATAGCACCCCCAGTTACACTCAAAAGAGTCTTCCCCACCCCCACCACCATTCCTATTCCAGTTATCGTGAATGAATTTTGAATGAAAATTGGTAGTTCATTACTGCGAAAAGAATGAAATATTGCTGACCTTTGGTGCACAGGTGTGTTGGTTGGTTGCTTTTTGTTTTGGGGGGTCGGGGGGAGGGGGCTGACTGACGTGACTTTCCTTGGTTGTGGGGATGTTTTTTATATCACACTGTTTACATCGAACAGCGCTGTTTACAGTTGGTGGTGTGGGTTGGAACTTGCCAGACACCTTCTCTTCCTGGTGCAGTCGCTCGTAGGTGGACTGTTAGATGAAATTTGCACCTGGCTTCAGCACATTCCAACACCCTCCGCCAACGCCTCTGCCACCTCCCTTCCCTTGGGTTCTTCGTTTACATTGCAGGGATTGGAGAACCCAGCAACAAAAGGGCAGCGGGGGCATCTCCCGGTGTGCCGCGCGTTCCAGCGAGGCTGGTTCTGCCCCTCGGATCAGCCAGAGCGGGAGCCGGCCCTCCCTGGCGTCTTGAAAACAGTTGAAGGCTCAGGCTGCCTTCTTGGTTTGGCTGCAGGCTCGGAGGCCAGAAGGGAGAAGAGCCCTCGGCGCATCCTGGCGGCACACCAGATGACGAGGAGGTGGCTCTCTCTCCACAGGCTAGTGATTCTCCTGCTCGCCTGCTGGCAGCTTCCTGTTCAGCACAGTTGTCACGAGTCTTGAAACACTTAACTTCCTGGCTTGTACTGTGTGCGCTTCCAGAGCAGGTTGATACTGCCAGGCGAATTGGGACGTGAGAATCCTGGTCCCAGTGGCACTGTCTGAACCAGGTCTGCTCCGGCACTGTCCGTACCACGCTTGCCGGCTGAAGAGCGGGGCTTTTTACCAAGCGCTGCAGCAGCTGGCTGGAATAAGGTGACTGCGATCGGCTTTCCTGGGGTACAGGTGCTTCTGAGGGGCGACTCTCCGTTGCCCTGCACCTGTGCTTGGGAAGACCGGCCTCTGATCATCGTTGCACTGAGTCAAGCCTGACCTGAGGCTTCCAAGGAAGGACGGAAGTGCCTGACCTGGCAGGCACCTGCTGTTTGTTTGGGGCCCTTTAGAGACCAAGGCATGCTCTGGGTGAGCCTTGACTTCCACCTCTATTTGGGCTGCAAGACCACTGCCCCCGAGTAGAGGAGACTGCAGAGAGAGGCTGCCAAGCCGTGCCAGCCCATCTTGAAGCTGAAGCTGCTGGGAAGGCAATCTGTTTCTAGCCCGTGTCTGTTCTCACAGCTCCCATCTCACGGCTGCATTTTCAGCTCCCCCGAAACTTGTGTTGCTCTTCAGTGGAAGAGGCAGAGATGAACTGAAGACTTGAGCTCTCATCTCTCCTCTTCTTCCTGCTACTGCTGCTTTTGTGTTCTAAGGGATGAGGTGCTGCCAATGAGTGGCAGTTGTCTTCCTCTCCCCCTTACACTTCTGTTCCCTCAGGATCCTGCTCTGTGCCTCCCAGGTATCTCCAAACACTGCCAGAGTCTTTCTGTAGAGCAATAATTTTTGTTTTCCAAGCGAGAGAGATTGCAGTCTCCAAATTCCTTGTAATTCGTTTCGTCCCTGCATATATCTAGTCTTGTGCCATTGTCTAGTCTGGGTTTAAGCCGGCTGGGTTGCACTGTGACATAGGTTGAGCCAAGGTGGTGGGTAAAGATCAGGCCACTCCGGGATTCTTTCAACAGAAATGCATCTTTTGGGCAAATGGATCTAAGGGACAAAATAGGTTTTGTCTCCGGACAAGCTGTTGCACCACTACCACTGGGGCTGATAGGTGGCCATCTGCAGGTTTGGGTCTACTTCCCCGTCCCCTGGCAACAAGATTTCTCAGCCACTGCTGGCCTCGGAGGACCTGTCACCGTGTGTCTGCATCACCAGTTTTACTAACGTGAGTCTGATGAAGCTAAGTGATGGCCATCTTAGAACTGGCTTGCTGGCTGTGTGGCACCATTTTGCTGCAGCATGGAGCAGTGCTTGGCTCTTAGTCTTGATCTGAGCATCCTAACACAGCAGCAGATTTAACTGTCTGGAATTAAATGACTTGCAAAAAGTTCCCCAAAGTAGCTGTCTTAGTCACTTTTCTCCGAGACATCAAATCAGGAAATGCCAGTATTTGACCAGCAAGAGGGAAAAGCTAACTTTCCCCTCCTTGTACTTTGGGTACCCCATGTGTCGATGTCATCTTTCCACTGATGTGCTTTCAGAGTTGCAAAATAAGTGGAAGCGGAACAGGAGGCATTGGCATCAAGAAACACGTGCTTACCCACATGGTCAGCCTGTGTTGGGGCTGTATTACTTTGAACTGCAGGTGGGTACACAGGATCGCATTTTCCATTCCAAATCAGTCCCTTCACAAGTTGGTGGGGGGAGACATTCACTTTCTGCCTGGTGTGCTCATTTTCTGTCTAGAGGGAGATGTCTTTGTACACAGGAACACTTACGCACTCCCCACCCGCTTTTGGGAAAATGGAACGACAAAAAACTTAGGGAGACCACCTCAGAGAAAACTGGGTCACAGTCCAGCTTTGCCCCCCCCCCCAAAACCCGTCTCTCCTTTCCTCCACCTTCAGTTGCAATTTGAGCTTGTCTCATGCTTGGTTGGACATAGAATTCATAAACTTTCAAAGCTGAGCGTAACATGAAAAGGCTTAAACCCAGGAAAATTACGTTTCCAATGTTAGTCTTTTAAAAGTAGCTCTTTTTTTCTTTGCACAGAAGCTGGTAATCTAGGACCTGTTTGTGAACAATGTTATGTTTGGGTTTTTTTTTAACTCTTTGGTTTACTTGGGTTGATGTGCGACCTTGTATTTAAGTTCTTTGAACACTGTGGAAATCCTGATTGTGTATGAATGCAGCAGCTTTGTAAATTAAAGGTAACATTTGTGTGAATAAATCTAGTGGATGGGGTTGAAAAGCCATACCCAGTTTTGAAATGAAGTGTCTTTGCCTTTGTGTTCATGAGTTCCTTTATTGTGGCATCCGGCAAAGGGGATCCCGGGGAGCAGCCTGGGGGCTCGGAAGGGGGTTTGGGTCAGTTCCTCTTGGTGAGGAACTTCCAGTCAGAAGGCAGGGATCTTGAAGCCACGATGCCTCAGGACCCTTAATTCTGCCATAGGTGTCTAGCCTGGAGTGGCAGGAGCCAGTAGCAGAGGCCAGCTTTTCTTGAGTATCTGAAGACCCTGCAGTTCCCTTTCCTTTCTCTAGATCTTAACTGGGGTCTCCCAATTACCAGACAGAGAAAAGAAAGGGAACTATAGGGTGCCCAAATAAAACTGAGCGTACTGGCAGAAGATTGCCAGCAACTCTGTCTTCCCGCCTGCAGCCACGTTTCTATATGAGATGTGTGCTCAACTTTGCTCGAAGGAGATTAGCCACAGAGAACGAAGCCTGGCGGAGATGCGGCAGGCTTGCTTCAGCCCGTGGAAAGCTTCTGTTAGAGCTGATCCAGAGCCTGGCTGGTGTGGCGTCCTGGCTCCGAACCAAGTGCCTTTTGGAGGCCCACAAGCAGGGCGTGGTGGTGGTATCCCCCTCCCTCCCTGGTGTCCCACAGCCAGGATTCAGACACGTGTAGAATACCAGCAAGGTGGTAGTACATAACCCATCTGGACTCAGAGCTACCAACAGCATACTCCCCGTGAATAATCTGGATTTGCTGCATGATATGCACCTGTTTACTTACTGGAGAAGACCCTGATGCTGGGAATGATTGACAGCAGAAGGAGAAGGGGGCGACAGAGGATGAGGTGGCTGGATGGAGTCACCGGGGCAGTGGGTGTGGGCTTGGGTGGACTCTGGGGGATGGTGGAGGACAGGAAGGCCTGGAGGAGTGTTGTCCATGGGGTCGCGATGGGTCGGGCACGATTTTGCGACTGAACAACAAACACGCAACTGGTTTGCTTGGCTCTCAGTTTAGGAGGGGCTGGCCCTGCAGCAAGCGTGGGCCAGAGAGGTGGCCGAGTAAGGACTGAGAGTGGCCCCTTCCCTCTCTCTTGGACAAGAAATTAGGCTAAATCGATGATGCAGAATAAAAACTGCAGAATACATTTGGCATAATGAGGGAAACCATGCAAGCTGGGCAGAAATTATTCCTTGCTTTAAAAGAGCTAGCAGGATTCAGCTTTTCACCTGTAGATTACATGCGGGAGGGGAGTATGCTTTTATCAGGGGGGAGGGTGAATTTGCCATACAGGAGTAAGCAATAGCAGTCCAGGGACTCCCACAGTACGCCAAAAGTGAGGTCACTTGGCATAGATTTGCTTCCAAAATCAAATGTTCAAAGAGTTGGACTGCGCTTTGATCGGCAGGAGAGGCAAAGTACACCAGGAAGGTGTTGGGAATTATGGAGAGCTGTGGGCAACTGGTCGCCAGAAGAGATGGGATAAACACTCCCTTTCTGGACTGATGATCTAATAAAAGTCTGCTGAGACCCCCTTGGTCAGCAGTGGAGACAGTACCATGCCTTCTAGGAATCCAACCAAACAAAATGGTTAAGCAGGGCTGCTGCCTGCCACCCTTCCTGCCAGCCTCTGTCGGAAACCAGATGCTGGAGTTTTCTCATGCCTAATCTGGGAGGGCTGCTCTTGGCCTCTGTTATTTTAACTTGGGAGTCTAAAATAGCTGAGATGCTGGGCACAGTGAGCTTACGGATTATCTGTGATTCCTTTGTGGAAATAACAAATTAGGCCAAGGGTCGAATAGACTGTAAGTAGCATCTGATCCAGAGAGGGCACACACATCAAGCAGGAGGTGCCAAGCCAGACTCTCCCGCTAAATTATTCTGGGGTAGTACATACTTGTACATGTTGCATTTATAAGTGCCAGTGCCTTTCTGGATTGCTGTTGGCTTCCCAGCCCTTTCCAAGTTTAGATGAAGTGTGGTTTAACTTCTTTTCAGAGATATTTCTGGCTGCCATTGTTCAAAAAGCCGAACACTGAGTCCATCCCTTGAGTTTGCCTCCAGGGAACCCCTGTAATGCTGTTTCCAACCCCCTTGTACCCGTGCCTTGATTTGCTGAAGATGAAACTCAAATACTTCGGCCACCTAATGAGAAGGAACAACTCACAGGAGATTCATGGCAAAAGGAGAAGGGGACAGCAGAGATTGAGGTGGCTAGATGGGGTCAGTGGGGTGGTGGGTGTGGGCTTGGGTGGACTCCGAGGGATGGTGGAGGACAGGAGAGCCTGGAGGACCGTGGGGTCTTCATGGGTTGGATGTGACTTTGTGACTAAACAGATTCCTCTAGGAGTCTGGAGTGTTGCAGAGCATAAAGATGACCGATCTAGGCTCTTTTTGCAATGCAAAGCATATTTACTTTTGCCAAATTTTGCTTTCTATCTATTGCGGAAGCATCTCTTGGCATTAGTGATAGCCTGGTTACTGACTCTGAAACGGAAGCAAACAAAGGCCCCTTATCCAGACAGAGCCCTGAGCTCATTGCTCAATTCTTATTGCAACAGGAAGGACTAAAAACCTGCTTTTTAAAATGCAGGTATTCGTGCTGAGTATGGAGGAACTGAGTGAGCAATTTAAGCAAGGCTTAACTGACAAGGAATCTGTTTTCCACACGGTGCTTTGAGTTGGTAAAAACAAGCCATGTAAACCGTTTCATTGATACATTATTTTGACTATACGAACAGCTGGTGAGAGTTGGATTCTCTTCCTGGTGCTGCCATTCATCTCTTCCAACAAACACGTGCTTCCAAGTAATTTGTTTGCCTTCTGAAAACCAATCTGGCGAAATTAAACTTGGGGTGGAGTTGCTATCCAGACCAGTACTGCCTGGCCTGGAGTGTTGCCTCCCATGCGCTTGGCTTCAAGGTGGCTGTGTGCAAAGAGAGGACCATGGATTAAAATTGTGCAACAAGGCTTCACGGGGCTTATCAACTGCCTTGGGTCTAATCAAACCCACAACAGAAAGAGATAATTCTCTCATTCTGCCAGAGAACAGACATGACTCGTTTGGCCAGACAGTTGCTCTCCTAGCCTCTGGGATTCCAGCACTCCACCCTGTCCCGAGCTGATGGAGCTTAGTATAAACCGCTAGTATAAACTACTGGCATCTAACCACTTCATTTCTCTCTCCTTGTATATTTTGGATGCGGATTTTAGTTGCTCATGTTCTAGTTGGCAAATCAACTGCCCTTGAATGAAGCAACATGAAAAATATATGTAACCAGAAGTCCAGAGCCAGAGCCTGTTGTTTCTCCAATCAAGCAGCAGTTTCAAAGGGATAAAGTTGCCTTCAGGTGCTGAGCCAATGCTCAGAGTCCATCAGCTCTTCCAGGTGCATCAGTTCCACTTCCCCCCACTGATCTGGGAAGGAATATTAATTCAGTCCTCCTGCACTGCAACCCGGAAATTTGGTCTTGATCATGGCTTGTCGAAAACCAACCTTGGCTGCCCAGGGACAGATCCCTACCCTCTGAAATAAAACGATCCACTCCCTGATCACTGCACTGTAGGATCTAGAAGACAAAGAAACCAATTCTTGTATAAATGCTCAATTGGTGATCCTGGAATAGAAATGGCTGTAATCCCCAGGCAGCTTGTGGAGGGTCAGGTGTGCTCTGTCCAGAGCTGGGACTTAGGCTGCTGTTGAGTCGATGGTAAGAAAAACATGGTGAAAAGCAGAAACCAAGCTAAGAGTGTTCCAGGCAGGCAACTGGAGTTGCAGTGACTCAGAAATTTCACGCCAGTGACCTGGTTTGCATGACACAATAGTCCTATTGATCATGTTACACCTATCAAGCATCTCCCACTTGGGTACTTTTCAGCTCTTCAGCAGAATGTGGGAATGCTGGACAAGAAGACAGAGGATGAGAGAAGTATGATTGGATACCATGGCCAGGAACCAAAGTTCCTTAGACACACACATGTTTGAGGGCTAGAAACCTACTTTTATTGGGGTGTGCCGAATCTGACCATCTGGGCATGCCAAGAATTTAGGTCTCCTTGATGAAATTGGGATGGATGGGATACCCATGCCCAACTGGGATGAACTGGCAGTTGATAGGCAGGTTCCTTGTCCTAGGCCCACCTTCCCCAGCATGGCACCCTCCAGATGCGGGTCCTTCTGCTCCCATCAGCTCCAGCCATTATGTCTGCAAGCTCTTGGGTTTCCATCTACTGCAATAATAGCCTATAAAGGAAGGACTCCAGGGTTTAGGGAGTGGCTGTTCGCTTTTCTCTATCACATCAGAGAGAAATTAGCTTCAAGAAGAAGAAAAAGTGGAGTCTGCAGTTCTTTCCTGCTCAGCCTTTCTTCTTTGGAGAAGTGGGAGCTCTGTTTCCGTTCCTGATGTGGTCGCTTTAGTCTGGCTGGTGGCCTTCCAACTGCTCTGGGGGCAAGACTTGCATGCCAGGGGCCACAGCCTGGCCTTCTTCCTGGTTTCCTGGAAGGGTTTAAAAAAAACAAAAAACAAAAAACAAACTGCAGTGCCTAATTGCATGGCCTTCTCTACCTGCAGTCTGATTACTTGGCTGAGAACTACTTTTAAGTAAGCCAGGAGGAGAATGGAAAGACTGTGGAAGTTGCACTGGGGCAGGAACTGAATTTCATCAACCTCCGTTGCAGAAAGTGGGAGAGAAAAGCCAGGAAGTTGGAAGGAGCCAAATCCAGGAGAAGCACTTGCCCCTACTTCTGACCCCACCCCAAGCACCAAAAGTGCCCGTCCCCCATGGTAGACCAGCTGCAGCTGGTGCCGCTATTCACAAAGCCAGCCTGCGGATTGGGACCATCCCAACCCACAGGGCAGAGCACTGGGTGGGCAAGCAGCCCAGGTTTCCTTAATCTTGGTGGTGGTGGTGCAGCCAGGTCACCTCAGTCCTGTGCCTCTAGGAAGTCATGCCCTGCCAGCACCCAGAGCTCCGGGAGCTAAATTGCCTCCAGCTTGTTAGACTCAAGGTTGCTATCTGGCACTGTTTTCGGACAGGGCTGGGAGAACGGTGCTCAGCAGCAACTGCTTTTCTGCATAACGAGCACCCAGATGAGGCAACCAGGAACAAAGGGAAAGGAAAGACTACAGAAAAGATTCCCCAGAACAGATTCAGAAGAGGGGAGAGACTGCTCAGAAGCAATTCCTACTGCAATAGCAAAGCACGGTTATATCGCCTGTCATAATGATTTGTTGGTATAAAATGGTACTAGCACATAAATTGTCTTTCTGAGAACCTTATTAAAAAGGCGAGATTCTAAACCTTGGGGCTGAAGGCAGTCTTGATTAGGGCTGAAGGCAACCTTCACGGAGATAATGCCTAGCGAAATTTCATGGGGAAGCGGCGCTGAGCCGCAGAAGCATCCTATGCAGGTCATCCCTTCACATCAGCATTTCAGACAGACCTGGAAGGCGTGAGTGAGTTGCTGCAAATCTCCCACATGGACAGATCGGTAGATCTGACACTAAACAGTGTGAACCTTCCAAAGGCGAGTTGGAACAGGATCCAACCCTTTACAGCAGAAGTACATGGTTGGCATTCACAAGACTGGTTCAGTGTCTCAGATCTACTACAGGAATGCAACTGAATTGCCTTTGTCCTATTAAAAAATAGTCAGGGCAACAGCTCTCAAATGATCTGGTAGGGACCAGTCCCCGAAAAGGTGCTGTCCAGCAATCGTGGGCTCGGAGGTCTTCATGAGAAATGAACCCAGAACCGCCTGCTCGGAAGGGAGGCTACAAGCCGCTCCACACGTCTCCGTCCTCTGCAGCCTCCAAGAGTCCTGTGCGTGACACCCCCGCCCACATCTCGCCCACGTGTGTAACGCGCCAAAAATCATGGAGCACTTTGGCCGTGCAGAGTGGGAAGTGAACTGCCACCGGGTCCCTGAAGCGGAGCAGCAGGGCTGCGCAGCCTGAGGACATCCTGGGTCGAGATCGGCCGCGGCTCGGGAGCTGCTGTGACGCAGCAACCCAGCGGTTGCATAATGGACGACGCGCCCGGCGGCCCTGTCATCTTATGTAATCGGCCAAAGCCGCATCTGAGGAATATGGCCGCTTTGTTTTGACTGTGCTTTTGCCAACGGCTCCTTCTGCCTCTCTCTCTCACACACACACACCCCCCAGCAGAGAGTCAGAATAACCCAAACAGAAATCCGCAGTAGCCTCCGGCTCCCACGAACCGACCTCGTCAGCATTGTGCCCATTAATGGCTTCTGACAACGACCTGAAATGGATTCATTCAGCCCGGCTTGGCATGAATGCAGCTTGTCAATCCCAGCTCCCCGTTGAGCAAGATGGGGCCCTCGCGTCTCTCTGGGAAAGCACAGCGGGAGGCCATGTGCAAAGCTGCCCGTTTGCACCAAGTCCCGCTGGGGCCAGGCGGAATCAGTGCGCACAAGGATGCGCTTCGCCTTGACTCAGCCCTTCCTCTGGGTGCCTGGGATTGCAGCTTCCCTCACTGGGTCAGCGGAGGCTGCGGAAGCCATTCCACGGCCACCTCTGCGCGTCACAGCAGGCCGTGCCTTGACCAAGCTGCGTGATGTCAGTGGTTCTTCTTCGTGGTCTCTGTGCATCACACAGACGGGCTCTTGGCACAGGCGTGGAGCGGTTTGGAAGGTTCCGAAGCTGATTAATTAGTATTCTGTGGAAGCCAGGCCCCAGACGCGACTAGCGTGAGGCTGGGGCTCCCGCGAGACCTCCATTCTTCTTCGACCGCCATCATGAGCATCAGGAAGCTCTTCTCCTACTTACCTCGCAATTTATTCATCTCAAGATAACACCTGCCTGCTCAGGTTTCTTTCTTTCTTTCTTTCTTTCTTTCTTTCTTTCTTTCTTTCTTTCTTTCTTCTTGTTCTCTATTCTGCTGAGAGGAGAGGAGAGGAGAGGAGAGGAGAGGAGAGGAGAGGTTATTAAACTAATTTAGACAACGAGAGTTAGCCAGTATACCACTAAGCCCTACCCACTGTGCCTCATCAGAAAGACAACATGGCACCCAAGGCTCCGTTTCGCAATTGTACCATGTGCCACAGCAACTAAACTGCGCAGTGTTGGTTGTTCTTGGGCCCAGCCCTGGAACACTCATCAGACAGGCGTGCTTTCCACGGCCTTTTCTCCACCGCCTGGTGTGCTCTGTGAGGACGGGGGATTCTTGGGCTGTCCGGTCGTGTCCAACTGTAAGTGATCCTACAGGCCAAATCTCAGCACACTTTCCGATCCAGCGCCACCTCTTTCAGTTTAGGAGCTTTAACTGGTGCAAGGTTTAAGGGCCGCCTTCTGAGGGTGCTTTGCCACTCCAGGCATGAAGACCTCTGAACTTCAGCGTGCTGGTCTCAACAGAGCTCCTAAGGTCCTCCGGGTGCCCAGGGGCCGCGGGGCCAGTGCAGACAGTGGAAGAGCTGGTCCTAGAAGTCCTGAGGGAAGGGCAGGGGGGAGGCCCAGTAGGGAGCGCTCACGACTGGACCCACGTCAGCTGCTGGGGGAAGGCACGGTGCCGTCTTCCAGTCCCTCCTCCAGCCTCTGCTGATGGCTGCCCTTCCGGAGAACAAGCGGGTGGCGTGTCTCGGCTGCCTCTCAGGAGACGCCTCGTGCAGCTCCGCTCTGCACCGCTTCCTCCAGGTGCTGGAAGGCAGCAGCGGAGAGTGCCATTAACACCCTCCCCCTAATGGCTTTTCTCAGGTGCCTGCGTGAGAGGGAAGCTCGTTCCCCTGGAGCGCCTGAGAGATCATTAGGCACAAAGACTTCGAAAGCAGAGCTTCCAAGGCCCTCTGGCTGAGAACTGGGCGGATTAGGTTTTCCCTCTGCCAAAGCAAGCGCAAAGAGAAAGTTGTGAAGAGCTCTTTGGAGTGCCTCAGGTTCATTCAACAGCGTCCTGCTCGCTCGCTCTCTCTCTCGCTCTCTTTCTTTCTTTATAAAATTTGTATGCCGTCCATTACTTCCATCTCTGGACAGCTTACAACATTAATCAGAATAAAATAAATTAACTATTCCATGCTGGCTGAAAATCCAATAAAATACAAACAATAAAATCCAATTAATACATATTAAAATATTGATCAAATAAAAAGGTCTTGACCTGGCGCTGAAAAACAAATAACGACGGCGCCAGGTGGACCTCTCTGGGGAGCACATTCCATAGGTGGGGCCCCACCGCAGAGAAGGCCCTCCTCCGGGTACTCACCCTCCTAATATCTTTCACGGAGGGTTCCCAGAGAAGGGCCTCTGCCACTGATCTCAGGGGGCAGGAGGGAAATAGGGAAAAAGGCGTTCCTGTAGGTATCCTGATCCCAAGCCATTTAGGGCTTTATAGGTAATAACCAGCATCTTGAATTGAGCCTGGACTTCGATGGGAAGCCAATGGAGCTGACAGAGGACTGGGGTTATATGAGAATAACGCCCACTCCTCGTCAGCAACCTGGCTGCTCTGTTTTGCACTGTCTTCAAGGGCAGTCCCACATAGAGTGCGTTGCAGAAATCCAACCAGGAAGTAACCAATGCGTGTGTCACTGTTGCTAGGCAGTCTTCCTCCAGGTAGGGACGCAGCTGATAGATTAGCCAAAACTGGAGGAAGGTGCTCCTCGCCACCGCTGTCACTTGGGCTTCCAAGGACAGCTCCGGGTCGAGGAGCACTCCCAAGCTGCGGACCCTGTCCTTTAGAGGGAGTGCAACCCTGTCCAGGGCAGGGCCCATCACCTACCCAGGAGCTCGAATCACCCTCCAACAGAACTTCTGTCTTATCTGGATTGAGCTTCAGTTTATTGGCCCTCATCCAGCCCATTACCTCGGCCAGGCACCGGTTCAGGACAGCCACTGCCTCACCTGGATTGGTGGAGAACAAGAGGTAGAGCTGGGTATCATCAGCGTATTGATGATTCCGCAGCCCACACCTCCAGCTGACCTCTCCCAGCAGTTTCATGTAGATGTTAAATAGCAAGGGGGACAGAATGGACCCCTGTGGTACTCCATGGCATAGCTGCCATGGCGCAGAGCCTTAGTCCCCCAGCACCACCTTCTGGAATCGGTTATTGAGGTAGGAGCGGAACCACTGCAAAGCAGTGCCTCCTACTCCCAACCCCCTTAGCCTATCCAGAAGGATACCATGGTCGATGGTATTGAAAGCCGCTGAGAGGTCCAGGAGAACCAACAGGGACTCCCCCTGTCCTTCTCCCTGCACAGGTCATCGTGCAGGGCAACCAAGGCAGATTCAGTACCATACCCGGGTCAGAAGCCGGACTGAAATGGGTCCAGATAGTCAGTTTCATCCAAGAGTGCTTGGAGTTGTCCCGCCACCACCCGCTCTAACACCTTGCCCAGAAACGGGATGTTGGCCACCGGTCTATAATTGGTGGCCATCTCTGGATCCAGAGATGCCTTCTTTAGGACAGGCTTGATTACTTCACCCGGCCCTCCCTCAGTGAGGTGTTAATAACCTGTGAGCCGTGTGTGTTTGTGAGCTGTGAGCTGTGTGTTTGTGAGGCTCCCCGAGGCTTCGGCGAATGGGGCGGCATAGAAGTCCCCTAAATAAACAAACAAACAAACAAACAAACAAATAAACAAACCTCTAGGATCCAGGAACCAATCCCGTATTTGGCTTTGCTAAGCAGCCATGAAGGGCAGGGGTCAAGGAAGCAGGTGGTAGGACGTACTTGTCCAAGTACCTTGTCCACATCATCGGGCCTCATTAACTGAAATTCATCCAATAACACCTGACCAGACGGGGTCATTGGTGTCTCCCCTAAGGGATCTGCATCAATTGTGGAGTCCAGCTCGTGACGAATCTGAGCAACTTTCTCCCTGAAGTGCTGGGCAAAGTCATCACAGTGGGCCATCGAAGGTGGCACAGGATCTTTTTTGGGTCCAGGATGTATCAGCCCATGTACCACCCGAAAAAGCTCTGCTGGACGGCACTGTGAGGAGGCAATGGAAGGGGAGAAGCATTTCTTCTTCGCCGCCCTCACCGCCACAGCATGGGCCCGATAACGAGCACGGAAGCGTGTTTGGCCAGATTCGTCCCGTGATTTCCTCCACCTGCTGCTGCCGTGAGACCAGGCTCCTCCGTACTGGCACAGGCAAGCCCTGCGGAGCTGCAGTCTCGGCCTCGGCCGTTTCTCTTCCAGGCTCCAGCACCAGCACACGTCAGACTTGCTCCTGCCACCGCTTCCAGCTCCCGCCCTATGGATGGGATGCGTCGAGGTTTGCCCTGGGCCTCAGGTGCTCGCCAACCCGGCTTGCAGCCTGGAACCCAGCAGCCGCGGCGTTGCATTCCCTTTCCCGTGTGCATCGAATGCATGTTATCAGGAAGATCTATAGCAGGGGTCCTCAAACTACGGCCGCGAGCCAGATCCGGCCCACCATGCCCATTTCACCGGGCTGCCCCAGAGGTTTTGCACTCGCTGCACGCTCGAGCGCCCAGCAGCGGCTTGCTCACACGGAGATCGGTTTGGATTCGCTCCGAGAAACAACCTTCTCACATGCAAGCGGCTGCCTCGCCCCCCACCCCCGTCCCTGCCTTGCCGTGTGCACGCGCCCCGGACCGCGCCCTCCCGCCAGCACCCCCTTGGCAGCCTGCACCCACCGCGGGCACCTTTCAACCGGCCCCCTTTGGAAAAGTTTGAGGACCCCTGACCTGCCTGGCCTAAGGACAGGCGTGAAAATACGTGAGTGGAGTGTATGTCCTTTCATTGCATGTATTTGTGCATAGTGTGGGGGCACACTTGTATTCGAGGGGCACTCCTAAGCCCCGGCACACACACGGGCTGTGTTCACACAACATGACAAACAACCCTGGTTACTACCGTCCCTTGCTATGATCTTGCGCCAAGTTGTCTCCGCATCGTGCTGGTTCCCATCCTTCCTGCTCAGTCCTCCCAGTGTTGGCATGTATCCCATCAGCCACTGTGCCTGACATTCAACCCCAAGGTGCATCGCTCCCTGCCTGTGTTGCTTGCCTCTTCCACAAGGGCCCACATACAGAGGCTGGGTGCCAGAGTGGCTCCCGCAGTTGCCACTCTTTCCAGAAAACTCTGTGGTAGTTGCATACCAGGGCTGTGGAAACCACGATCTTGGATTCAGACAACTTGACAAGCCAGGGTAGCATGGTGAAACCATTGTTTCTTACCATGGCTTCTAAAGACTAAATGTACCATTTTCAAATACCACAGCTGGGTTCAGACAACACAACAGACCAACCATGGTAAAAAAGAAACTCACTGTGGCTTCTTGTGTTCACTGAACCCAGCCACTCGCTACTTGCCGGGCTGGCGAGTATATTAACTGCACTGGTGCTCATGAAACAGGGGGTGCCTTTCCTTCTGGAAAACCTGCCCTGTCCTTTCTTTATACAGCAATGCAGAGCAGTGGAACGTGTTGCCTCAAGTAGCTTTTCCACCCTGTGGCCACCCAGCGTTAACTTGGACGTCAAGAACTTCCTAACCTCCGTGCCCTGTCCTCTGAGGGACAGAAGTCCCACGTCTTTAAGGGCTTTGCTACAGGCAGAGAGCAAGGACACCACCTTTCCAGCCCAGCAGCCAGCCCCCCGTGGCACCGGTTGCCTCTTGCCCGTGACGCAGCTGCTCACCCTGTTAGATAACTTGTTAGGTAACAAGAAGGCGTTCCACAGCCCTTCATCCTCCGTTGGTGGCTCACGATTTGCAACCGAGAAACATGCTTGTGTTCTGGTGGCTCACGTGGTTCCATGTTTTAAACAGGCTCCTTCCAAACAGGCTGGGCCTGGAACAACAGTTTGAGCTATAATAAACCAGCAGGTGAGGTTCTTCAAGACATCGAGATAAAAGTTACCATCTGCCCACTGCTGTTGACCACAGCACTGTAGCCATAGCTACAATCGCTGGTGGAGAAGGTGGCTCCCAGGCACGCTGGCAGCATGAACCACTGGCATAAAGGGGAGAGAAAACATGGATAATAGGAAGGTAAACATGGATTAGAGGCTGCTGCAGTAATCTTCCCTCAGGTCCTAAGTAAATTTATTAGTGATAGGCATTCCCCACACAGAAGCACCTTTGTGGTTTTCATGACCACTTCCAAGCTCAGAGGTCCACAAGGGCAAAGCAGTACCAGAAGCTTGATGTTATTTTTTAAAAATACCTTGCGACAAGGCAGGTGCTTGCACTGATATTCCAGAGAGTTTTCCTGCATCTTGCCAAGGGTCCCTTCCCATTCCTTCCCTCCTCCCACTGGAAGGCCAGGGCTGAGATGAGATTCCACCTGCTGCATCAGTCCAGATGCAACAGCGCGGCAGTATCCATTCCGACCATCTGTCTGTTTTCCCTCCATGTCTGCGTACAATAAATACATGCCACCTGCTGCTGCAGAGATGCCAGCAACCAGGTTACATCTTCCGCTGGTCCCTCGGCACCCCCTGCCCTTTTCTGCTTCTCTCCACATTTTTATTGTTTAACACTCAAGGTAAGACTGACAGAAACGCACCTGTACACATGGACACACACACACACACTCTACCTGCTTGGCTGGCTGGGGACAAGCCGCGTTGCTCTGGCAACAGAAGCTAGCTTGACGGCAACCCACCAGCTCCGGCCTTGTGGGAAAGCTCCTGAAAACCGTGAGTCAACTTTGCTTCTGCACCACACCAGCAGATCAATTCTCCTGCCATAATTTTAAAAACTCCAAAGACCTGGCAGCACTTCCTCACCTGTGCCGTCTTTCGTTGCTGTCTTTAAAAGCTCTGCAGCAGGCAGGCGCCACGGGAGCCCGTCTTGTCCCAGAGGAAAGGTTGAGCAAGTTGAAAGCCTGAGGGTCCATCGCCTGTGGTCAAGAGCCGAAGGGGAACATATGCACCTTCCCATCAGACCCAGGTGGGGGCGCTCCACATCTACGGGAGCAGAGCATGTGCAACTCAACCTGCCGAACTCTACAGCAAGGGAGTTTGGCCAGGGTGTTGGAAAAGGAAGGGCGAGCCTTTATCCTGCGCTCTGCACATGGCTTCTGGGGGCTTGAGTGTAGGTGTCCCTACATGCCACTCTGCTCAGTCGCTGTCCCATGTGCAAGGGAATAGGCAGGAGTGGTACATGCAGACCACGCCAAAGACTGGGTGCTTCACCGTCTTCATTGGCTCCCGGTTCTCCAGGCCCAGGAGCTGGGCCACCTGGCAACCAGAGGAAGCGGCCCAGGTCTTCGGATGGAGGGGAAGGGTGCTGCATCCCCACAGCCACTTCTGGAGATGAGGGCAATGGCGCCACTGACGAACAGGAGGCTGTAGCTGATGAGGAGCCTTCACTGCCAGGAGGAGGAGGGCTGGTCGCAGTCCGAGCTGCACAGAGGAGGCGGGCCATGGCGACCGGCGCAGTGGCACGATGGCGGCAGTCGCACGGACCCCGAGGGGCCACGGGGCGAGAAGTTGGCACTGGAGCCCGGGGTGGCGGAGGTGGAGGCCCACAGAATGATGGCTCTCCACGAAACATTCCCGTGCCCCTAAGTGGGCTCGGGATGGAGGGCTGGCCGCAAAAGGAGTCTTGGTCCCAAGGATGCCCCATGGGTCTCAGCAACCCCGATGCAACAGTGGGGCGGACCATGTTGAACCCGTCCCAGCTGCTCAGTTCCCAGGTGAGCCAGTTCCATCAGCATCTGGGAGAACACCCCCGACCGGTGTGATGCTGGAGTTGTGGACAGAGGCTGCGCCCTGGCTCTTGAGGTGTCGATTCACAGGTTTCCCCTCAGAGATGGGCACTGCCAAAATCAGTTTCAGCGCTGGTAGCACAGGGTTGGTCTCCCAAGCACCCACTGCCAACTGCACCGGTACAGAGTGGCGCCTCTGGTCTTAGAGGCATCAGCCAGCTTTGCCACCTTGGCCCTTTTGCCAACTTCTGAGCCAGGAGCACCTTCGGGGATCATCCGGGCAAAGGAGGCACCAAGGGAGGTGCAGCTGGAGGAGAAGCAGGACCCTCCAAGGTGGATCGGCTCCCCTGCTCCACTGCCTTGGCAGCGTCCACTCCATCCAGAGCCTGGCGGGGAGGGCCGGAGTCCGTAATGGGACCTTCCCCCAAACAACAACGCAGAGGGAGTGCCCGTTGGTGGGCAGAAGTTGACTCCCAAAGCCCCGTCCTTTAGGGCCTTCAGGGCAATACAGCCCAAGAGGGAACCAAAAATATCGGAAAGAAGGAGAGCAGAAAGAGAAAAATGGAGGAGGAATCTGGAAAATGATGAAGGGAAGCGCTTGTGTTTTGGGAAGAGGGGAAGCAAAGCAAAGCAAGAGGGTGAATTGGGAGAAAACTTGACAAAAAGGAGAAAAGATGAAGTCTAACCAGCTAACAGTCACAAATCAGGCAAACTTCCCAAGGCTAGCATGGTGGCAGTTGAGGAAGAACTGAGGGAATGGGTAGGAATTCTTCTAATATATCAGTGCTGAAGATGGGAGAGAGTTTCCTACCAAAACTCTCTCAGCTAAAGAAACTTCCTAAAGACAGGTGCCACGCAGGCACAGAGCCCTTATGTGTAAACACAGAGATCGTGAAAAAACCAGGACAAACTCTTCTGTTGAATTCCTGCCTGCTGCACAGCTCTTAAAGGTACAGAAGCCCTAAGGAACTCCTAGTCTTTCTGAGCTAAATAAATGCTAATGGAAAGATCATCTGGCGCTTCAAGCCGGAATCGTTTGCTGTGCTGCTTTGAGAGGTCTGCTCCTTATTTGCACCTGATCTACCAGAAGATGCTCCCCTGCGGGTTTTAACACAGCCACCAATTTTACTGGGAGCAGTTTCTCACTGCAGTCTAGAAAAGCAGCACAAGGAGCATTGGATAGAATGTTGCAGCTCATCTCTTGCAAAGCTGATTTCAATGGCTAAAACGAACAAAGAAAAACCAATTACAAGGAAAGGAGCCAAACCGAAAAGGGAAACTTGGAAATAAAGCAGAGATATTTCTAAACAGGAATTTTGCCATGCCGCTGCCCCATGCCCCGTGTGGAATTTGATGGTGGCCTCTTCCACCCATCACTTTCTCATAGCCCACACTCTTTTTTGCTTGCTGCAGAACCATTGCTCAGTGGGCGGGGGAAGATGGAATTGTTGTGCGAGCCCTGGTGCTAGTGCTAGGAGCCCCCTTTCAGGAAGGACCCAATAGGCACTAAGAGGGGGAGAGACAGACAGACAGACAGACCAGTGGGGTGGGGTGCACTGGCGACCTGGCTGGATGGCGTTCTTGGCGTCTTCCAACGCTACTCTTCCATGGTTCCATGATCCAGTCTTTTGGCTCTTGCCACCGCATGCCCTTTGCTCGCAGATGGCTTTGACCACTCATAGGATGTGGCGGACACACTTATCCAGCTCCCCGCCGGAGGACAAGCCCCTGAACGCCTGTTTGTCGGGGGAAACGCTCATTCCCCATCACCAACCCTGCCTCCAATCAAGCCTGCCATTCTAGTGCCGATTCAGAGGTTTAACCCATGCGCGTGCTTCCCCCTTGTGGCTGTTTGCGTAACTGCAACCTGAAATAGGAGCGCGGCCGTGTAGCGGCTCTCTTTCCGCAGTTCCCACTCCTCTTCCACGGATTTCGACAGCAGCCGCCGCAACAGCGGCACTCGAAGTGACCTTCCCTGAAGGCGTTGGGCAACTGGCCAGGCTGTGGGCTGTTGCATTGGGAACGCCTGATCTGAAGCCTGGGGCAAAGGCATCTTTCTCTTACGGTCAACTGGAGGCATGGAGAGTCGGCGGCCCTCCAGGCTGTAGACCCGGCAGCTCTCCTCTTGCCCACCCGACTATGCAGGCTCGGGTTGATGGGAGCAGCAGGCCACATCTGGAAGGAGACCGGCTGCCCACTCTGGCCTGCCGCCTCAAGGGGTTAGAGCCCTGAATGAGGCGCCCTCCCCAGCCCTACCGGAGTCCTACCTAAGTGCCAATCCCAGGAACTGAAGCCAGGCTCGCTGACCTGCATGCAGGACCCTTGTGCCAAGCACCCCAGGGCCTGGGGGTCAACCAAAAGATCGCATCATCCCTCTGGAGGATGCCAGCGCGCCTCAGCTGAGGGGCGCTTAGCCCGTCTCCTTTTTGTGGCTTTCCCAGGCTGCAGGCAGAATTCTTGGCCGGCTCCGCTTCCTGCATTGCTCGCTGGTTCCCACTCCAATGCCTTCTAGTGAACCCGACAAAGGGGAAACCAGCCGAAGCCCATCTATTGGCAAGCAACCTCCCCACACCCATAATCATCATCCAAGGAGGAACAGGATAGCGTTCTAATCTAGCCTCCCGCAAACGCCTGCCCCTGGCAGGGGTCCTCTGGAGGGGGCCTCCCATGTCCCCCAGCCTTGCCCAACCCAGTGCCCTCCAGATGCTTTGGAAAAGTGCTCTCATCAGCCTCAGCCAATGGTCAGGAATTTGGGAATTGGTACTCACCAGATTGGGAAAGGCTGCCATAAAGCATTTCGTTGGGACTGTGAGAAAGGCGTCAGTTTGTGCTCCTCCAGCATCCAGATTCCATCACGGAGGGCAAAAGGGGGTGTTTGGCACAGCGGGGTGGGCAGAAGGGCTCAGCACAAGATTTGGCCCCATAGGACCCAAAGGTTTCCTGTTCCCCCAACATGCCCCAAGAAAGAGGGGAATTAAACAAGCCCCAGAGCTGACAATATTTTCTTGCTAGTAAAATGTGTTTAAAGAAACAGAGGCCAAAAGGGGGAGAGATTTACCACTAGAAAATAAGGCAGTTCTCCGTCACCTTTATTTGTTTATTATTAAATTTATATTCCACTAATCAATAGCCCAGCAGGACTTTCTAAGAGGATTACAGACACACAAAATCAAAACAGTGACAATAAGACAATAATATACATAACAGCCAACCAATAATGAACAAACATTACATAAACACAAACCATAACAATATAATATACATTAGAATCTACAGCTGAGAGTTTAAAGGTAACCTGAGAATCTACAGCTGAGAGTTTAAATGGTAAGCTGAGAATCTACAGCTGAGAGTTTAATTTTAATACAAATTAGAAACAAACAGTTTCTAAAATGTAATTCCACTTAAGATTTATAATGTATACAAAAATAAAATCAATTATTAAAATATCTGGAAAAGATTGTAAAGAAGGTGCCAGGCAAGCTGCTATTGGGAGGCTGTTCCCTAAATGGGGTGCAGCCACTGAGAAGGCCCTGCTGCTGTTTGCCATCCTCCTTCCCTCCCTGGAGGATGGCTGCTTCAGAAGGGCCTCCAAACCCGATCTTAGGGGTCAGGCAGGTATATATGGGAGCAGGTGGTCCTTCAAGTATCCCACTCCCAAGCCATTTAATACTTTATATGTTAAAACAAGCACCCTAAATTGGGCCCAGAGCTCAACTGGCAACGAATGCAGTTTGTTGGTGTGATGTGGGCACATGGATTTGCTCACACCAGCTGTTGTGCAACCCTCTGTTGCACTAGTTGAGGTTTCTGGACTTTCTTCAAGGGCAGCCCCACAGAAAGCACATCGCAATAGTCCAGTCGAGAGGCTGCAAAGTGTGGGTGATTGTGGCGAGGCTCTGTCTGTCCAGGTAAGGCCAAAGATGGTTTCTTCCTCTCTCTCATCCAAGGAATACGCTACAAAAGACACACGTAAGAATTTATTTTATTTTGTCTTCCAAAACTCTTTAAATGGAGCTTCCAGGGAAGAGAGCTTGCTACACATGACTCTAGTTTGCTGTGAACAGTGCAGTACAAACTCCACCCAGCCTAAAGGACACACATGTTTTGAACTACAACTCCCAAGATTCCCGAACACCGGCCATGCCGTCAAAAGCTGGGGGAGTTCAGGTTCGAAACATCTCGAGGGCATGAGGTTGGGGAAGGCTGACTGAAGATTAGCACGTGTTTTCCTTGCTTTTTTATAAACCCTCTGGCAAGCAGCCCTCTCATCAAACTGTTAACAAAGGCACCTGAATTACAGGATACTTGTGCCGGAGAAAGGCCCCCCCAGGAGGTGGAGGGGGTGGGCTAGTCCCTTTAATCACTCACTCAAACCCAAGGCCTCTCTGTTCTGCATTGTGCTTCAGGACAGATAGGAGGAGAAATGGACCAACAGGGCAGTGGAAATAGACTGCCCTCTTCTCTTGTTTGGCCCAAAAGTGAGCATTTTGATGTATTCTAGAGAGCCAGTGGGGCGTTGTGGTGAAGAGCCTGGGGCTGGGACTCAGAGGATCCGGGTTCGAGTCCCCGCTCAGCCATGGAGGCCACTGGGTGACTTTGGGCCAGTCACAGACTCTCAGCCCAGCCTACCTCACAGGGTGGTTGTTGTGGGGATAAGACGGAGGAGGAGAATGATTTAAGCTGCCTCGAGCCCTTTGTAGGAAAAAGGCAGGACATAAATTGAAAAATAAATAAATAAATAAATCTGCCTATACAGCTAGTTTCCGTGGTGAACAGCTGTCGATAGCTCTTTCCTTCGTGACCCTGTCCAGCATGCATGCATTTGGCACCCTGTCTTGCCCTTTAGAAAATGGCGCTTGGAGTGGCTTCTTAACAGCACAAGATTTTCTGGCTACAAATTCCATTCATTCATGGCACCCACTGGGGAAAAAAAGAAGCTACAGGCTTTTGTTTTCCTGCATCCGAAAGGAGAATGGGCTACAATCCATCACTGCGCAGGCAAGAAGCATTAAGGTATCCACAATCTCGCTGTTTCTCGGAACGTGCCGCTCACTTGCTGATATGCAGCCATGTCTCGTTGCGACACTGAAAGCAGGGCAAAACTCCCGCCTCGCCGGACTCACACGGCTCAATGACAGGCTACAAATTTGGTGCATGCAAGCAATGGCTGGACTACAGCAGAGGTGCCAAACTGAAGGCCGATGAGCCGAATCTGCCCCAGGTGAAGATTCCCGCAGGGCTATGCCCCCTGCCCCCCAGCCTCAACAACAAAGGATTTGCTGGCTCCCAGCCTTCAATGCAGCTTTCCCCCCATTCTCGAGATATGAAGTGCCTCTTCTGGGCCTGAGTTATTCTAAGGGAAAGGTAGCCGTTACGATACCCTGCAAATTCTGATCCAGCCCCTATTGCCTGGCAGTCGCAGGAAAACAGCCCATGACTCTTTCTCTGCACACAAATTTTATTCTCAGGAAGAAAGAGGTTTTGGCATCCCTGTATTACAGTAAAAAGAAGAAGAAAACCACTGTGCTGTTCATAAAATATAGATCAAGAGAAGGAGGCAGGACTAATTATTTCTGCTAGAGAAGGCAGACTGTAGATATCATGGAAGGTCAACCCACGGCAATGGATTGCACGCAAGGTCGGTCTCTCCTAGGAGGCTGAGAGGAGATGAGGCTATCCAGGGACCAGCCCTTCCACACACAGAGCGAAGCTGATCCTGACCCACGCTGGGGAGTGGGCTGATGAAACTGTTCCTCATCAGAGCTGTTTTTCTCTAACCAGGATTAATGACCTGCCTCCTTGCTTTGCCTGGGTGCTGAGAATTAAGCATCTGTGAAGAGAATTCTGAAGCCTACAGCCAACAAGACTATTAAAACCTCATTCCCCTGACAGAGAAGCAGAAGCTTTAAGCAAGTTCCACACCGCCTTCCCGAGCCGCAAGACTCTGCTTGTTGACAGCTAGGAAAAGGTCTGCCTTCGAGAACATGGGCTACTGTTTGGATGTCTTCCACCTCTCCAGGCTGGAAACAGAAGTGCCATCAGAGGAGTTGTTCTCAGTTGTGCTCTGGGTCAGGGTTTGAACCAAGGATTGCAGATGCGAGGAAGTACATTTCAGCTCCGCCTTACAAGAGGCATCCAAACCATGAGGACCGTTCAGCAGCAGCATGGTCACTGCCCCAGGAGGCTGTGGACAGTCCTTCACTTGGCTTTTAAGGACACCCCTTCACTTGTGTGGCCACCTGTTGGGGATGCTGCAGCTGCTTCCTGCACTGGGCAGAGGACCAGGCTAAATCATGGGCGGGCAAGATCTTTCGGCCTCCGGTCCACATCAGCTCCAACCAGGGAAGGATCATGGGAACTGCCGGCCAAGTCTCCGGAAAGCCAGAAGTTGCTGCACTGAATCGTCACCAAGCTCCTGCCCTACTCTAGGATTCCATGAAATAAAGACATCACTCAGTCCCCCTCAGACTGGGCCCAGGGAGGCCTTCGTCAGAGACGGGGCCTATCAGCTTCACTAGACCACAAGACCCTTCACTGGTGCATCGACTCTGGTAAAAATAACAGCATCTTGTGGCACAAACAAATATATTTTGGCATATTTGTGATCATGCCAGCAGATGCATGATCTTACATTCGTTAGTCTGAACTGATCAGTCAGGCTGAAGTAACGAAGCTGCCTCCTGCTGCCACAGGTCTGTGGAGCTGACTGTGGCTCTCCAACGAGGCCCCGATCCGGAGATGGCGCTGAACTTGCATGCCTGCACGGACAGCCTGATCCGTACCACCTGGCATTGTGTGCACATCTGTCTAACAGATCTGGCATTTTTTCTGAGCACTGCAATGCAGATCCATCAGCTCAAATATATCCAAATGTTCATTTACGCACATTCTGGAGAGCGAAAACATACATCAGTACTATTTTGAGAATGAATACGCATTTAAATCCATGCCAAAATGCCTACTTGAATGCCTACTCAGAGGTTTCTTTTGGAAGCTGCATAATCATTCAGAACAGAACTACCAAGTTGGAAGGGACCTCAGAGTCAGGCTGTGAGGACAGTGGGCCTGCCACGGACGTGGCCACCTAAGCAGGTCCAGAGGGAACCTGCTCTGCTGTGGAAGAGCTTTCAAGGCTGAGAAATGGGACAGAAGTGTACAACTGATGCAGACCGGAAACCGACAGACTTGCCCATGCCTAGCTGAGGCAGAGCTTAAAGCTGGCCCGTGCCCTAAGAGGAGGAGGACTCACCCTTCCGCCAGACACCACCTTCTACGCCGGATCACTAGAAAGGTGAAGAAGGTGTCCAACAAGAGGCCTCTCATCAGGCCGCTTGAAGGCCCCACGGCCATTGCTTCCAGCTCTGGCGTACCGAACAGCATGACAGACGGCTTCGTTGTACGTCCTTCAGCTCTTGCTGCCTGGGCAACAGTGTGATGATCCTACATCGAGTCACAAGCATTCATCTGATTATGGTTCCTGCTATCAGAACGTCACAGCATAAGGTCTTAAGAACAGCCCTGCTGGATCAGAGCCGGGGTCCATCTGGCTCAGGACTCCGTGCACACAGCGGGAAGCCAGCTGCCCCCGGGATCCCTCCAGCAGGATGGGGGCACGGCCTCCCCCTGCCCAGGCTCCTCAGCAACCCGTGGATGGAGGTAGCACAGGGCCAGCAAAGCCAGTGGCCACTGAGAGCCTCTTCCCTCATAAATCTCCCCAATCCCCTTCCAAAGCCATCCAGATTGGTGGCCATCTCCACTTGCGGTGGCCGTGAATCCCACCGTTTAACAATATGCTCCTTCCTTTTGCCTCTCCTCAACCTGCCACCCTTCAGCTTCACAGGATGACCCCGGGTTCAAGTATTATGGGAGAGGGGGGCAAAGTCTCTTCTTCTTAATCTTCTTATTGGGCATTTGAACTGGCATTAGGAATCAAAAAGAACTTATATTTTAGAATAGGACACACACACAAATAAAATGTTTTATGTTACAAATCAAGCAGATCCAAATTTTAGTTGTTTGAAGTGTAGCATGTATTATCTTTATCTTTATATTAAAGACAAACCAGGGGATTAAAAATACTAAACATCCTTTTAAAATCAGCATTACAGCACATCGCTTCGCATGTCGGGCTATTTGAAATGCTCTTCCCACATCCAGCTATTGCCTCCCCTGCCCCTGCCAGACGACCAGGCCTGCCTCTCTCTTGCCACCACCCTCTCCCTCCTCTCCCACACTCTCCCAAAGCAGAACTTTGGGGATGATTTATTCTGCTTGTTCAAAAGATTTGAGGCTGTAAATTCAAGCCTCAGCTTAGATGATGAGAGCAAAAAACAAGAAGTCAGTACTGCAGAGAGTGCTGTAAATCAAGAAAACTTCAGCCCTATTCTGGGAATTGGCTCAGAGCAGGGCACCGCGGAACATTAAAGCTGCCTCAACTGATTTTGAGATTTTCAAGATGGAAGCATGTTTGGTTACTCACCATCCACCAAAGCCTAGAATGTATTAGCTTTCCAAACCGCTGCCTAGCATCATACACTTCCCTTCCACCCTCTGGGTAGGCCAAATGACATCTTAAACATACGACATGCCATACTGGATAAAACAAAGGCTCCGTCTGTTAATATTATTACTATTAATGTTATTTCTGTACCTATCACTAGCCAAAGCTGTCTGAGCAGTTTGTAACAACACATAAAATACAACATAAAAAGCAGACAATAAAATAAATCATCATAAAAATTACGAGCAAATCATAACAGCCAAATTCAAAACAAATGTAGAAACACAGAAACAGAGCGAGTCAGAAGGGGCCTCCTGGGCCATCTAGTCTGACCCCCAGGCTCCAGCTGGCTCCACTCATGACATGCCCACTGTGTGCAAGCCTAGCCTATCCTTGAACACCCTCACCGGTGGGGCCTCAGCCTCCTCCCATGGAATAGAAAGTAAATGTAACTGAAAGTTAATGTAAAAAGCTATAACAACTTACTACAAATGAAGTAATAAGAACTGCTTAAGCAGCTACTGTAAGTCCAATATAATTAAATATCCTGTGATAGAAAACAGTCTTAACTTAGTGTCAAAAAGTCGGTCAGGCCTCAGTTTGGAGCCTGTTCCAGAGCTAAGGGGCCACCCTTGAAAAGGCCCTTCTCCGTGTTGCCTCCAGCCAAGGGTCCCTCAGCGGTGGTGATCAGGGGCAGGCCGCGGATCTCGTTCATAGTGTCCAGTTAGACTGTGCCTGGGACAGGCGTATTGTGGTCAGGTATTGTGATCCCAAGCCATGCAGAGTTTTATGCACTCACCAGCATAGTTACTGAGTCAGGTCAAAGAAGCTAATAGAGAATAGGCTTCCTTCAGAAAATGGAGAACTTACCCAAGTTGGGAAAACATATAGAAGCTTGCACAAAGGAGATATAAACAACACTGAGAGAGAAACAACAGTATTTTAAAGAATATATCGCTAACAACATCAAGACCAACAATAAAGAAATTTATTTATCTCATAAATTTATGAGAAGCAGGAAACCAGCGAGAGAGGCAGTTGGACTGGATGCAATGAAGTTGAAGAAGTATTCAAGGAAGATACGGGGATTGCAGAGAAACTGAATTAATTATTTTCATTGGTCTTCACTGCAGAATGTACAAGAGAGATGCTAGTACCCGAACAGACATTCTCAGGAAAGAAGTCTGAGAAACTGAAGTGAACAGTTGTGACAAGAAGTTAAGCTCTCAACCTTATTGACAAACTGAAAGTCAATAAGCTACTGGACTCAAATGGTCTCCAGTCTAGAGTTCTTAAGGCATTTGAACAGGAAACTGGTGATCTTCTAACAAAAAGATTAAACATGTACCTATGAGAGCTAGAGAACATTTAACCGAGAGCTAGAGACTGTCCAATGTAACACCAATTTTTTAAAAGGGTTCTGTGGGGATTTAGGGAATCACAGGCTGTTTAGTTTTCCATCTGTTCTGGGTAAATTGGATAAAATATTATTGAAAATAAAAGTGGTAGTCATGTAAGAGGCCAAGCCCTTCTGAGAAAGAATCAACACAGCTTCTGCAAAGAGAAGCTTTCTCTCACAGGCACTGTAGAGTTCTTTGACAGTGGAGATGGAGCGATCCAGTAGACACTGTTTACTTGAACTTCCAAAAGGTTTTTAACAAAGTTCCTCTCCAAGGAGTCCTAAGTAAACAGGGTAATCATTGAGTGAGAGGTCCTCTTATGGATCATTAACTGGTTTAAGAACAGAGAGCAGAGAGTAGGAATGAATAGTAAATTCTCCCCATGGGTGGATGCAAACACTGGGGTCCCACCAGGATCTGTATTGGCTCTTCAGTGTATTCATAAATGATCTGGAATTAGGAATAAGCAGTGAAGTGGACAAGTTGTTGTTAGTTGCAAAGTCGCGTCTGACCCATCGAGACCCCATGGACAACACTCCTCCAGGCCTTCCTGTCCTCCACCATCCCCCGGAGTCCACCAAAGCTCACGCTGACTGCTTCAGTGACTCCACCCAGCCCCCTCATCCTCTGCCGTCCCCTCCTTCTTTTGCCCTCAATCGTTCCCAGCATCAGGCTCTTCTCCAGGGAGTCCTTCCTTCTCATGAGGTGGCCAAAGCATTTGAGTTTCATCTTCAGGATGTGGCCTTCTAAAGAGCAGTGAGGGTTGATCTCCTCCAGGACTGACCAGTTTGATCGCCTTGCAGTCCAAGGGACTCGCAGGAGTCTCCTCCAGCACCACAATTCAAAGGCCTCAATTCTTTGGCGCTCATTGGTGGTTAAAGCCAAAAGGGGTTGTAAGGAATTCCAAAAGGATCTCTCCCGACTGAAGAATGGATATCAACATGGCAAATGTGGTTCGATATAAGCAATCAAACACAAACTGACGGATCTGAGCTAGTAGCGACTGCTCAAGAAAGAGACTGTTGATTTGTGGCGATCAGCTTAATGAAAACGTGGTGGCTGGGAGACAAGGGAAAACTCCACATTGGGTACAATTAGGAATCGGAGAGAAAATAAATCTACCAATATCATACGCCCCTTATACAAACCTGTGATGCAAGCACACTGGAATATTGCCTGCAGTTTTGATCATCAGAATTTAAAAAGGACTTCTTGGATTAGAAGAAGTGCAGAAAAGGGCAACTCAAACAAACAAAATAAAATAAAAATAATGAAGAAGGGGCTAGAGAAACTCCCTTCTGAAGAAAGGTTATGATGTCTGGGATTGTTTCAGCTTAGTGGAAGGGAAAAGGCAAGTTAGGGGAGAAATCATAGCTGTGAGTACGATTATGCACATGGAAGTGGGAAAGGAGATTTCTTTTCTCCATCTCATAATACTGGAACCGGGATCCTGCCACAAAGAGGATGGGTGGGAGTTCAAGAGAGATAAAAGAAAGGACTCTTTCTGCAGATGTGCTGATGGCCACCACTTTAAAAGGAGATTGGACAAATCCAGGGAATTCATTTCCTGGGGAATTTGGTGGGCAGGATGCTGGTGCACCCATGCACTGTTTGTGGGCTTCCTGTGGGCGGCTGATCAGACACGTGCGAGCAGGATGCAGGATGGGACGGACCCCTGGTCTGATCCAGCATAGCCCCCGCACCCCATGAAACTCTGGAGAACGGCTACTGCCCAATGTCGAGAGACCTGGCTAGATGGAACGGACAGCGTAGGAGGCGCCTTCCTGGGCAAACGGCCCCTTCACTACGTAAGCCGGTCCCTGGAGTCTCAGTCAGCAAGCAGTGCTAGGTAGGCATGCGCCATCCGCTCTCTCAAGCACCATGTGAGAGCAGGCACCATGTCCTGCCTCCGCTCCCCAGCGGTCTGACACTGAGACCCCCTAGCCACAACACGCCCCAAAGATGGCGAAGGCATAAGCACACTTTGCAAAATAACTCCGCCTCGTTCTTTCTTCTCTCGCCATTTTATTTAGCACCCTTCCTGGCTGACCCATAACTCAGTTGACATGAACTATGGGGGCAGAGATTGCAAGAGACTTTTAATTTGGGTTTGGCTGGTTCCTCAGCCCCAAGCCATTGATTTCCTATGAAGATGAATCACAGCAGTCTGGGCCCATCTGGCAGGTGGCACCCGGGCGTTTTGCTTACTCCTGGCATGTGGAAATATAACATTTTATTAAGTGTCAGATCAGAGCAAAAGGAAAGGAGGAGGAGGAGGAGGAGGGAAATCAATTGGCTCCTTTATATTTTGATCCCAAAGACAGGAATGATGACACACACTTAATTCTGATTGCAAAAGGTCAGAGTGATTAATACCCCAGACAACAAGCAGCAACTGGCTGGCAAGGAGATCTCGCTGATAAAGGACAGTATGGAGCTGGATGTCTTCTTATAAATTTATATTTGCATTAATTCCCAGAGAGTCATAGCCTTGTACATTCACGTGGGCCAAAAAGCTCTCAGGTGCAAGACCATTAACGTTTTGCTGCCTCATGCACAATATCGGCTCCATCATATTAAACCTTCTCTCCAGACCCACCAAATCAACCACGCTGCATGGATTTCCACGAACATTTCCTACAGAGGCGTCTTCTAACTGCCCCACCCACAAACTCACCTACAATGTTCAGCTTCATGGGTCTAGTATTTACAGAGAGGGTGAAAAATGTTTCCCTGCCCACTTTTACCCTGCCATAGAAGACATGCTTTGCATAAAGAAGGTCCCTGGTTCAGTCCCGGCATCTCCAAGCAGACCTGGAAAATCCTCTGGCTTGTTGTGAGCGATTGTGAAGCCTACGAGTCTGGATGGGCCAATGTCTTCCACTATTCCTACCTCTTCTCCCGCTACCCATATGCTGAGCTGAACAGTTCCAGATATTTAAATGCCAGTCTCTGGCATCTCCTGCTGGAAACACCAGATACCAGCAGATGATTGTAAAGTCCCAACCTATGTGATTCTGGAAAGCCGCTGCCAGTCGGAATGGACAATACTGGCCATACAAGACTGGCAGCACCTTCAATTCTGCCCATCGATTTTTCCCTGAAGTCTTAGAGGGTCAAGCTGTTCTCCCACGTTCTGCACTAATACCCTCCTCACCTCTCCTTGCTTGCTGCTGCTGCTGCTGCTGCTTCATTATTACTATTATTATTCCATTTGTATCTCACCTTTTCTCCTTCTTACAAGGAACCTAAGGCGATTGATATTGTGCTCTTCTCCATTTCTGTCCATCAGTCACTTGCCTTTGTTCTCCTGAAATAAACAGTGACGTGAGGAAGCTACAGAATCTCAAGCTCAGCTAGAGCACAAACCTCACAGGAACAGGTGTAAACTCCAATTTTAGCTGTCACTGCTAATGACACTACAAAACAAACTGGCTGTAAGACGGAAGTTTCTCTGTTTCTGAGGAATTCTCAGGCTTTTCAGTGGCTAAGTTTAGCAGGCAAAATGGCCAGGAGTTTTAACACCTTACAGCTTTTTCAGTAGGACCTTAACTGACTGTTGGTAGAATGTTTGTATTCATCAAGTGCCACAGTGGAGTATCCATCCAACAAACCTAGTGAAATAAGTTCCCTAAGTAAGAGGGGAGTGGTGGTCAAAACAGACCTTACTTTAAACCTGTGTCTAGCAGCTATGTCACTTTATTATTTTTAATCTAGAGTATGCTCAGAGGTCCAGTCTCAATCTTGAAATGCTAGGTTCCCAATCCACATAGAAACAGAGTGACTCAGAAGGGGTCTCCCGGGCCATCTAGTCTGACCCCTGGCTCCAGACTAGATGGTTCCCAGTGCTAGGCTGTCACATGCTAGGTTCCCAGTCCAGAAAACTAGCCCTGCACCTGGATGGTAAAACAAATGAGGAGAGGGAGATGGTGGTGCTAGGCACAGATGCACATTGATGTCTCTTTTGGCCCTGGGATGCAGTTCAAGGCTCACTGACAAAGTCTAAACATTAAGGGAATGTGTTGCTTTTGAAGAATGTTCCCACATTCCAGCAACATCCAATCCATGTTTCAAAACTGTCAGCTTTAAAGATAACAACAACATCTGTGGCACAAATGTAATATTTGTGGTTTCTCCAATAGATGTTTACTCTTCCCAAATGGCTAATGAAGCAGGCTTCTGCTCTCAGTCCTCATTTCTGTTCGCTGCGGCATGTTGAAGTCCGTCTGCAGTGTGTACAGGGCTTAATCTTTCCATATCCAGCACTCATCAAGATGAAGCTGAGGAAGCAGAAGCCTTAGGTCTGCAGTACAGGAAGGAATAGCGTTCATTGTTTTGAGTATTTCTATGCCATGTTTCAAAATATATATTAAATTCACAAGGTGGTTTGCAGAAAGAGAGATCACAAAATACAAAATAAAAACCAATAAATCGATGAATCACTACAATGCAATGACGAAACAGCAAAAGCAGCAAAAGTCCAGGAATACAAAATCTTCCGAAGCTGCTACGAAATTGACTCGCTGGTTAATTAAAAAGCATAGCCTGACATTTAGAAGTAAAGCTGCCACCCACTTGGGGGACTAGTACATTACTGGGAAACTCCGACAGAAAGGGCATTCCACCTCGGCCACCCCCGAAAGCACTCATGGAAGTAGGGACTCCAACAGCAGGGCTCCAGATGTTCCCAGCACATGGACAGATGCATATAAAGGAGCCTTCACCAAACAGATACACTAGCAAGCCAACACAACCAGCTCATACACATTTTGGATCCAGAGAAGGGTTCTGGGAAGTGGGATGTGATTCCCCAGCAGAGCAGAATCCATGCCATCTCCAGACTTAGAAATCAAACACCAGATAAATGAAGCTCCATTAGCATGGTCCTTCAGACAGCCAAGGCGGGGTTGAAGCTTCTGGGTGCCACCTGTAAGAGTCACATGGCTCTGAGCTGTGGGTTTTAATCCTCTCGGAAGATCTCCTGTGCATCCACACAGAAACAAGCAGAGCTGCAGAGGACAATCCTTGTTTTCCCCAGTCTCTGGCATCTGCAGCATCTCAGAAAAATCACTACTCCTGGATTCCATCAAAATGGGCAGTCATGCTGGTTAGATCATTCTTTGCTGATTTAAATGGCTTCTTAAGCTACCTCAATGTCTCCCATGAATTCCCATGACACACCTCTATGCTGGAGTTACTTTGAGCACACACAATTACACTGTAACTCTGGACACAGCCAACAGCAATTTCATTGTCATGCAATGAATACACTGTCATAGTGTCGAACAAAAAGGGACACCAGTAAAATCTTCCAAAACTCCCATTTCACAGTATCCTTCCAAATTCCTCTGTTTCACATCCATCTTGGCAAGCAAATGCCAGGAAGGGACATCCTCCTCCTTTCATGTTTCTCAATGTACCAAGTCTAAGATTTTGATGCGGCGGTAAGAAAAATGCCCCTCTATCCACTTTTTGCACACCACACATAATTCTGTGCACCTCGATCATGTCTCCCATTATTCACATTTTTTTCCTAACCTAAACCATCTTAGCTATTTTAACCTTTCCAACCCCTTGATTATTTTAGTTGCCCTTTTCTGCACTTTCCCCAGTTCTACAATATCCTGTTTTTATGTGTGGCAATCAGAACTGTACACACTGTTGTTAGTGCAGTCATTCCATAGCACTGCATCAGGACACGACAGCACTGACTGTTCTGTTTTCAGTGCCTTTCCTGTTCACGCCTAACAGAGTTTGCCTTTTTCTCCACAGGCACATGGTGCGTTGACATTTTCTGTGAACAGCTCACCACCACCCCGAGATCCCTTTCTATTGTTCAAAGCAATTGCTGTGAACTGACCAGAGAGGTTGGCTATTGGGTGGTGCAGAAATCAAATAAATGTTATTTCTTACACCTGTTTAACAACCTGCGATGTAGGAAATGCTCATTGTGTAGATGGGGAACAGCTTATCCAAGACTTCCCAAGAGAATCTTCCCTATTGTGGCTCTCTCCAGCTGTGATGGACTACAGTTCCAATTACCCACTGGCCATGCTGGCTAGGAACTGTGGTCAGACTGGGGAAAGTCACAGCAGAAGTGAGAACTGAGCAGGGCCTTCTGACTGACAGATCACTCTCTTCACTACAACATTATGCCGCTTGTTGGAGTGCCCTTCATCAAGCATCGTCTGAGTGATCTCATCTTCTGTCTCCCCCACACACGGTCCCCAAAACCAGCTGCTTCTCACTGGCATTTCAAAGCTTCCAAATCCATACATGCACACAGCAAAACTCACAGGAGATGTGCTGCATTTCATTTGCTATCGAGGGGGCGGATTGGAGATAGATTGAGTTATATCCTAAGTGCATTGTGTCAAAGCTGTGGGCTGAAGGTGAAGGGCATTGAGTGAGAGCTTTTAAACTGACTAACATGCATTAAAAATTAAAAGAAACACCGTGGGTGGGTGGCTCAGAAAGAGAAAAGAAAGTATCTCCCAGGTGCTTTGGGAGCAAAAAGCCGGAGCAAGTGGGCCTGCAGAAGACATCCAGAATGGCACGAACGCAAAGTAAACCATTCAAAGTAAACCGGGGGTGTTGCCAACAGGAAAGTGGAAGCGCCAGTCCTCTAGAAGACATCATTTTGGGTGCCCATCACTGACAGGGTCAGTGCACGGTAGAACTATACCAGGATACAGACAACCCTGTTAAGTTAAACAAGTACTTACCAGCATCAAAATTTTCTCAGAGAATCACGCCAAGACCCAGGACCTGAGTGCCAATTGAACCCACTAGGGCAGGAGCAGGGGTCACCCCATATGGTAAACTAATGGAAGCTTCAGGACAGGAAAAAAAAACACACTTCTTCAAATAGCTATGGTTAAGCAATGAGCTATGGTTATCCATGAGATGCAGCGATGGTAGTCACTGGTTTGGGTGGCTTTAAAAGGGGTTGGGACCATTCCATGGAGAATAAGGCTATCAGTTACCAGCCGTGATGGTTATATACTACCTCCAGTAACTGAGGTGGTATACCTAATGCACCAGGTTTTGAGGAATATGGATGGTTCATTCATGTATTCATGTACTATTTGTAGGTTTCCCCAAGGCAGCTAGACTTGATGGACCCGATAGACGTGATTGACGCTTAGTCTGATCCAGCACACTAATTAACCCCAGCAATGTGTTTTAAAGGAAGGACCTCCCGTGCCATTCATTACACTGACACCTGCATTTTGACAAATTGTTTAAACATGCTACTTCGCATTAGAAGTCTCCACAGGGCAGACTGGGCTCTATTTGTGGAAAAGAGGGAATGGCTACAAAACTGATACACAAGGATGGCCGAGGTTGCATTGGTGCAGATACCCTTAAGATAATACGTCCCGATGCATTTATTATTTCTTTAAATCTTTTATTTGCTATGCTGTTCTCCAATCCCATAAAGGTTTGAGCATTTATATGGTCTTAAAATAATCAACCATCACAAAACAATAAAAATACAGTTGCATAGCAGAGCACCCAACTCAGCATAAAAATCAGAATGGAATGTACATCTAAAAGGCCTGGACAATAAAAATTGGGTTTACTTGGTGCCTAAATGATGTAGGTTACTACTCTGTACACCTTCTTATAGAGATAGTTCCAAAAATGCTATCAAACAGACTCTCCCAACTCTGGAGGGGAAGGAGGCTGGTAAAAAGGACTTCCAAAGAGGATTACAAAGCACAGGTAGTTTGATGTGGAAGAGTGCCGTTTTCAGGGTTCCCTGATCATAATCTAGTATGGAATTAGTAAGTTTGTATGGATAGCAAAGTCATTAAGAATCGTGACGATCTGGACCAAAGCAGAGATTAAGAGCATGAGGGGAAATTTCGTGCCTGGAACTTCCAGTAGAGCTAGCTAGAGTTCTTTCTGGCTAAAATGCATAGCATTCTGCTTTAAGGTTTCTTTTCACAAGATAAAAGCAAAGAGGAGCACTTCCGATTTCGTAACATGAACGTTCCAACATTAAAAGTGATGGAACTAATGTTAACTTTCCCCTCCAAAGACTGAAAAAACAAGAGTATAAACTTTCAGCTGAAACTGGAACTACAGGCTGTTATTCCAGGATTCCATTACACAATTCAGCCACTCAGGCCGCAATCTATAAGAGAAGATGAATGCGGAAGGGATTCTTCATTTCACTTCATTTATCAAACTTCTACACTACCCAGTAGCTGAAGCTCTCTGGGCAGTTCACAGCAATAAAAGAAAGCCTACTAAAACATCCATTACAGCTTTTTCCATCAGCAGTGATGAGCTCACAGCAAACGCCTAGTGAAAATTGAGCCCATGTCTATATCTCTTTTAGTGTGAGGCAGGAATGATTTAGTGGGAGCAATTGTCAATGGAGAAATGCCTGAGTCTTCTGATCCTCTTACCGTTCCATAAGATGCAATGGAGATGGTGATTGCCTATGTAAGTTTGTGCTCCTTCAGTAAAAAGAGATCAGGTTGTGTAAAAGTCACTGCAATTCTTTTTAAAATAGACTTTACCAGGATACCTTTCTGCTGGGTCTTAGGCAGAGGCTGGCCAGGGCCAGAATCCACAGTGGCCATTTTCTCCAGACAGGTTTAAAGCCCATGTCAGAGTATTCAGCAACGAAAGCAACCGTCAAGCTGGGTGGAATGCAATGTTTTCCAGTATTTCTCTCATGAGGGATGGACTGTACCAACTCTTTGTGATGTGTTTGTGGCATATCTTATGAAATATAGCAGGATATTCTGTGGCCGGCTAAGCTTTGATTTAGGGGTACGTTACTCCTCGTGGATGATGCCCCTTGCTACTGGCCTGACCATGTGGAAGGTCCTCCTGTCCCAGCCATGTGTTCAACAAAGCACTGGCAGAGAGACTCGACCATAATGAAGCACATGGCAATCCCCATAAGGTGCTATGAATGCCCACCTGCAGCAATGCCACAGAGAGTCATCTTTTATTACTTTCACGCAAGAGATGCGTCCAAATGGGCCCTGACATTACATATGAGTGAGAAAGGTCGAGAGCATAAATGACTGATGCGAGGAAAAACAATCATTTTGAAATTGCCCTGGATATCAACATTATGCAGAGCGTTTGTTCCAGTCCCTGCTTCCGTTCTGGTGGCGCTCAAGCCACAAAAGCCCGAAGGCTCCCGTCAGTTCCTATACCCAGAAAAGACTTTAGGTAGAAGCAGCTTCAGAAAGGGAAGAAGGCTCCCTTGCTGTCCTCTTGTGGAAAAAAGCGTGCACTGCGACTTGGGCTCGAACAGCGAGTCTTGCACGGAAACGGGGTCACGCACAAAGCAGTCAGAGGTCAGAGATCTGAAAACTCCTGAATCCAATCCAGGGATCAGTATCTGCTTATCTTTATCAATGAGAGAGCTTCCCCACCCTGCCTTCTCCCCTGCTGAGAACATAAGCATAGTTCAGAGCCCTCTGCCTCTTTTCCTGCCAACCCCAACTCGTCAGAACCCTTCTCTGAAATTTAAAGTACAATAAAAGGGGTTTTCTCTTACAGCTCACTTCTGCTTACAGTCAAGTGCTCTCAAACCCACTGTTTTCAGCAAGTTTGGGCCCACTTTGTGTAGGATCAGGCAGCCTGTTCCTAGCAACAAGATAGCAAATGCTATTTTGGGATGCATCAACAGAAGGATAACTTTCAAATCATGAGAAGTAGTAATTCTTCTATACTCCTCACTAGTCAGACCTCACCTGGAATGCTGTGCCCAATCCTGGGCACCAATATTTAAGAAAGATGCAGGTAAGTTAGAAAGGGTCCAGTGGAGGGCGACAAAAATGAACCAGGGTTTGGAAACACTGCCCTGTGAGGAGAGACTGAGGGAACTGGGCATGCTCAGCCCTGAGAAAAGAAGACTGAGGGGGGACATGGTATCTCTCTATAAGGACCTCAGAGGCTATCACAAAGAGGAAGGTCAAGATCACTTCTTGCTGATATCAGAGTGCAGGACACAAAATCAATTCAAGCTGTGGCAACCCAGATTCAGGCTGGGCATCAGGAAAAGCTTCCTCACTGTCAGAGCAATAGGACAGTGGAACCAGCTGCCTGGAGAGGTGGGGGGCTCTTCCACACTGGAGACATTCAAGAACCTGGGCAGCCACCTGAGCGGGATGGTGTAACATGGTGTCCTGCAACAGCAGGGGGCTGGACCTGATGGCCTTCCTGGCCCCTTCCGACCCTACTATTCTGTGATTCCATGATTTCATGATTCACAAATCCCTCCTGGCAAGGCACTCCTGTCCTGAAATTTCACTCATGCAAAGCTCCATGGTGGCATGGGCCACACTGTACGGTGTGGTTCCCACACGAGTTTAGCAAATGAACATGCCTTCACGGAAACGGTGCTGCATTTCGCTGCCATCAGGGAGCTGTTGGGCCAGACCTCCTACCCAAGCAGCCTCTTGCCGCGACACATTCCACAGATGGACTTATTTCCTTATTTCTTTGATTCATTTGCACGCCACCCACCCTGCCTCTTGCACCATTCAGCCTCAAGGATTGCACTACTATGGGGGAGGGAAACCGTCTTTACCCCCCAACCGTCTGGGGGGCTTTGCAAAGAGAAGAAAAGGCGCCGCACGGAGGGACAAGCAAGGCATGGAGGACCGGCACTGAGCAGGCAAGTCGCGGCGCAGAGGCGACGGGCGTCCGAACCAAACGCGGAGCAAAGCGCCGCGAGGACCGAGCCACGAGGCACCCGGGCTCCCTGGGCGTGCGCCCCGCACGGCCGAGCAGCCTGACCCGGCGCCCCGCGGCCCGCTCCGAGCCAGCCAGCCTCGGAGGGCCGCGGGATCCCGCCGCTCGGCCGCGGGCTTTCCGGGCAGGCGGCTGCGCCGACCGCCGCGCTACTTACTCCCGAGCAGGCGCCCCTCGGACCGGGCCGCGAGGGACTGCGCCCCGCCCGCGCTCCGGCCGGCCCGGGCCGCTCCCCGTGGCGGGGCCCGCGGGCTCAGAACGGGGCCTGCGGAACAATGGATCGCCATGGCGACGGCGCGGCCTAGTCGCCGCCCGAGCCCGGCCCCGGCCTGCCCAGGCGGAGGGGGGCGGCGGGCGAGCGGCTGCCCCGGATCGACCATGCTAAGCCACAGGTGACCGGCGGGCCGCGGCTGGGCGGGGTGAGGTGGGGCCGTGGGCGGGCGGGACCCGGGGGGCCCTCGGGCTGAAGGACCTCGCCCAGGGGGAAGGCCTGAGAGGGGCTCGGGGGACGCTTCTGCCCACTCGGGCCCCCGGGCATGCCCTGCGCCTGCCCAACCACGGTTTCGCCCAGCCAGAAAGCCTGCATGGGCTCGGGGGACGGGATGATGCAGGGGGGCTAAATCTGGGCACACACATGGATGCGGAGCAGACGTGGGACAGGTTATATTGCATGGACTCGCTTGCCTGTTGCCCAAGGCAGCTTACGCTGTGCCCTGGCATCCTCACCACAACACCCCTGCGAGGTAGGTTTGGCTGAGAGGGCATGGCTGGCCCAAAGTCCATGAGGAGCTTCGTGGCTGAGTGGGGACAGCAACCCCACCTCCCAGGTGCCTGGTCCAATGCTCTCTGCACCACACCGGCTCTCAAATAAGGATGCTCAAATTAGTGGCAGACATGCAGCACATGGTCCTGGATTTTCAGATTCCCCACACATGGTTAGCATCCATGTTCAAGTCTATCACTCCGTCTCCCCAGGGGAACAAGACAAGTGCCATGCTGTCCCTTGAAGGTAAATCATCATCACGCTCACCCTACTTTTAGACAAGACTAGCTCACAGTAGGACCCCTCTGCTCATCCTAATTCATATTTTCCAAAGGTTCTGCCACGTAACACACACACAAATCCTTCCACTGTGTTAATCTTTTCAATCTATGTTAACATAGATTTCCTTTTCTTCAGCTCCTTTTATATGTATGCCATTGAGTCACCTCTGACTTGTGGCAACCCTCTGGATGAGTGCCCTCCAGAATGTCCCTTGACAGCCCTACTCAGCTGTTGTAAACTCAAGGCTCGGACTTGCTTTATGCAATCAATCCATCTCATAGTTGGTCTTCTCTTATTCAACCGTCAGCTCTAGCATCATCGTCTTCTCCAAGCACTCTTGCCTTCTCATGATGGGTCTGAAGTACAACAGTCTTAGCTCATGATTTTTGCTTCCTGGGAAAGTTCTGGCTCGGTTTGATTTAGGACCCCCTGGTTTATCTTTCAGACACGTCACTTTTCTTCATGTCAGCCTTCCTCCAACTTTTCACATCCACACTGTTGTGAGGATGATCTTGGCCTTGATCACCAGTGAAATGGCCTTACATTTGATGAACTTTTCTCCTTCTTTCATTGCTGCCCTTTCATGTCTGTCTTCTGATTTCATGGCTACTGTCGTTATTTGAGTTGATGATTTGAACCAAGGTATGCAAAATCTTTTGCAATTTTAATTCATTGTTGACATAAAGTTCTATAATTCATCTGCAGTTATTATTTTTGTTTTCTTGATGTTCAGCTGCAGCCCTGCTTTGCCGCTTTCTCCTTTTGCTTTCATCAGGAGTCGTTTCAGTTCATTGCTGCTTTCTGCCAGTAAGACGGTATCATCTGGATATCTTAAATTACTGATGTGACTTCTGCCAATTTTCACTCCTCCTTGCAATCCTAATCCAGCTTTTTCTATTATATGTTTTGCATACAGATTGGACAGACAGGAAGATGTTGGACAACATTGCCTGTGGGAAGCTATTTTGTTTCTCCATATTCTGACCGAACACTAGCTTCTTGTCCACAATAGAGATAACACATCAAGATGATAAAGTGCTGAAGTATATTTCAGCACCGTTCATTGTTTTTCATGAGCCACACAGTCCAAGGCTTTGTTGTCGTCCATAAAAAATAAATCGATCATCTTCGGAAATTCTCTGTTTGCAATATGATCTCAAGTGCCTTTCCCGTTTCATAATCCAGCTAGAGCTTCAGGGTTTTCTCACTTCATATAGAGTAGAATTCTTTGTTGTAACACTTTGCACATCACTTTGCTGGCACGGGGAATTAGTGCAAGGGTCCTGTGGTTGCTGCACTCTTTAGCATCTCCTTTCTTGGTTATTGGAAGGTTAATGCCGGCTGGAGCCGAGGGTCAGACTAGATGGCTTGGGAGACCCCTTCTGACTTGCTCTCTTTCTGTGTTTCTAATGAGTGTTTCCTGGCTGTAGGCCATTGTTTAGTTTTCCATCTTGCTGGCGTATCCTTGTTAGGTTTTGGACCAATTCAGTCTTTGCAGCTTAGAATAGTGCTATTGGAATCCTATCTACTCTTGGTATTTTGTTTCTTCCAACTTCTTTCACAGCAGCTTTCTATCATTGCAGGTTCTTCCTTATAGGCTTTCTTTGCAAAGGGCTCTTTCAACTTTGTGTTTTTGGTATATTTTCTCCATAATTTGTTTCTAACTTATCTATATTTTCTCCTGGTCCAATAGTATGTTCCCTATTGGTCATTTGACTTTTTAATCTAAGTTTCTAATCTAAGTTTAATCTAATTTTATAACTTCTGGAAGAAATCTCTTGTTTCTCCTCTTTTATTGTTCTATTATATTTCTTTACACTGGCCATTTAAAAGCAGTTATTGGCTTTATATGTTAGTCACTGAGAAGCTGAACTTTTTTATCCCTAATAGTATCGCTGGTTTTGGTCCACCATTTTTCTGGTTCGTGGTCATTTGAGGTCAGTACCACAATTACATTCTTGACATGGACTTTAAATCCCTCAGGAATGTTTAAGTTGTATTTTGGCACTTTGCTTCTCTTAGTGATCTTTTGCAGCTTTACTCTGATTTTTGATATTAAGAGTTCACGGGCAATATCACAATCTACTCCTGGTCTCATTTCGGCATATACTTGTCCACCTCTGTCTCCTGTTTCCGATTATATAATGTATATATAACACATTATAATTATATAATGTGTTTGATTTCTATAATGGCCATCTGGTGGTTCCATGTAGAAAGTTGTCTGATCAGTTTCCTGAAGTATTTATTTACAATGAACAGATGGTTGACTTCACATAATTTTGTGAGTCTTTCTCCTGTTTCATTTCTGATCCCTAGGCCAAATTCTTCCACAATACTGGATTCTGTTTTGTTTCGTACTTTGGCACTCCAGTTCCTATGATCACCAGCATGTCTTGCTTTGTTATGTTAGTAATTTCCTTTTGAACACCTGCAGGAGTTTTTTGATTTCTTCTTTAGCATTTGTTGTTGGAATGTATTTATGTCTACTGTATTAAGCAATACTTGTCCACTGGCCAGCAGTTCTTTTCCTAAGAGTCTCCAGGTGGACTGAAGGAACACACTAGCTAATCTGCTTAGATCGTAGAATTGCTGAGAGGCAGGGCAGGTGGAAGAACCTAGACAAAGAATGAGCAAGAACCTAAGGAAGCGTGGGAGAAAATTGTCACAGGAACATGGGATCCTCAGGCACCAGTGCATTCCGGAAACCCTTCTTGGTGTTTGCCAAACTACTTGACCCTTCCCACTTCTAAAAAATGCACATCCGTTTGAGTTTCTGCAAAGTAAGTTTCTGTCTGTGCTGAAAACTGGAGTCCAGGGAAATGTTCATTGTGTAAGGAATCACCGTAGTCTTTTGGACAAGCCACCATCCTTTGCCAAGGAACCTGTGGCAGCCGTTCTGTGGTAGTGACCCAGGACAGTGCTCATGGCCCTCAAAGGTTACTTAACCCTGGGTTAGAGAGTGCAGGTAGCCAAGGGGAGCAGGCGGAGGGAGGAGCTAGGGAGGTAGGGTTCCAACAGAGCAGTGAAGAAGAATGCGAGGAAGAGGAAGAGGCCTCCAGGAGCAGCTTCCTTGATGGGTATGGTGCACTGGAGCAAAGGAAGTTCATGTGTTTGGTTGAAGGAACCAGCTGTATTTTTGAGCTGCAGAACACACTATTAGTGCAAGGAAAGGGAATTGGGAGCCACTGTGATGACAGCCTTGCAACTGACCTGCTTTTCCACTGGATCTTTCTTTCGTTGTTGTTTTCCAGCCCAGGCATGATGAACATTGGAACTATTGATGTCTATTTGAGCAAGTTAGGTACCAACCTCCAAACCATGGTGTACGATGACGAGCAGGAGCATGAAGCCTGGAGGATGTATGTGGAGAGGAAAAATGTTGTGCTGGAGTTCCTGCACTCTGACTTGAGCCTCCACCTGCTCAAACGCCACCACAAGCGGATTGAACTCCTGAAAAAGTGCTCCTATTACATTGAGATCCTGCCTAAGCACTTGGCACTGGGAGATCAAAACCATCTCATGCTACCCACCACCATGTTCCAACTGATAGACCCCTGGAGGTTCCAGAGGATGAAGAAAGTGGGGACCATCCAGACCAAAATCCAGCTGCTGCTCCTGTCTGACCTATTAGAAGAACTGGAGAGAGGTCGGGAGGAGCTGGTCCATTACCTGGAGACCTACGACACGATGACTTTCCTCTCCAGATGGGACACAATCAAGCAAAGGTTGTCTAGTCTCTCCGAACAGATGGATTATTTCCTTGCTATGCTAGTCCCTGGAAGGTTGTTCATCAAACACCGACTGGTATCAGATGTAGGGATTAGCAAAATCCCACACATCAGACTAGTCCTTAGCACGAAAATGCCAGTAATGTTTGATCGAAGGGAATCTGTGGCACATGAAGACTGGGTGAGTCTCAAGTGGTTTGTCACTAGTCAGCAGCTGCAGCTTGAACAGTATGAACTCCATTTTAAGCTGCTGGAGCCCAGATCTCCGCAGGAGCGCATCCACTGTGGATTAATGCCAGTCTCCTCGAGCACATGCGAAATCCACAACCTGCTGTCTGACCGTTTGTACAGATTTACCATCAAAAGAGCAGAGACATACACCCTTGTCTATGAACAGTGGCATGATTCCATCCTTCTTAAGACAAAGCCATACCTTGAGGAAGAAATGGAGAGTGTTATGTCTCAACCCTGACTTTCCCACCATAGCAATTCGCAAGGAATGTAAAATAAGTCAGATTAAAAACTTATTTTTAAAGCTTTTGCATCAAAGCATGAGATTTTTCTTGTCTTGGATCAAAATTTGACAAACCTTAAGCTGCCAAGAGAACCAATGCAGTTGATAGGCCAAGCAAACCAGAGTTACATTTGACCTATTGTTTGCTTCTTTTGGGGTTGCCCCAGAAAGTCTGCTCTGATCTAGTGGAAAACATCAATAAAAGTTTTAGATAACAAAATGACTCAGTGGAAAATTGGGTTACGTTAAACAACTGTCTTTAAATTCAATTTTTTTACAAAGAAAATGCTGGGTAGAGGGAGCCATTTGTGTTGCAGTGGAGTGTGAACAGGAGATAATGTAATTGCCAGTTCATGCAATTACCTGAAATATTGGGAAAACTGTTACTGCTGAGATGAGTTGGCTGTATGGAACAAACAGCAGGATCATTCTTTCTCATCACGTATCTCTTCCTAGAGACCGACTGAAATGCCGACTACCCCAGAGCTGTTTCATTCTTAATACCTGAAGTTAACCACCTAAAAACAGAGTCCTGACCCGTTAATTAAATATGTGAACTGGGCATCAGCATCACCCCATGCCATCTCTTGGTGTTGTGCAACGTCTAATACAGTTTAGACCATGCTTATTTTGGGAGAGTAAGAATGCTCTGGAAGCCTGTGTCTGTTTCTGCTGAGATAGTGTATGCTGTAACATCTCTGAATTTTCCCAGATTCCTGGGGTGAAAGATTAGTTGTCCCCAAATAAGCACCAGGCATCACTAGAGAGATTTTGCCTGTGATGACAGGTTACAAGATTGGGAGCTTTTGGCCTTAGAAAATAAGTTGAGTCATGAGGAAGACATAGAAGTACGGTGGTACTTTGGCTCACAAACTTAATCTGTTCCAGGACTCTGGTCGTGGCCCAAAATGGCCGTGAGCCAAGTTAAATTTCCCCATAAGGTCAACGCAAACAAGGTGAATCCATTCTGTAACTATTTTTTTTAAGCAGAAAAATAGGAAGCAAAGTGACAAAGAACAAAGATCGTGGCCATCTCCCCCTCCCCGCAACCCGAGCACGTCCATCTCCCCACCGCCACAGCACAACTCACGCCCATCATCCTCATGCTGGGGAGGGGAGACGGGCGCGATTGCGGCACACCGGGAGGGAGATGGGTGTGATCGTGCCGGGGGCGGAGATGGCCGAGATCGTGGTTGCGCTCCTGCAAGACAGACAGATGAGATCTCAGCCCTCTCCCCCCGCCCTCAGCACGATCGCGGCCATCTCCCCACTTGTGGGGTGGGGGGAGACAGCTGTGATCATGGTCGCCACCCAGTGCAGAGTTCGCGACCTGAGTTAAAATGTTTATGAAAGTTTTGTTCACAACCTGATTTGGTTGTGAACCGAAATGTTCATGAGCCGAGGTACCACTGTACATAAAATTACACATCGTTTGGAGCTGCAGCTCATAATTAAACATTAGACTTGGCTGCTGTAAGATGGCCGCCAACATGGATAGCTTTAAAAGGATGCTAGACAAATGAATGGAGACTATCAGTCCTGATGGCTACATGCCAGCAACGCTGCTGGTCCTGATGGCTCTGTTCTGTCTCTACTATTGGAAGCAGTTGCTGGGGTGCTATCGCACTCACGTCTTGCTCACGGGCTTCATGTAGGTGTCCGGGAATCTGTTGTGTGAACAAAATCCTGCAATAGACGAGACTTTTGGTTGACTGTTTTTGTGTATCACATTGTGAAAGGGTTGTGCTTTGCGGGCAAGAGGAGTTGGCTTAGGACCAAGTAAGGGTCAGCTGTGCAGAGTGAAAACAGCCACTGACCAGACCAGACAGATCCTGTCTTACGGAAAAATAGTTTGTAGGGCATTGCCCAACACAGATAGAGGGTACACGCATAGGGCTTCATGCCCACCTCAAGCCCAGGCCTAGCAGTCGTCATGGCAACACCTGAAAGAAAGTAAATGATCGGAAATTTACTTACTTACTTATTTGCAGTATTTATATCCTGTCCAGGGAACATCGGCTATGGGTGGTACAGAAATATAGTAATATACCGCTGCATAGAATGTGGCAGCAACACCATTCTCAGGGGTTTAGCCTGGGAGAAGAACTAGGGGTCTTTGGGATGGAGGCAGAGAAGCAGTGGGCGGCTTTGCTTAGCGTATGGGCATCACTTTGGATCAGATGAGGAGATTTGAACCCACCATCTCTGCTGTCCCAAGCTTTAGGAGTAGTCACCACACTTGGGCTCCGCAGATGCATGCAAGCTTGACCGATCATCGATGGCCACACGGAACTGAGAGCATCAGAAGAGTCCTAATGCTGGATCAGTCTCGCGGTCCATCCGGTCTAGCATTCTGTTCACACAGTGGCCAACTGGTTTCCCTCAAGCAGGATAGGAGTACAACCACTCACCCTCCCATGCTCCCCAACAGCTTGTGCACGCAGGCATGCTTCCTCTGATCTGGAGATGGCGTACAGCCATTAGGACTAGTAGGCCCAGGAGCTTTCTCCTCCCTGGTTCTTCAGCCATGGTGGTCCAGTCGTCTGAGAGGGAAAAGCACTCTAGACATGGTACAAGACATGCACTTCCGCCAGTTCAGGCACCAAGCCTGGTTTTTAGGACTTTGTTATGCCATCAAGTCATCTCTGATTTATGGTGACCCTATGAATTAATTCCCTCCAAATGCCCTGTCTTTGATGGCACTGCTCCCCTCTTTAAATGCGAGGCTTGGTTTCTTTATTGAGTCAATCCATTTCATTTTTAGTCTAGCTGCCCTTAGCTACTGCATGTGCTTTATTCCTTCCAAGTTCTTTCACATTAAACTTCACTTCACTTTCTAATATTGCAGGTTTTTTCCCATAGGAGGCCTCTTCGAAGGACTCTGTCATCCTTTTATCTTCTCTGTCTAGTTATTCCATATATAGTTTCCACCTTCTTATTATTTTCTTCTGGTCACATAATATGTTCCCCTGTTAGTCTTTCATCACTCTTAATCTAGGCTCGAATTTTCATTTGATTTCTTGGATCTTCTAGAAGAGGTTTCGTGTTCTCCCACTTCTGTTTTCTATTTATATGCCCTAGCCATCCTAAGAGTTCTTTTTGTCTTTATGTGGTAGCTGTTGAAAAATTGCATTCACGATTCCAACTCTTTCTGTCACCTTTGGTTTTGCTTCTTGCTTGTCCTTTGCAACTGTGAGTGTTTCTTAGGTAATCTAGGCTTTTTTATTTCTTGTTGGCTTTCTTCCCGAATAATGTGACCGTGCTAAAGCAGTCCTTGATTCAGTAAAGAGAAGACTATCAGGTTTCCAAGGAAAGCTCCTTTCAAAAAGGGACTGAACGCCAGATCTGGGTTTTTAAACACTACACGTGTAACATTTATTCTATGAGATAAAGAATACAGAAGTATAATAATACAAGTTCAACAATCATCAGCAACAATACCAAGAGGCCTCATTCACACTCGCATTCATGCAACACTCATCCTCACAGCCAATAGACCCTCTCGGTGCTGCATCGGGACTGTGGGTGACCAGTAGCAGTGCTGTTCTGACACACACGGGAGCTGGAAAGCCCAAGCATTTTATACCTTTAAGTTGATGCTCTCGGCTTAGTCCAACTGGATCGAACAGGGAGCTCCTCTGAGCAGAGCTGACACACAGAACGTGCTGGTCCTTATCTTGAACGCACGTAGGCGTGGGCTCATCTGTGTCGTTCCCTTCTCCCACCACTCCCGGCCTCTCAGTTTTCTCAGTCTGATCAATCCCGTCATGCTTTTTCATTCTTCATTTTCTTCTGGGTCTTAGGCCTTCAGGAACCCAGGCACACTGTGACCATAACATCTCTGATTTCAGTCAATAGTTCTGGTTTGTGGTCAGTTGAGTTCAGTGATGTAAATCTGGTCTTGATGTGGACTTTAAATTCCTCAGGAATGTTGTTTAAGTTGTATTTTGCCACCAGGCTTCTGTTAGAGTCAAGGCGATAAAGGACACTTAGTTTTTTATATTAATGCTTCATGGACACTACCGTAATCTGCTCCTGGTCTTTTCTTGGCAGCAAATAAACAGTTTTTCCATCTTCCTACTACTACTACTTCTTTAGAAGGCCAGATCCTGAAGATGAAATTCAAATACTTTGGCCATCAAATGAGAAGGAAGGACTCCCTGGAGAAGAGCCTAATGCTGGGAACGACTGACGGCAAAAGAAGAAGGGAACAGCAGAGGATGAGGTGGCTGGATGGGGTCACTGGGGCAGTGGGTGTGGGCTTGGGTGGACTCCAGGGGATGGTGGAGGACAGGAAGGCCTGGATGAATGTTGTCCACGGGGTCGCGATGGGTTGGACACGACTTCGTGACTAACAACAACAACAACAACACTACTACCACCAATTTCTTGGTATTTAATTTCCCTCTTTTTCCTTTGGTGATGTCGATACGTACAGTTACCTGACTGGTTGACTGAAGTCTGCATTTGTGATAAACAGATGACTAGCTATGCAGGAACCTGTGAGTCCTTTTCCTGCTTCATTTCTGACCCCTGAGCCAAATTCTTCTACAACATTGGATCCCACTTTATTTCCTCCTTTTGCATTCCGGTCACCTATGATGAACAGCATACCTTGATTTCATGTGCTGTCCTCTTGGCGCTTTCATAAAAGCTCTCTCCAGCATCTGCTGTTGGAATGTAGACCTGAATGATGGTCATGTTGATGGGTTTTCTGAGAACTGCAATTGATGTGATTTAGTGGGTCTTTGCATGAATGGTCCCATACTCTCTGACCTACATCTTCCCTCAATATTAGAGCCACTCCATTTCTTCCGAGTCTGTCATTTCTTGAGTAAAACACTTTGACCGACTGAAAATGTTCTTCCTCCGCCCCCTTGTTTGCTCACACTCAGGACTGTAATGCTTAACCATTTCTTGTTGCATAGTTTTCAGTTTGCCTTGATCCATGCTTCGCACGCTACACGTACCGACTGGATGTGGTGTGCAGCATCACACTTTCCTTGCGTGTCCATGCATGTCAACTACTAGACTTCGCTTTGGCTTTGACCCAGTTGCATCATCATCAGTAGCACCGTTCAGACCTTCGCTCTTTCCATGTAGCTGCTTGAGTGCCTTCCAGCCGAGGAGTCTCATCTTCTGGCACTTTCTCTTGCTCCGCTTTGCATTGCAGGGTTGCCAAAGATGAACTATTCAGACATGCTTTGCACTGCTTTCTTCTGCACAGAACCAGAGTTCTCTCCAGTGTCACTGCTATTGTCTGATAGAAATTCTGCACCTGTGTTGCCTTCAAAACCTGGCCCTCAGGAATTTCTCTGTCCCCACCAGCCTTAGATATATCCATTTTCCTCCACTTCTGTGAACTTTACTCCCGAAGAGGGTGGGTGCAAGTCAAGTCTCTGCTTTGCCCATTCTGCCTTGGGTGACACTGCTAAAAGACAAGACTAGCAGGAGTTTATGGGGCAGTATCATAATTGAAATAAACCTCTGCTCCTTCTATGGACCATATGCTGTTCTTTCTCCAGTATATTCCCTGGAGTTCACTCCACAAACTTTACCTAAGTATAATCCAAGGTTTCTGACATTGCAGATTGCCAGGTGCTTTCTTTCCTTCTGTTTAGAACAGATACTTCAGACTGCAGGAAAAATGGACAGCTTGACCTAGAAGGCAAATTTCTTTTTATTCTCTTCATAAGATCATCATCATCCCTCTGTTTCAGAATAGTGGGTTGCCAGGTTTAGATGAAGTTAAGGATCTGTAATGAAAATATGTGATCAGATCTCCCATCTTGCGATTGCAGAGCAAGGAGAAATTCAGATCTGGGCTCTGCTGCATGAGTGGACTGGTGGGGTTCATCCTTTCCCTCTGAATTCCCTTTGATTGCTGCAATGCACTCTGTGTGGGGCAGCCCTTGGAGACTGTTCAGAAGCTGCAGCTCCTGAAGAATGTGGCAGCAAGATTAGTAACTGGGACCTGTGGGTCCAAACACACTATACCAGTTCTGGTTCCCTGTAGTCTTCCAGGCCCCATCCAAGGTGCCAATTTTAAGCCATGACGCCTCACCTGGCTCGAAACGGCAGTCTCGAACAGAGCACAACCCACCCGGCCACTGTGCTCGGCATCCTGGGCCTTCCTCCATGTGCCAGCTGTGAGGGAGGGCCGGAGGTCAGCAAGGGCGTTCTGTGTTGGCCCCCCACCTGTGGAATGGTATCCCCACTGTGGCCCACCTGAGGCCGACCTTGTCACCTTCTCAGTGCCTAGATGCATCTTAACCCGTCTTCTTCCCACCAGGCTAAGGCGGCCCTTGATGCCAAGGCTTTTTAAAGATATACTTGGGTTTCCAAGGGGGTTGCCCATCCCATATGCTTTTCTTTTAGAGGGTCATTCTTTGATGTGTGTTTTTTTACATTTCCTTTGATAGGATTTTATGGTATGTTTCTCGTTTTTCGTGTTGTTGTTATATGATGTTCTAAACCGCCTAGGCAGCTTCAACTATTCGCCAGTATAGAAATAATCCTCATTTTCATTATGGCAGAATGGACCCTGCTGGTGGGGAAGTCCTGAGGGCAGAATCCAGTGCCCCCTTGGCTCAGTGCCCATGAACCTGTGAACACGGTGACTCGCGCGTGGCTTGTTCCCTGCAGTCCCGATGTTTTCAGCCATCTGGATGAAGCCCCATGGGATGAGTGAGGCCCAGGACCCACTGGGATATGGCATAAGCCGTTGGCCCCAGCCCCCTCCCCTGGGGAGGGTGTTAAAAAAATCCCTTTTTGGAATCTGAAATGGTACACTTTAGTTAACACCTCAGGACCACACCACCTCATCTGGCCACTGTCTAGGCTTCCCCTTCCCCATATGCAAACACCACGCCATTTATTGCCACAAACTGAATAGAGAAAGAAGTTTTATTCTGCATAATACAATATTTGATCCAAGGTTAATAGAAACATAACCTCTATTTTCATTTTTTTGGTCAGCCTATGAATTAAAAATAGTTTATAGAGTATTAGACAGCCATAATTTATACATACCAAAGATTTAATTTAACATTACCTGCCCTCCAAAGCTGCCCCTAAAGTATCATACATGCAAATCCATTTTTTAAAAATAGACTCCAATAATTAAATACAATTAAAATTACAAATTCATTACAGGTCCCTTGAATATATACTATATAAAAAGACACACAGCTGCTTACATCTCAGAAATATTTTAGTCCATTTCACAAATAAATGGCTCAGCCGCAATCCAGTAAGAAATTCTCCCAAAATAAATGAGTCTCCTGCCAGAGCAAGGCCCCATTAATTCCAATGGAGCTTATGCAAGAGTAGTTCTGACTGGATTGTGCTATCATTATTGCACTAAAAACAGAATTAACATCACCTCTGCATTCCTTTTACTTTTTGTTTCAAGGAGAGATCTCTAAGCAAATAAAAAAGGCTTAAATCTCAAATGCTTTGCACTGACCATTTTCTTTGGAAAACAAGCTCATTGTATCTGTGTGTACAGCTATTTTCATAGAAATGCTGATGATATAAAAGCTGGGTTAATGGTAGTCCTTGGATGCTGAAGCCAAATCCACAAGAAAATTCTCCTGAGCATGCCCACTGAAATGTATGGGGCTCACACAACTGCATACATGTTTTTGCACACCCGGATTTCTTTGGGACATGTGCAGTAGAAAGGTCTGGTAGAAGCACTGAAAGGTCAACGTTGCCCAGATTGAGTGTGTGCGCTTCAATACTGCAGAGCCAGACAGATAACTCCCACCTGTGGAGAAATTTCTGGAAAAAAGGCCAGTGTGGTTTTGGAGCTGACTGAGCCAGACAGAAGGGCTTGAGGACAGAGAAAAAGGCACCAAGGTGGAAGAGGCAAAGGTGACCATGGCCCAATGAACTAGTTGGAGGGAGGGACAAAGAGGGATGAACGAAATGCTACTTTAATGAAAGACAGGGAAAGTTGGTGCTGGAAATGGCTTGCCTAGTCACCACTGGCGAAAAAAGATCACCTCCAGGTGACCAGCGAAGAATGAGCTTTTGGGAGTTTTTAAGTGGGTCTTATTTCTCTTTTGGTCACTTAATATCAATGTAGTAGGTATATGGAGGTAGAAAGGTACACAAAAACAAGTTTGGTAACCTTTGAGGCTGGCTGAGTCATCTGCAGCTCCGACATAAAGGTTTATGCCAGTACGTAATTATGTGTTGGCACTGACTTGTTCTTTCTCACTCTGTGCAACAGTTAAAAAGTGTTCTATGAGATCGGTTCTCTTGTCTGAACTTTTTGTTCCCAAGTAAAAATATGCATGTGGATGTTGCATTTCTAAGAACATTTTTTAAACTTTCACATTCACAATTACTTGAGGTAGAACGGGGAAAAGAAATGCCTCACTCCCTTTCCATTGCTATTTAGCTCCCTGACAAAAGGTTTGCCTTTTTGGAGGTAAAAATCCCCCAGTTAAAAGAAAAATACTAAAAACGCTGTACATTCAAATTGTACAGAACCCGGGGTTTGATCCAACTTCAGTCCTAGTTATGAATCTACTGTTACCTACAGCTAAATCTGGATCAAATCCAAGATTTGCTTCTCCCAATATGTTAAGGCTGTTTTTTTTTTCTTTTTCCTGTCATTCTCCATTATTAAAGAGCAGTTCCATGTGTTCCAAGAAATCAGATGTTCTAAAATACAAGGCAGCTAAAGGAAGCAGAGAAAGACCCAAAGTGTCATCAAGACAACACTGGCCTCCTTATTGCACGCATTCTCTTAAAGGAAGAACTCCAGCTACATCATCGTAGGGCAAAACTGAGGCTAAAGTCACCCGCATGGGCTTTGGACAGTTCTGAGCAGCTATACCAGGAATGTTCATGAGTCAGAAGAGCTGAATTCCACAAAAACGGCTTCAAAGAGGCAGCTAAATCCAATCCAGTTGGAGTATCAAGGGAGCGGATGTGAGTTCTCCTTGCATCGAGTCCAAGAGGTTTGTTTGTTTTTTAAGTAGGTACTTAGTATATTCCAAGCTGAAGCAGAAACAAGCATCAGAAGCTCTTTTCCAACCCACAATGTAGAGCATAGAACCCAAGTGGAATTAGTGCATTTCACAAAAATGCATAAAAGTGTGAGAGACTGTAGACCAAGGAACGGGGACCTGTGGTCGCCCAGATGTTGTTAGGAATGCAATTCCCATCAGCCCCAATGAGCAAAGCCAACAGTCAAGGAGATGGGAGCTGTAGTTCAACTACCCTCATTGCTGCAGCAGAGCATATCTAAGAACACTGGAATGTATGAACAACCACACAGTTCTCTGAGCTGTTGACAGAAAGGATCGCAGACTGCGGGGAGCTGTCTTCAAGGCTCGCTCAGGGTTCCCTGAGAAACAGGCAGCGGACTTGCAAAAGCTTGTTTCCTTCCTTTGTGTATAACTGTCCATTCTCTACACACTAGATTATTTTCTTAGGATTTGCAGCTTACATTCAGAATCGCTGGCGGAAAGAAAAGTACCATGATCAGGAGCAGACAAGCTTCGCAAGATCTCTGGTCAACCTCTCAGATGCAGCTTTAAAAAGAGAAAAATTAAAAACACATTTTTGGTAAGAGGAAACACTTTTCAAGTACAGTTCAAAATGGAGGTTTAAAACACATTTGTACAAAAATTTCCCTACAACAAAATAATTTACATTTGATGGCTAAAACCACCTCATTATAAAAATGGGGCCCTGCTTACAGGCTCTGTGATGCTCTATCCAGGAAATGTTTGCATTCTTTCTGCCAAATGCAGCCGGCTCTTCTTCTGATTTTGAGCAAGGAAGGACCAGACCCTGGCAGATCCATTGGAGATGGCATATTTTTCCTTGTCTTTAGCCCAACAGGTAGAATTCTTCTTGAAGAGCTTTTGTAAACGCTCCTTGGGTTTTCTGCTTCATCCCTTGGTCCCCAAAGCAAAGCGAAGATGCTTTTTCCCAAAAGATCTGGCTGGGGATTCTGCAGAACACTCCGGCCTTTTGGCCTCTGTATTGAAAGATGTCCCCTCTCCCCAGATGGAATGCTTTCAGAAGAGAAAAGCCACCTCGCACGGTGGTGACCACGCTTCCAGTCAAGGGTGCCACAAAGACAAGTCCAACGTGTGAGACAGCCGTGCTCTTGCAGTCTCCCGCAACTTGGTTTTGCCACTGGGCTATGGAGCCAACAGAGCAGCCAGTGATACACAGAGAGAGAGGCCAGAACAGTGTCTATGCACCAGCCCAAGCCCAGAGGCCACTCTTTCCATCCGGCCACTTCTGCTGCCCACACCACCAGTTGTCCACCAATGGTCTAGAGATGGTCACCAAACCACGTCCCTCTCGTGGCTCGGTGCCCAAAGGGCCTTGCATGCCAATTCCTTCCCTAACAGCATCTCGTTAGTTATTCTCATGTGCTACGTTGGGCCACTAGTTTTGGCTCCGAGTGGCAACTCCTGTATCATTTACAAAGCTGGAAAGCTGCCCAGAAAATAGATGAAGATCTGTTAAAGGCCATGACATACTTCGAACCGGGGGCATCCATTCATGCCAGCCGTGGCTCAATCCTGATGGCGGCGGCAGCTGTATAACATTGCTCCTTCCTGTAATGCTGCAGGAGGTTCCTCCACAAGGAGTTGCATTCCAGGAGGTGAGAGTTTCCTATCAGCAAAAGGGGGAGACAGAGAGAAAAGAGAAGCGGCAATGAAGATCACCTTCGAGGGAATTGCATTCTCCCCACCAGCCGCTGCCCTTAAGGCAGGACCCACAACGAATCTTGCTCCACATGCAGGAGGCCGCAGTTTCAATCTTGAGTAACTCCAGTTTTAAAAAGAAGAGCAGGAAGGGGCGCCTAAGGCCATTGGGTCCCACCCCTCAGGAGTCCAAGCTGAAGCATCCCTGCCAGGTAGCTGTCCAGCTTCATCTGGAGCGGCTCCTGTGGGCAAGAACTCGCCACCACCCTGGGCCATGGGTTCCCTTGTCCTATTGTTCTCATTAGCCAAGACCCCAGGCAGTTTGTTCAGGTTAAAATACACAATACCAAACTTGATGGACGAACAGTCCAACTCTGTATGAAGGCATCTTGCAAGATAACCTGTGTTGTTGGGCCAACAGAGTAGAGATAAGAGGGACACTGAGAAGAGTAGCTTCCATACCGAGGGAAAAGCTCAGTGGCTGGACACTGCTGGACCAAAGCCAGCCCGACACCTTTTGCAAAAGCAGAGGCATGGAAGGAGAAACCCAGCTGCAGCCGCTGGATTTCCCGCCAGAGCAAGGGGGTCCTGCAGCTTCCATGGCATCCAATGGGCACCTCCACAGCCACACAAACCCAGCAGTCTGTTTCACACCGCAGGGCTCACCTTCTGAACATCCCTTCAGCACCTTCGCCCCAGCCACTCACCTATAATGCAGAGGCCGTCCTGCGCCCGGGTGAGGGCGACATTGATCTGGTTCGGGTCGGCCACAGTGCCCAGGTGCTTCCTCATCCAGCTCCTGAGTGGCTTTTTCTCAATCTCCAGGTGGCTGCATGAGCGTACGGTGGAGACGATCACGTACTTCCACTCGCTGCCTGGGGGCCAGAAATGGCAACAGTCCAATCAGAACAGGGCACAGTTCATCTTGGAAAATGCACAGGAAGAGGAAACCAACAGGATGACGGGGCTGCAGCTACTCTGCTATGAGGAACAGCGGACAAGACTATCACAGGTGGTTTGGTGTAGAAAAAGAGGAGCCATGACAGAGTGGTACAGAATTAGAAATGGCGTGGAGAAAGGGAATGGAGGAGACGTGTTCTCCCTTAATGCAGGGGAATTCCACGGATCTGATGGGGGGGAGGTTTAGGACACATCAGAGGAAGGACTTCTTCATACAGCATATACAGTAGTTAAACCAAGGAATTTGCTGCCATGGGAATTGGTGATGACCACCAATCTGGATGGTTTCAAAAGGGGATTGGACAGGTTCATGAGGAAGGAGGCTATCCATGGCTACTAGGCTTGCTGGCCATGTGCTCTCTCCTTCACCAGAGGCAGTTGCCTACACACGCCAGTTGCAGGGGAGCTGGGCAGGTGGAGCTCTCGCACCCATCCTGCCGGAGGGATCCTGCGGGCAGCTGGTCTGCCATTGTATGAATGGAGCCTTGGACCTGCTGGACCATTCGTCTGATCCAGCAGGACTGTTCTTATGTGCTCAGTCATGCAACTCACTGGCCTTTGGGCCAGGCATGAATCTACAGGGGGTCCAGGACTGTGCTTGCCCTGATGGGCAATCCATCACTCTCTGGGAGCCATGATGAGCTCAAGCCTTCTGCCCAACCTTGGGACTGGACGGGGGGATCAGCTTCTTCTTGCAGCTATCCTGGCCGTCAGAGCACCCCCGCAGCCTCAGGGGACCAAGGGCTCCATTTCACACTCTGCTCCTGAGCATGCTCCAAACATAGAGCTTGGGGGCTGGAGTCACGGGGGAGGGGGTCATCCCTGACCCCAAGCTGAAGGCCTCAACCGCATGGGAAGACCATCTGGCAACCACAGATCTCTTGCCTGGCTATCAAAGCCAAAATCTGTGGGTCCCCGTTTATTTCTTACCTTAACCTATCACAGAAGGGTGCTCTGAAAATAATTCATAGGTAGGGAGAAAATGCGCTGAGCATCTCAGTGGAAAAGCAGCATAAAACAGGCAAGTTAACTAGAACTGGAGTAAAACACCCTTTTTTCTCTGCTATCACATACTCCCCAAACCACTTGTGCCGAGGAACTGCTCGCACCCATCCCCTTCCAGCCACCAACTGCTCCCCAAAAATGCCGGGACTCTGTCCCTGCATTGCAAGACATACACAGAGGTTGCTAGACCTCCACTGTTAGAAATGCATCCCAGAAGAAGTGTGCTGCCAGACCCAGTGTTTGTGGGTTGTGTCCAATGTTCACAGGTGCTTTGATCTGGTTTATGAAGATGCTCAGAGGCAGCTTGTGCGCGGCACACTCACAACAAGCCATCATGCGGAAACCTGCTCCATTCAGCTGCTCCAGGATCAGAGCTGGAAGGGAGCAGGGAGACAGTCCAGTTCCACCCCTGTTCAAGGCCCTGCAGGGTACCGATAAAGCTTCCCTGACAGGTAGTTATTCCGTCTCCGCTGAAACACTTCCAGCAAAAGAAATACGGACCACTCTTCTCAGTGGGCATCCTGATACACCAGAAAGTTCAAAAAGGCCTACACGCATCCGCCAAACTCTCCTTTTCCCAACAGCCTCAGGGAGAGATGACCCCGTTCAGGTGGATTTATTCTTCAAGATCAGCTCCTTGCTGGAGCAAAGCAGAAGCTACAAGGCAATGCCTTTTGCTTTCTCGTTATTCTTCCTGAACGGTGGAGAGCAGTGGGAGAGCTGAGAAGATCAGCTGCACGGGATGACAGAGGAGACCTCGGAAAATAATTTGCATCAACATGGGGGTGGCGAAACGGGACATCTTCTGTGGTGCAAGACGGGCCCCCTGCAAAACGATCGCCTCGGCTGAAACACTGAGCCCTGCCATGCGCAACTCGCCCCCACTTACCTTGGCTTTTCATGATGGTGCAAACGGTTACATGGGGCAGCTTTTTCTGGGAAAGAAGCTTCTTGATCTCCATCACCTGGGCATTGTAGGGCGTCAAGATGGCAATCTGCTCGGGCTTGTTGAGCCCAGCGCGAGTCAGCTGCTGAGCTATTCTCACCTGGAGAAGAACAGGCAGGCACTGTCAAACATTCCATTTTATCCCAGCACGATCAAGAAACAGACAGATAAAACTTCATTACAGTCAAAGACCAGCTCAATTTAAAAAAAAAGAAATAGATATAAATAGGGGCCATACAGAACAATGATAGATCTATATACTGCTGTCTGACACTAATCCAACGTTAACATACAGTGTCGCTCAATTCTTTGCGGCCGCGATGGGTGTCTGAAGACAGATCCCGAGGGGGTGTGGTTCTTCCCAGCTGGACGAAAGACCAAGTCTGGAAACGCCTCTTACTCAAGATGACTGGCATGAACTAGGGTAGCAGAAGATTGTGTCAAAGTATTTACTATTTTTTCAATTGAGCTGATCTTTCACCGTAATAAGTTTCATCTATCTGTTGATCAAGAAACAGAGTGCACCGTGGGCAACAGAACGGCTTCCCAGGGTAGTGAATGGGGTTTTAACCCTCGTTACGAAGGTATTTCTAGGACACGTTATTTTGTCGTTTTTATGAACTGCTGCACGCTGTCCAGGGAGCTTCGGCTGTTGGGCAGTGGAGGAAGCATCCTCAACGCAACCGGGCAGCCACCGGAGAGGGACGGTTTGGCTTGGAGTCCTGCAATGAGGACTCCTGCAGTCAGGTTGGACCTGATGGCCCTTCCAGCTCTACCGTATTTCCCCGAAAGTAAGACCTGGTCTTATATTAATTTTTGCTCCAAAAGACGCACTAGGGCTTGTTTTCAGGTGATGTCTTATTTTTCATGTACAACAATCTACATTTATTCAAATACAGTCATGTCTTCTTCTTCTGGAACATCATCATAACTCTCCAGACTCCTGAATTGTGTTGCCATGGAGGTACTAAACGTGTCCGTCTGGCTGATGATCTTAACTGGGGCTTATTTTGGGGTAGGGCTTATATCACGAGCATCCTGAAAAATCATGCTAGGGCTTATTTTCCAGTTAGGTCTTATTTTCGGGGAAACAGGGTACTATGCTGATTCTGTGATTTCTCATTTAAAGGAATAGCAACTGTTCCTCTCCCAGAAGAAAAACGCTGCAAAGACCACACTCTGCCTTCACCCTGGAAAGCCTGCATCCCACGGAGGGGGTCCCACAGGATGGGCGCGGCACACACGGGTCCGCCAGCAAAACCTGCGGAGAGCCACCCTTGGCATTCAAACACCTCTGGACCAGCCATGCCGGCCAACACCGGATCTGCAGCTCCCAGGGCCCCTGCAGCCCCGCGTTCCACAGGCCAGGGCTCCCTCCCTGATTTTACACGATGACCCTGGAGCTGAGCAGGAGAAGTCCTTCTGTCCCCCTCTCTGGCTCTCATCACGGCAGGTGGGCGTGTGGCAGGGATCAAGCCTGCACCCTCCACAGCCCAAAGCTGGGAGGAGGCAGAGAACAGCTGCGGCCCTTTCCAAAGACTCCCCCGCACCTGCTGCCCCCAGGAAGATCAAACTTGACCTTCCCATCCCCCCTTCTAGTCTCTAAAAGGTAAAGGTTCCCCCTTGACGTGAAGTCCAGCCATGCCTGACTCTCGGGGGCGGTGCTCATCTCCGTTTCCTGGCCGAGGGAGCCAGCGCTTGTCCGCAGACAGTCTCCGTGGTCATGGGGCTGGCATGACTAAACACCGAAGTGCACGGAACGCTGTTACCTGCCCACCGAAGCGGCACCTTTTCAACTACATGCATTTGCATGCTTTCGAACTGCAAGGTTGGCAGGAGCTGGGACGGAGCAGCGGGAACTCACCCCGTTGTGCAGACTCGAACCGGCGACCTTTCGATCAACCAGCACAGCAGCACAGCGGTTTAAACCACTGCGCCACCTGCAGTGGTTTAAAGGGATTAATGCAATTAAGGGATTAATCTGGTCTCTAGTCATCAACAAAAACAGCCCCCAGATGTTCATCCTGTCCTTGAACTTGTGTTGCATTTCACACTTCAGTAAAACCAAACGATGCAAAGGCTGCCTTGGCCATCCGCCGTGCCAGAGCCGACGCACCGGGCTCAGTCAAGCCATGGCTGAACCGGGACTTGGGCTCTTGTCTCTGTCCACCACATGGGATTACTGATAGCCCAGGGCAAAGTGTCCTGGCCTATTTCTTCCAGCCCCAGAACAAAACTGCATTCTGGAGGAGCGTCGGGGGGTCCAAAATGCTCACACGTGTTGCCCTAAAGCTTTTACTGCCGTTCATAAAGCTTCGGAAAAGCATTTCAGCCAATTTGGGTAGGTGGGTGGGGGTGGGGGGACTAAGACAGCCAGAAAAACAGCCAGTGATTGGTGGGCCCAAAAAGAGGAGTGGGGGCTGCAGAGGAGAAGTGGTCCTTGAGGGCCTGAGATTCGACACACCTAGCCTGGTGCATTAAAGCAGGTCAAAGCCATACTAAGCTAAGCTGGGATTTAACTTTCTGCCTCTACCCACCAGGCGGCATTGCCAGCTGAGCAGATGGAAACGCTCACGCCCGCCGGGGAGGCCAGGCCGTCCCTCCCGCTCTGCCACTTCACTCACCACCTCGTTTGCTTCCTCCATGTTGGCCTGGGAGCTCTCGTTTCCCTCCTCAGTGGAGACCATTAGGCTCTTCTCCTTTCCTTCGATGTGGCCGAAGAGGATGGGGCAGAAGGGCCGTTGTCTGTGGGAAAGGATGCTGCTGCGACAGACAAGCCTGCAGGTCTGCAGTTTTCCATCGTAAAATGCCTTGGACGGGAAGGCACAGATCTCACGGTGCTGCGGGGACAAAAAGAGGGCCTGATCCTCACCTGCTGGTGATGGCTGAACACCACTGCGAACGCAGCTCAGACGTCTCGCCCCCACGGTCGCCCCTGCCCCCTTGCAGCCTCACCCGGCTCCTAGTTTGGAACGTTTCAGGTGTGCAGGCAAAATTATTATTCTGGTTCACATATATACTGCCTTTCCCCCTCTCACAAGGAACCCGGGGCAGCTTACAAGCGTCTCCTCCCCTCCATGTTATCCTACAGTGACCCTGTGAAGCAGATTGGGGCTGCGGGGCAGCAGCCGGCCAAAGTCAGCCAGTGACCTTCGCGGCCAAGTGGGACTAGAACCCAGATCCCCTGAGTCCGAGCCACTGCACCACACCAGCCAAGTACGCTTTGACCTGCACCGGATCCCCTGCCCATCGGCCTCCCGGAATGGCCCCTCTGGATCCTCATAGGATGAGACAAGGAGAAAAGTGTCTCCTGTCCCACCTTCGCCACGGATAGTTCTCTACACCCGTCTCTTGCTCCCTCTTGCTCAGCTCTTTTCCGAACTGAACCAACTCGGCTGTCCTACGCTATCCTGAACGTGAGCGGCTCCAGCCCTCGATGCATCTGTTCAGACCTGGTGTTCTCAGCTCAGGTGAGCTGGTGAGCTATTCTCACCTGAAAAACATATAGGTAGCCTCACATGTTCCATTTTATCCCAGCATGATCAAGAAACAGACAGATAAAACTTTATTATGGTCAAAGACAGCTCAATTAAAAAAAGAAATAGATTTATATAGGGGCCGCACGGAACAACAATATATCTAGTGCTGTTGGACTCCACTCGAGTGTTAACATACAGTGTCATTAAATGGCACTGAGCTGCCCTTTTCTGCACCTTTTCCCAGCTCTCCAGCATCCTTTTTCCGGTACCCAGGCATGGTAGTTAATGACTGTACCTCTGGATACCAGATGCTGGAGCCAAACAACACTCCCATCCCCCAGGTAGCTGTGAATTTGTGTTCCACCTTAACATGAAAGCAAGCTCAAAGCAGCTAAAAACCATCATGAGAATAGGAACACACAATCACAGAGAAAATTTGGTGCCTCATAAAAAGGAAAACAAGAGGAGCAGGTTAAAAACAAAACGATGCAAGAGCAACTATCCAAACGGGCTCAGCAGCTAAAGCGAGAGTCGTGTTCTTACCATGCGATACTGGATGTTAAGCATGTGGGCCCTGTTCTTGTACTGCTCGAATAAAGACTGCTGCATCCCCAGAGTCCTGGTCAGTTCATTGTGAACCACAGGTCTCAGCTGCATGTGGTCCCCCAGAAATACTACCTGGAAGAGAGAATGCACAGGGTGTTTCAGGTGACCCAGCGGGCTCCTCGCTGCACCGTGATCACAACTCCCAGAATGGAATCCAGGCCTTCTCCAGAAGGGAATTCCGAGGTCCAGCTGCCCGGCCCTCCCCGAGCCATGCAGCCTCATCACGACTGCAACTGGCCACCCACCCTGTTTATTTACATATTTATTTATTTAACACTTTTGCACACCATTGCAATAGTCTCACGGCTCCCTGGACAGTTTACATAATTAGGAAAAGCAACTGACAAAGCATAAAACTACATGAATAAATCAAAGTATCAATACCAATAAAACCATATAAAACAGTAACGCCTCCTCATCACAGCAAGGGTGCCCATCAGTTAATGACATACATTAACATAGCAGATTGGATATATCTTAAAAGATAACAGTTAAAATTCCAAAGTTCATTAGTTAAAATAGCAGTCAGAGTTAAACTATAAACCTAACACAATCCACAATTAAAATGCTTGGAGAATAAAGGTGGCGCCAGCATGTGTGCAAAGTCCCACACCTCCGAGGAGCCAGTTCCACCAACGGGGCACCATGACTGGGAGGGCCCTACACCGGGTAGCCACCCTCCTAGCTTCCTTGACGATCTTGGGGTCCAGGCAGGCCTATATGGATGGAGACGTCCTTTGGGTTATTCAGGTCCTAAACCAATCAGGGCTGAATACATTAAGATAAGCATCTTGAATAGGGTCTGGACTTCAGTGGGCAACCAATGCAAATCATACTGGCATTCTATGTTTGGTATTACTAGTCCCCATCAGCAGCCTGGCAGCTCTATTTTACACCAATCGAAGCTTCCAGACCGTTTTCAGGAGCAGCCTCGCGTTAGTAGTCCAACCAAGAGGGTACCAGGACATGGATTACTGTTGCCAGGTCCTGACCGGCCCGATACGGTCAAGGTTGACGAACTAGCCGGGGCTGATAGAAGGCGCTGAGCCCACTTGAAGTTCCAGGGACAGCTCAAGGTGCAGAAGCAGGCCAAGCCCCCGAGTGCAAGCCCGTCCAAGACAGGGCAAATATCCCCCGTATGGAAATGCGAGGCACCACTGCACCTCCGTCCCGTCTGGACTGAGCTTCCATTTGTTGGCGGCTATCCAGCCCATCACCCCGGCCAGACACTGCTTTAGGACCATCGCCACCTCACCAGGGTTTGATGAAAAAGAGAGGTAGAGATGAATGTCATCAGCATATGGATGACCCTTCAACCCAAACCCTCTGATGACCTCTCCCAGTGGCTTCATGTAAATACTGAAGAGTATGGGGAGCCTTGTGGTACTCTATGTCGCAACTGCCACGGCACAGAGCAACATTCCCCCAGGAATTGGTCAGCCAGGTAGGAGCAGAACCACCACAAAGCAGAGCCCCCGACTCCTAACCCAGCCAGCCTATCCGGAAGGATCTCCTGGTCAAGGGTATCGAACGCTGCTGAATGGTCCAGGAGAACCAACAGGGATGCACTCTCCCCATCTTTCTCCTGGCAAAGATCATCCCACAGGGTGACCAAGGCCATTTAAATGCCATAACTAGGCCTAAAACCAGACTCAAATGGGTCCAGATACTTGGTTTCTTCCAAGAGCACCTGGAGTTGTCCAGCCACCACGTGTTCAAGCACCTTGCCCAAAACAGGAATATTGGCCACTGGCCTAAAGTTGCTAACATCTTCTGGATCCTGATTTGTCTTCTTCAGAAGGGGCCTGATCACTGCCTCTTTTAACAGGGGAGGGACCAGTCCTTCTTTCAAAGAAGAGTTCCCAGTTTCCTGTATCCAGACATGTATTCCTTCCTTGGCTTGAATGACCAGCCTATTTGGAGAAGGGTGGGATGGAACATATCCAAGTATCTTACCCACATCATCAGGCCTCAATAACTGAAACTTCTCCAATAAAATGGGACCAGATCCTGCAATGGATGCCTCTACCCAAGTAACTACATTTAACGCAGAGTCCAACTTGTGTCAAATCTGAGTGATTTTGCCCTGGAAATGCTGTGCAAAACTCTCACAATGGGCTGCTGAGGGGTGTACCTGATCTCCCTTAGGGCCAACATGAAGGTGGCCGCAAACCACTCGGATCTGCTCCGCTGAGCAGCATTCAGAAGATGCAACGCTGGTGGAGAAGAAGGCTCTCTGCACCGCCGGAGGGTCAACCATGAGCTCTCCAGCGTGTCTGATCGGACCCAGCACACCTTTCCCTCCACCTGCGCTCCAGCCACCTGCCCACCTGCTTCACTGCCCGCAGCTCAACAGTGCACCATGGAGCTGATCAAGCTCTGCCTGGTGGAAGAGGGCATTTTGGTGCCAGGTCCACCCACTGGTTGGAAGGTCAGGTCCCACGAAGCAACCTGAGTTTCAACAGCAGCGCCAGCCGTATCATCAACCGTACCTTCTCGGCCTTCCTGTAGTTCACCATCGGGATGAGGGTCTCTGGCTCTGTGCACATGGCGCACTCATCAATCAGCACCTGCTTGACGTTCAGGGCCTTCGTCAGGGAAGGGGAGCAGGAGGCAGAGCATGTGCAGAGGATGACGTCGTGCCGCTCCAGTTCGTGCCTTCGGGCTTTCCGCAGCAGCTCGATGTACCTAACGGGCCCCAAGAAAAGCACTCAGTTCTGCCACAGCAGCAAGCACCCAGGGGTGCCAGCTCTGCTTCTCCAAAAGGAAAACTCAACTTGCACTCATGAGCAAGGGCCAGAAGGGAGCCAGGCGCTTCAACCCCTTTGCCCACCAGAAAGATCAATCAGTGCCCCCTGGCTGCTGAGAGCAGGCTTTGCCCACAAAGCTTCCAAGCAAGGCCTGGAAACATGTGTATTAGAATGCTGATTAAAATTTGATTGTTTTACCAGCTGCTGAAAATTGCCCGGAGACAATAAGGCCATTGCATCCAAGCCCCTGCCCAATGCCAGGCTCCAGGTTAACGCATCCTTAACAAATGGCTACATCTCCCAGGTCTCTAGAGCCTATTATGGCAAGTCCTGCACTCTGGAATGACTGGGAAGAGATCCTGGCCCTGCTCTAGGTGACAATCTTTTAGGAACTTGGAAAGTGCTATCCTGTCTCCCCTCAGTCTTCTCTTCCTGAGGCTAAGCATGCCCCGTTCTTTCCATCTGTCCTCGCAGGGCTTTGCTTCCAGCCCCTGGATCATCCTTGTTGCCCTCCTCTGAGCCCTTTCCAGCTTGTCCGCATCTTTCTTAAACTGCAGTGCCCAGAACTGGATGCAGGACTCCAGAGGAGGCCTAACCAACGCAGAGTAAACGGAAATTAGTACTTCACGGGATGTGAAAGTGATACTCCTGTTGATGCAACCTAAAATAGCCTTTGCCCTTTTTGAAGCCACATCACACTGTTGACTCATTCAGCTTGTGAGCTACAACAATTCCAAGATCCTTCTTGCTTGCACTATTGTTGAGCCATCTTATTGATTGATTGATTTAAAGTATTTCTGTACCATCTGATTAGCACAATGTTCTCAGAATGGTGTACAGAATACAATTAAAATACACCAGCATACCAATATCTTGTAATGATACATTTGCTTTCTTTTTCCTAGAACTTGGCATTCACAACTTGACTTTCATCCTGTTGCCTTCAGTCCAGTGTTTCAACCTATCAGAATCACTTTGAATTTTATTTTTGCCTTCCAGCCAGCCAACCAGATTCTGTTCCAGCTGCAATTCTGTTAAAGATTCCCTGCACCTTCTCATCCAGATCTTTACTGAGAATGTTGAAGAGCGCCGGGCTAAGGAGCGAAACTTGTGGTACCCCCTTCATTCCCTCTCCCCAGTTTGAGAAGCATTCTTTGAGTCCCATTCTGTAACCAACTGTGGATCCACCTGATAGGTTTCCACCCAGCCTACTTTTAGCTAATTTGCTGATCAGGAGATCATGGGGCACTTTGTCAGACACTTTGCTGAAATCAAGCTATACTGTGTCCACAGCCTTCCTACAGTCCATCAGGGAGGTTACCCAATCAAAAAACGAAACCAGATTAATCGGGCAGGACTTGTTCTTGACAAATCTATGTTGGCTTCTAATAATCACTGCATTGTTTTCAAGGTGTTTGTAAATTGACTGCTCTATAATCTACTGCAGAATTTTCCCAGGGATTGATGTCCAACTGACCGGGCAGCAGTTCCCTGGTTGTGCTTGTTTTCCTTTCTTGAAGAGGGGGACAACATGACCCCTTCTCCAGTCATCTGGCACTTTCCCTGTCATCTGTGATTTCTCAAAGATTAAATAGACAGCGGTTCTGAGAGTCCTTCTGCCAGCTCCTTTATGACTCTGGGATGGAGTTCTTTGGGCCCTGGAGAGCTGAGCTCATTCAGCCCATCTAGATGATCCTTGACCATCACCTGTCAATCTTGAGCTGCTGTCCTGCTCTACCAGCTTGTACTTCCCCTTCTTCAGGAAAGTCATAGACCTTCTTTTGGGAGAAGACCGAGCCAAAATAGGAACTGAGCACTTCTTCCTTTTCTCTGTCAGCATCATTTTGCCATCCACATTGGCCATCTGAAGCCCCATTTCTCTCCTCAGTCTTTTACTTTGGACATACCTGAAGAAGACTTTTTTTTGTTGCTTTAGCATCCCTTGCTAGCCTTAATTCATTCCTAGCTTTAGTCAAGGCGATGGTTGTCCCAGGTGCAATGTATGGCTGTGAAAGCTGGACCATAAGGAAGGCTGAGTGCCGAAGGATTGAGGCCTTTGAATTGTGGTGCTGGAGGAGACTCCTGCGAGTCCCTTGGACCGCAAGGCGATCAAACCGGTCAGTCCTAGAGGAGATCAACCCTGACTGTTCTTTAGAAGGCCGGATACTGAAGATGAAACTCAAATACTTTGGCCACCTCATGAGAAGGAAGGACTCCCTGGAGAAGAGCCTAATGCTGGGAACAATGGATGGCAAAAGAAGGAGGGGCGGCAGAGGATGAGGTGGCTGGATGGGGTCACTGGGGCAGTGGGTGTGGGCTTGGGTGGACTCCGGGGGATGGTGGGGGACAGGAAGGCCTGGAGGAATGTTGTCCATGGGGTCGCGATGGTTCGGACATGACTTCACAACAACAATCTTATTGCCACTTGTATGTTTGGCTGATCTTCCTTATCTATTCTGTATATGATGACCTCAGAATTTCATTGTAATGTTTGCATTCTGTCATTAATTACCTGTGTATGTGACTGGGAGAGTATAAAATGCTCTGTACTTGTATTGAAACCTGGCAGCTGAGTTTGCCTCTGCCCGGTATTGCATTATCATGAGTAAAACCTGCAGAGAACCTGGGCTTATGTCAATAAAGCAGCGGAGGTTTAAACCCAAGTTTTTATTTCCTCCTCACAAATTGAAAACCAAGATTCTGTCACTAGTTCCCCCGAAAATGCAGGCATATGCAAGTTATAAATTCTCTGGATTATTCCAGTATTTATATTGTTGTTCTGTGCCATCAAGTCACCTCCAGCTGATTTTGAAAGGTTGCCTCATCCCATATAGTGACAGATTTTATTTTCCTGGGCTCCAAGATCACCGCAGATGGGGACTGCAGCCTTGAAATTAAAAGGTGCTTGCTCCTGGGGAGGAAAGCGATGGCCAATCTAGACAGCATGCTAAAAAGCAGAGACATCACTCTGCCAACAAAAGCGCGTATAGTCAAGGTGATGGTTTTCCCAGTTGCACTGTATAGCTGTGAAAGCTGGACCATAAGGAAGGCTGAGCGCCAAAGGATTGAGGCCTTTGAATTGTGGTGCTGGAGGAGACTCCTGCGAGTCCCCTGGACCGCAAGGCGATCAAACCGGTCAGTCCTAGAGGAGATCGACCCTGACTGCTCTTTAGAAGGCCAGATCCTGAAGATGAAACTCAAGTACTTTGGCCACCTAATGAGAAGGAAGGACTCCCTGGAGAAGAGCCTGATGCTGGGAACAATAGCTGGCAAAAGAAGGAGGGGACGGCAGAGGATGAGGTGGCTGGATGGGGTCACTGGGGCAGTCGGCGTGAGCTTGGGTGGACTCCAGGGGATGGTGGGGGACAGGAAGGCCTGGAGGAATGTTGTCCATGGGGTCGCGATGAGTCGGACATGACTTTGCGACTCACAACAGCAACAGCTTTAGCCTCCCTGACTCCAGGCCTGCAATTCTGAACTACCTTCCTGTACTTTTCCTTTGAAGCCTCACCTTCCTCCTACTTCCTGCATGTGTCCTTTTTCATTTTTAGGTCACTTCTGGGCTTTTGTGAAGCCACACTGGCTTCTTCTGGCTCTTCTACCTTTCTACCTTGTTGAAAGTGTTTGCAATTGTATGTTTAGAATTTCCTTTTTTTAAAAATAAATCCCACCTATCCTGGACCCCCCTTCTCATTAGAATTGCTTGCCATGGACTTAGCTGATCATTTTTCAGCGTTTATTAAAATTGGCTTCCCTAAATTCCAGGGCATGCATTTGGCTGCACTTGGCTTTTGCTTCCTTTGGAATTAAGAATTCAAGCATGACACACTGACTTTCCCCCAGATTTCCCATAACTTCCACTTTATCCACTAGGTCTTCCCTGTTTGTTAGAATCAGGTCAGGGATAGCTGATCCTCCAGTTCCTTTCTCCATTTTCTGTAGAACAAAGTTATCAACAAGACAAGCCAGGAATTGTCTTTCTTGACAGGGCCGTGTTTGGCAGAATTTGTCTCCCAACAGATATCATGGAAGCTGAAGTCCCTGTTTACTGCTAGAGTAAGGACCTCCCAGGCTGAAACAACAGATTCAATGCAGATGGAGAAACTTTGAATTTATATGCCTGAGATGAGTAACACAAGCCTGCTCCAAACCTACATAATATATTCTCAGCTTTACATGTTTGCTTTTCCTTTCATGTGTCAGAGGAAAAGACTGACTGCATCTGCTTTTAATCGTCGTCTTTCATGCCATCCAAACTCGGGAAACTAGTTTGTTTATCCTATGTTTCATGAAAACAATCCAGGATGAAGTCAAACAAACCTATTTATTTAAAAGCAAAACCAGTTTTCTCCTCTGGTACAGAAAAGCGAACAAAAGGAAAGGAAGGAAGAGGGAACAACCCCAAGGTTCATGCTAGGTAAAGTGAAGGTTTCCCCTGCACAGGTATGCTAGTCATATTGGACTCTTGGGGCCGTGCGCAACTCTGTTTCTAAGCCGCTGAGCCGCGTTGTCCCAAGACGTTTCCATGATCATGTGGCCAGCGATGCTGCGGCACACCAAACGCTGTTACCTTCCCACAAGATGGTACCTATTTACCTCCTCACATTTGCATTTGCATGGTTGACAAGAGCCAGCACAAAGCAGCAGGCGCCCTGTCACGCTATCGCACACACAAAATGGAAGGACGTTATTTCCTATCGTATCTAAACCAGTCCAATGAGTTGCCATTTCCTAGGGATGTAGATAAGAACAGTGACAAAACCGAGACTTTTCCGTCTACTGCTTGGTGCAGCACTTACTTCTCAACTTCTTTATCCGTGATTTCCTCTCCTCTCCTCACTCGGTCATCGAAGGCACAGATTCTGCCAGAAAAAGGGTTTGAAGGCTGACGGATCCGATGGTGCAGAGTTATAGTCCTGGCAGAAAGGAGAATGTTTTAAAGTGAAAGTCTACATACTGACACAAGCAGCACTTGTGTGTTTTCTTGCCAATCCTTCCAGCGTCTGCAAACATAACAGAAGTAGACACGCTGCTCTTGGGGCTGCAAATTTACAAGGGCTTTGAGGAAGCATCTCTTTGTAACAAGATGGTAGCTTTGCTTGAACAAGATTCTCATGCTTCCTTCCAGGTACGTCCTACTGAGGTTTTGCCAGCATGACAGTTTCTTAAGTTTGACCAATTAAAATAATGATGATGAAGGCTGCCGTCTTAGTGGATGTTTACTTTTAAGTAAGCCCCAGTAAATCTAGTGGAATTTACTTCCAAATGAAAGTAAATCAGCAACAAAAATCAGCTGGCAGGCCATCATGATCACATTATCCAAGTTTTTGTTCTCAAATGTTTTTCACTGGTTTGGTTTGGATGCAACTTCAGCCCTTGGTTTGATGCTCTGAGGAAAGAACAAATCTAGAAGAAGGTTGAGGTTGAGGTTCATGTGTTCCCTGCTCACCTTCTAGCATGCTCTCTCCTCTTCCCTTCTGTCTTGCTATTCTCAGTTTACTTAGTTTATTTCTGGTTTTCAGCAACACACCCAAACCAGCAGACTTTGGTTTAGGCTTACTGCTTGAATCCAAACCAAGACTACACAACCACTGCAAGTCCTGCTTGCAATCTGATTTCCAAGGCCAGCACAAACCACAGTTTGTCAGTTACGATGCAACAGCAAACCATGGTTTGCAACACTGCAGGGGAGAACCAATTTAAACTGTGTACAAGAGAAGACGGCAAAGGAGCGTACGAGTTGAAGCTCCTCCCAGAATTGTTCTTGCAGCCGAACTACATGAGTTAATATTTTTAAATGCATTGTTTTCTGTAGAACGATGCATATTAAACGTACACCCCAAACTACAGAAAGAAACAGACTTAAAGTCAAATGCAGTTCAGAAATGACTGCATGTCTGATCAAGCAAGGGAAGATTAATTTCAAACCTGATCTCCGGCTTGGATTTTGTGTCTCGCTGGCTTTTCCGAGAGATAGTCAAGCTACTGCCAGGAAAAGGGTATTCCGTCCACTCTGTACTTTCTCCATATACTCTCAAGGGCCTTGGAGAATCCACCATGTGCATCAGCATTTCTGAAGAGGAAATGAAACCACTGCTCTGAAAATGGAACTCTGTTGCCATAAAGATACCTAAAAATTAGATCTTGTAGACACAACAATATTTCTCTTTTGGACAAGAAAACAAATCTTCTGCAGCCATCTTCTCTGAATCTGGGCCCCTAATGTCCCTGCCCTGCCCCCGAACATGTTGCTGTGAATATCCATATTTTATCTGTTCAATGGCAGATGGAGGGAGTGGGCAGTTGGTCTTGGAATCCAGACAAACAGCTGAATCCCAGAAAAGTAGAAAGCTAGCTTCGCTGGGGTTGCTGGAGAGGGCATTCACACTGGCCCCGCAGAGAAGAGAGGCTGTATCTTTGAAAATTATTATTATTCAGTTAAGGTGTTCTATTCCACCCATCACCAGACTGGGTTCCAGGATCACTTATAGGATTGTAAGTATCAAAAGTAAAAACTCCCAATGTGTACACACGCAAGAACATGCACACACACACGAAACCAAGCAACAGAGCAAAGCAAGCGGCAATATTATAAATGCTTAAAGTGCATTAACAACCTGGCTGGATAAAGGGGGATGTGCCTAGTCCCCAAAAAGAAAACAACACTGAAAGCAGCTGAGTCTGCCCCGTATTCCAGCTTCCCCATGGGTCCAGGACCTAAAAGGCCTCACTCTGGGTGCTTCCCATCTCACTCCTAACAAGGAAGGATTGCACAAACTTGCCAAAATAATATGGTGAAAGCTGTTCCTTTTAGGTATCAGGGTTCTAAGCGAGAAGTTAGGCGTTTGCGCATCGATGCCGGCACTTTTAATTTTGGCTTGGAAAAAAACAGGTGGCAACTGAGTTCTTTTAAGACTGGCAACACACAATCCAAATGGGCTGTGCTAGGAAAAATTGTGGCTTTGCTCTGCACCAGCCGCAGTTTTGAATACTTCTCATGGAGGTGAGGCAGCTCAGCACTTGGAAGTGCAGCAGGAACTGCTGGGAATTCAGGGCATGAGAGGGACTGCAGCCCACCCCCTCCCAGGGGGGTCAGGTTGGGAACTGGGACCTGGCTACCTGAAGGAGCGCTTGCGTCCATATGTGCCCTCCCGCCCCCTGAGATCGGCGGCAGAGGCCCTTCTCCAGGAGCCCTCCGTGAAGGAAATTAGGAGGGTGGGTACTCGGAGGAGGGCTTTCTCAGCAGTGGCGCCCAATCTATGGAATGCGCTCCCCAGAGAGGTCCACCTGGCGCCGTCGTTAGTTGTTTTTTGGCGCCAGGCCAAGACCTTTTTATTTAAATGCTATTTTAACCGTTAAGGTTGATTTGTTGATTTTAAACTGCCCAGGCTGTTTCCACTATTTTATGCATTCTATGTATTTACTGTATTTATATGTGGGATTTTAATGATTGTAAGCCGCCCCAAGGCTTATGCAAAGGGGGCGGCATATAAGCTGTCTAAATAAATAAATAAAAATAATAAACAGGTGGAGTAAACAGTGAATTATACTACAAAGATGGACAGAAGGAATAAAAGAGAGGAATCAGAGTCCAAATTGATATGTAGCAAGAGCAAACAGGTTCTGTGACTTATTAAATAATCATTAAACATGGCATGATATATTGTTGACCCCTCCGTGTTCACCAGTGCTCGTCTGATTCAAGTTTTTTGCCTTGCTACTGAAATGACATGGCTCTTTGACAAAGCAGATTAAGGGACCTCGTTATGAGACACGGAGCAGAACGAGACCTGGGAGCAGTGGGGAACCACGTGGCAGCCAACGTCAGGGCATCGGGAAGTTTCTTAGCACAACCAGGGAGCAACCAAACCTTTCAAGCAAAGTTACAGCCCAGCTCAGCAGAGCTGCAAAGCCCAGGTTGGCTATTTCCCAAGACTCAATCTTTTGCCATCAACAAGGACAATTACCGGCAACGACGTCAACGGATTTGTTAGAGGGGCCACAGTACAAGATGTGGCTCTCCGTTCTGGAATCATCACCCAGGAGGGGCTTCTTCCCTCGGCTTTCCCGGTTCATCTGGTGAAACCAGTATACAAGATGAACACCAACCACCGTTTTCCCAGTCCCTGGATCAGACAGACAGACAGACAGACAGACAGACAGGAGTGAGTGTCCAGCTGTTAGTTTATTATGCTGCTCAAACACGCATCAGAAAGTTACTGATGACTGTCTCTTACTTGTTTCACAAGAAATTACGAAGTGTGTAAGGTAGGCCTTACCTGGCGGGCCTTGGATAACACTGAACGGCTCTTTCAAAGCCTTAGCAATGGCTTGATTTTGACTCGGGTTGAGTTTCCTGGAGCTTCCTGGAAGATCAAAGCTGGTGCGTGTCCAGTGTTCGGAAAATTTTTTTCCTGTGTATTAACAAAAAGCAACAGCAAATCAACTCTACAACAGGCATTTGGAAGTAAACCTGCATTTGGGCTCTCTGAGAAGATGGGAAGTTAAAAACAGCAGTTCTGAAGGGAGAAAAAACTACTCTTGGTTTGGGGATTATGCCCAAGCGTGGCACAGCAGGTATCGCACAACTGGTATCTTGCACAACTAGTAACCTGATGGAAGAATGTGTCTTCTAAAGTGGTCCTCCACTGGCGGATTTATCCTGTTTCAACTTTAAACGGGGGCCATTCATGGAAGAAACCAGCCTTTGCCACCCCCAGGTGGGTTGGACTACAACCCACATCCTTCCCAGCCAGGATGCTAGCTGGGAACGATGGGAGTTGAAGCCCAACCATCAGCAGGCACCAGGTTGGCAAAGGCTAGATTAAATATTGCAATCCCAATATAAATAAACTTTATTTATTTATTCATTTCGAGTATTTGTATGCCGTCCCATCGCATAGCCTCGGGACAGCTTACATAAAATAAAATAAACATAATACATATAAAATCCAGATCCGCCCTGGCTGCATATACAGTATTTTTCGCTCTATAAGATGGACTTTTCCCCCCCTCAAAAGTAAGGGGAAATGTCTGTGCGTCTTATAGAGCGAATGTGCATGTGCCCGACGCCCAGGATGCTGCCGGCCCGCCTGCACCATGTGCCACCACCTGGCCGGCACGCGCTCGGCGCGCCCTGCTCCACCCCCCTCCCTCCGGCGCAGGTGAGAGCTGTGCTGCTCAGGGGGAGGCGTGCGGAGGAGGAGGAGCCGCGGCCTTTAACCCGCCGGTTGCATGGAGAGACGGACTGCTCACCCCCACCGCCCGGGAAGACCTGCCGCCGCACCACCCAGAAGACCACCGCTGGCACGCTGCTGGCCCGGCTGCACCACACCTGGCCGGCACGCGCTCAGCGCGCCCTGCTCCACGCCCCCCTCCGGCACAGGTGAGAGCAGTTAATCACAGGTCGGTGTGTGTTTTCAAATGGCAACCCGTCTTTTAATGAAGCCCATGGGGAAGTGATGGGGAATGTGCCTGTGATTATCAGGAAGCTTTCCATGGATCCCTCTAAAAACTAGGTGAGTCTTATGGTCAGGTGCGTCTTATAGATCAAAAAAAATGGTATAGGATTTCTATATGATTTTCTGCTATATTGTCTTTTAATGTAAACCACGCAGGGGGCCGTCCAGCGTGGCTGACCGTAACGCTTGGAACCTGGAAGAAGGTGGATACCTGGGCCTCCAATGTATCCTTAACTCCCCAGGCAACGCTGGGGGGCCACAGAGTTGTGTCCTTCAGGATTTTAATAAATTAAGCTGCATGCAAGCCTTACAAAAACATGAATACAGTCTAAGGATTTGCAGTCAATACTGAAAAATATCCAGTAATGGGCAACTTATTATTGGTGTAACGGATTGACCATGCCATTGTACACGTGTTTGCCTAAAAGCAAGCCCCACTGGGCTCAGTGCAGCTTACTCCCAAGTAAGTTCACCCCCAATCCCCAGTATAGGGTTGCCACTTAAGTGGTTTCACTGTCAAATCACAAAATCCATCAGTATCTCTTGGATAAAATGCATTTTCAAACACCGGGCCCCATTTTGTTGCCGGTGGGTTGATGAATACCTCACCCTCGGATTTCTCTCCCCGTACCTGTCACAGGAATCTTCTGGCGCAGCGCTATGGCCTGAACAAGCGCGTTTGCGTTTTGCAGGTTCTCAATGGCTCTCTCCGTCCGGCTGTGAGGAAAGGAAGAAAAGCTGCGTGAGGAAAGAAGTTGGATGGCACAGAGAGGGGCCGAACGCCAAGCAAGCTCCCCTTGCTCGCCCGCCCGCTGGCTTGATGGGCGGCCTGGGCATCTCAGGACCCGAGGGACCCGGCAAGCTTTAGGCAGGAACGTGGCTGAACTGGCAACTGGCAAGCTGCCGTGATCCTGAGGCCGCCACCATTACAGTGACAAGAAAAAGAAGCGAAGCCAACCGTCAAACTATTCTTGCCATGAGCCACCCAGAGGTATGGCTATCAGTGAGGGACTTCTAATCTATTAAACTCATGTCCATCATCCACG